>NC_090024.1:228207777-228581943 GCF_037176765.1 Anolis sagrei
TTTCTGCTTAAGCAATGAGCAAAATGATACATGTCCACTCGGAAACCCAATGTTTCCAAATAAAAGCTAACAGGATTGCAGCCAGAGGAGAGGGAACTAGGGATCATACAAGAGAGGATAGGAAGAAAAACACAATACATCCCCTGCTAATCCCACATGACAGTAACCCCCTCCCTGCTAAGCAGCAAGTAAAGCATACCACGAACAATTAAAAATTAAGAAAATAATGTTAGGTAAGCAGGCAAGCAGCAACTACACTCAAAACAATCTTGCCCATCTTCTAAAACCAATACTACAATTGTCAATGCCAGGCTAGCATTTATAGCAAAATTATCAACTACTAGTAAATTCTACTGGCAAATTGTTTTTGCTTTTTGAATGTATGTATTGATGGCATCGAATTGTGCCAATATGTAGACCGCCCTGAGTCGCCTGCGGGCTGATATGGGCGGGATATAAATAATGTAAACAAACAAACTAATAAATAAATTCTAAAGTTAAACATGCTCTCTTGCCCTTCCTCTGTGCCCTTCTCTATACAGGAATTAAGGCAACATATTTAAAATTCTGCTTGGATGATGATTATTTTTTACATATGACATAAAACAGATACCTTTGGAGTACCACACAGTAGAGTAACTCACATATAATGAAGTATATGTTCTCTGGGGATAGATAGTCACTTAGACTGCAGTCCTATACAGATTTGTATGTCACTCCCTTTGACTATATGGGAGTGACATACAAATCTGAGTCAAATTAAACATGTCCAGGACTGCCCTGTGTAACAGTTTTTAAAAGATATTTGGATAGTAATCAAAGAGCAAATTTATTTTTAACAGAAGTAAATGAATAATATTTATTTATTTATTTATTTATTTCTACCCCGCCCTTCTCCCCACAAAGGGGACTCAGGGCAGTCTCACATAAGCATCAATGATGCTATCAACATATATAATATTTTTTTCAATTAAAACTGTAAACTCAATTTAAAACATTATACAATACGTTAACAAATTCATTAACAATAAATTAACGTGCTGCTAAAACAAAGATCCAATAATAATAATAACAACAACAACAACAACAACAACAACAACTTTATAACCCATCCTATCTCCTCTAGGGCTCCACAACGAAGACCCATTTAGTGAGCAGACCCTTCAGGCAGCGCAGAGCATTGTGTCCTCCATCTCTGAAGCCAAGAAAGATCAGTGGATCAAGTTGATCACAGAGGTCGACATGGGCAGGAGCAGCCAGAAGGCGTGGAGGCTGCTGAGACGGCTGAGCAACGATCCCTCACAAACTAATACCCATGCCAACATAAAGGCAGATCAGATAGCACACCAACTCTTGAAGAATGGGAAACCCAACCTTGCCACCAAAGTAGGAAAGAAACCAATAGCCAGACAACCAGAGATTGAGAACAATAACCTCCATGAACCTTTTACATCTACTGAATTGGACATGGCTCTCAACAAATGTAAGAATGGCAAAGCAGCTGGCTTGGATGATCTACGGATGGAACAAATCAAGAACTTTGGCCCAAAAGCAAGGCGCTGGCTGCTGGAGCTGATGAACAACTGCACTGCATCCTGTCAGATCCCCAAAATCTGGAGGAAAGCAAGAGTCATCGCCATCTTGAAGCCAGGCAAAGACCGTAATGACCCAAAAAGCTACAGACCAATCTCCCTGTTGTGCCACCTCTACAAAGTTCTGGAGAGACTTATTTTGCATAGAATTATGGAAAATATAGACCCCTGTTTGATCCCACAGCAAGCTGGCTTCAGAAAAGGCAAAAGCTGCACATCGCAAGTGCTGAACCTGACTCAGCACATAGAAGATGGCTTTGAAAGGCAGCAGATCACAGGAGCTGTCTTCATAGACTTGTCAGCAGCCTATGATACTGTGAACCACCGCCTCCTCCTGAGAAAAATGTATAATATCACAAAGGACTACCACCTCACCCGCCTCATAGGAAACCTGCTACAAAACAGGAGCTTTTTTGTTGAGTTCCAGGGCCAGAGAAGCAGATGGCGGAAACAGAAGAATGGCCTGCCTCAGGGGAGCGTGCTTGCTCCATCCATGTTCAACATCTACACAAATGACCAACCACTGCCAGAAGGGACAGAGAGTTTCATCTATGCTGATGATCGTGCCATTACTGCTCAAGCAGGGAGCTTTGAGATGGTAGAACAGAAGCTCTCCAAAGCTCTAGGCGCTCTTACTGCCTATTACAGGGAAAACCATCTGATCCCTAATCCATCTAAAACACAGACATGCGCCTTTCACCTTAAGAACAGACAAGCATCCCGAGCTCTGAGGATTACCTGGGAAGGAATCTCACTGGAGCATTGCAGCACACCCAAATACCTGGGAGTCACTTTGGACCGTGCTCTGACCTACAAGAAGCATTGCCTGAACATCAAACAAAAAGTGGGCGCTAGAAACAACATCATACGAAAGCTGACTGGCACAACCTGGGGATCACAACCAGACACAGTGAAGACATCTGCCCTTGCGCTATGCTACTCTGCTGCTGAGTATGCATGCCCAGTGTGGAACACATCTCACCACACTAAAACAGTAGATGTGGCTCTTAACGAGACATGCCGCATTATCACAGGGTGTCTGCGACCCACACCACTGGAGAAATTACACTGCTTAGCCGGTATTGCACCACCTGACATCCGCCGGGAAGTAGCAGCCAATAGTGAAAGGACCAAGGCAGAGACATCTCCAGCTCATCCCCTGTTTGGGTATCAGCCAGCACGCCAACGACTTAAATCAAGACATAGTTTTCTTAGATCTACAGAGACACTCGCTGGAACACCCCAGCAAGCGAGAGTCCAAAAGTGGCAGGCCCAAACCCAGCACCTCAATTCATGGGTGATACCAGATGAGAGACTCCCCCCTGGGCACTCAGAAGACTGGGCGACTTGGAAGGCGCTGAACAGATTGCGCTCTGGCACCACGAGATGCAGAGCCAATCTTAAGAGATGGGGCTACAGGGTGGAATCCTCGGCATGCGAGTGCGGAGAAGAGCAAACCACTGACCACCTGCTGCAGTGCACCCTGAGCCCTGCCACATGCACGATGGAGGACCTTCTTGCGGCAACCCCAGAGGCACTCCAAGTGGCCAGATACTGGTCAAAGGACATTTAACCAAATACCAAATTTTGCAAAATCTGTATGGTTTTTTTTTTCTCTTTCTTTCTTCTCTTTCCTTTTCTTTTTAATCTCTGTGTTTGTTTTGCTCTGTTAGAATTGTAATACAATGGTTGCTGATGACACGATAAATAAAAATCTCCTCTAGGGGACTCAGGGCAGTTATAATGGAGCTCAGCACCAAGATATGCCATAATATGTATTTGCTTGAGCTAAATGGCTACTTTGAGCAACTTCTGGCTTTACTGTACAAGCAGTTCCAGAGTTACAAACAACTGACTTTCAAACATCTCATACTTAAGAACAGGAAGTGAGAGAACAGGAAGTGGGAGAAATCTACTCCTAGGAAGGGGTATTCACTCCTGAAAGAGTTATCATGGGGAAAAGAGGCTTTATCCCAATCCTTGTTTCCACAACAACCTAAAATTTTCAAAATCCAATTGTCAAGGGGGCTGAAAGTGAGGTGAAATCTTTTGAACAGGGGAATAGACAGCAAAACAAACTCCACAGGGGTTTTGACCCTTCCTATGCTATCCTTTTTAACGTATATGCAGAACACATCATGCAATGTGCGGGGCTGGATGAATGCAAAGCTGGGGTGAAAATTGTTGGAAGAAACATTAACAACCTCAGATATGCAGATGACACCACTCTGATGGCCGAAAGCAAGGAGGAGCTGAGGAGCCTTCTAATCAAGGTGAAAGAAGAAAGCGCAAAAGCTGGGTTGCAGCTAAACATCAAAAAAACCAAGATTATGGCAACAAGAATGATTGACAACTGGAAAATAGAGGGAGAAATCGTGGAGGCAGTGACAGACTTTGTATTTCTAGGTGCAATGATTACTGCAGATGCAGACTGTGGCCAGGAAATCAGAAGACGCTTACTTCTTGGGAGGAGAGCAATGTCCAATCTCGATAAAATAGTAAAGAGTAGAGACATCAGACTGGCAACAAAGATCCGCCTAGTCAAAGCCATGGTATTCCCTGTAGTAACCTACGGATGTGAGAGCTGGACCTTAGGGAAGGCTGAGCGAAGGAAGAGAGATGCTTTTGAGCTGTGGTGTTGGAGGAAAGTTCTGAGAGTGCCTCGGACTGCGAGAAGATCCAACCAGTCCATCCTCCAGGAAATAAAGCCCGACTGCTCATTGGAGGGAAGGATACTAGAGACAAAGTTGAAGTACTTTGGCCACATCATGAGGAGACAGGAAAGCCTAGAGAAGACAATTATGCTGGGGAGAGTGGAAGGAAAAAGGAAGAGGGGCCGACCAAGGGCAAGATGGATGGATGGCATCCTTGAAGCGATTGGACTGACCTTGAAGGAGCTGGGGGTGGTGACGGCCGACAGGGAGCTCCGGCGTGGGCTGGTCCATGAGGTCACGAAGAGTCGGAGATGACTGAACGAATGAACAACAAATGCTATCCAAAGCTTGGATGGATGGATAATTACATATATGCTTTGGATAATAATAATAATAATAATAATAATAATAATAATAATAATAATAAACTTTATTTGTACCCCACTACCATTTCCCCAAGGGACTCGGTGTGGCTTACATGAGGCCAAGCCCACAGTACATCAATAAATGAAGGCAATAACAAATAATCAATACAAAACAGTTAAAATAAATCTCATAGCAAAAAATACACAATACATAATAACATACAAGCATTAAAAACCTATGGCCGGGCCAAATGTAATAATTAAAGTTTAAAAATATTTAAAAATAATGCTAGGCATGAACAAGGTAGGGTATAACTAGAATAGGGTTTTCAAAGAAAGTTGAGGGTGATCAGACAATGCTAAATCAATATTAAAGTGTATTTGAGGACATATTGCTAAGAGTTTTTCTTATTCTGGGAAGGCACACTGGAACAACCACGTTTTTGGGCTCCTCCTAAAGACTGCCAGCGTTGGGGCATGTCTGATGTCTTGGGAAGTGAATTCTAGATATGGATAGCATAGAGAAGGGTTAACACCCCTTTTGAGTTTGATTTGCAGTCTGTGCCCAGGTACATTTTTAAGTGCAACTCCAGATATAGATATACATCCACATACATATGCACAAACCTTTACTTGTGTGTGTGTGTGTAGAGTTTAACTTTAATGTATCAGTTTATATACAAAATCAATTTAAGAACAATCCTACAGAACATATCTTGTTCGTGACTTTGTGACTGCTTATATTCCGATCAAAAGGAAAGGGTTCTTCCTTACAATTAACAAAAGAAGGTACTGCAGCAGAAGATACTGTGCCACCACCTTGATGCTTTATATAGCACTAGCATTTTAAGCCTTAGCATAAACTGAACAGGATTTAATCATTCCTATATCACATGCATATGTGTGTGTGTGTGTGTGTGTGTGTGTGTGTGTGTGTTGACATCAGGTTTCATCACAAATGTTTATAGACATGTAGGCTCTATAAATAAAACTAGTGCCCTCACGCAACATGCCCTATACAGCTGTAGATCACGTTTCTGGGAAAAGCAAACCCAAACAAGGATACCACATTAAATTGTGGACTTTCTGGATTGTGTCTATAAATGCTTGTGGAATGGATTCCCACTTACCTGTCCAGAGCAGCTTTGGGAGGGAAGGGAAGGGGAGCAAGGGGACGTCTTTTTGTAGAAACGGGAGTACACTCACATGACAATGGATTAACTTTTCCATTTCTAACAAACTGAGAATAGTTTACTTCACCTTAAAAAAATTACCTCCTTACAAATGAAAATATTCTTGCCATATGTTTATTAATATTTGACATATCCTTCAGAAGTATATAGGAGTACATCTGGTTTGCCAACTTCGAAAGAGAATTTTCTATCACAAACCTCAGACAATGTATAAGGAATAAGCATTCAACGGATAACAAGTTGCTGATCTCCTAGTCTCAACTTTCATTATGTTAAGCAAGAAAAGTAGCAACTTAACTCATGGGAGGATTAGGATCTCATTCAAAATAAAGACAGGGGAAAAAACTCTACATACAAATAACATGCTACATGATTTTTTTTAAAGCCACTATATAAGATGTTTCGTTACCTCCCACAGTAACTTGTTCTGTGAAATCTGGGTTGAAAAAAAATCAAGCACTATTAAAAAATAAAACTTTTTTATTTATATAGGACTTTTTTATTTAAATGACATTTCAAAATCTTTATAAAACAATTATCAAAAAGCCTATATCAAACAAATGCATGAATATTATGCAGGGACATAAGAGAAGCCTCCCGTAGGATGGTAAAACATCCAGGTGTCTTCTGGGCAACGTCCCTGCAGACAGCCAATTCTCTCACTCCAGAAGCGACTTGGAGTTTCAAGTCACTTCTGACATGAGGGGAAAAAACCATGAATATTAATTCTACAGCTTTTAATTAGAGTTTATGACTATGTTAACTATTTAGGAAGAGGTGATAAAAACTGATTGGAACCACTCTGCAGAAGATGTACATGAAATCGCCTCCCACTCTACCTACCACCGCCTTCCCTCTCGAAAAGATAAAATAATAAAGGCCAGTGTTTAGAGAATTTTTAAAAAAGTGGAAATGAATCTGAAAACAATTCAGAACACACTTTCTATTTGTAAACTGGTAATCCTACATACATCACCAAATATGTTCTAGGAGTCCAATAAATAACATATCCCAACAAAAAAAAAACTCTTGGTGTTTTGGTTTTTAGGCCTGCTAGATCTGGGACACTGATTCAGAAAACAGAATTAGATCATTATTTTATCATTATTTTCTGTGGGCAAACATATGGCAACTAGTAGATGACACATATTCTGTGTCTCAAAAACTAGAGATCATGGGGAAAATTGGTGCCATTTTTGGAATCAGCAGGTCAAATATACCCAGAAAAAAGACTAACATTAGAGGCACCAAAATGTGTGTTGGCCAGTGCATAACTGTTTTAAATTACTTAAACTCTGAGAGAAAGGATTTAAATCATTAAATCATGAAGCAAGCTCACTCCCCCCTCTCATACACACAGTTTGTGACCCTAAAAGCAAAGATCAATTAATACAGAATTAGGGTAGATCTGCAACAGAATGGAACAAGAAAGAATCTGGATATAAATTTAAGCAATCCCATTTAAATGAACTGGAAATTAGTCCAAAAACAGTTCAGAACAAAAAACAGTTTAGAACAAAAACAGTTCAGAATGAAAATTTGGTTTAAATCAGTTGGATTTAAACCAAATCAACCCTATGTAAAATAAATTAGTTATATTTAAAAGAAAATGATTTCTCTGTGCAAACGATTACATAGCAAATCCTGGAACCAGTTTGAGACCAGACTGTGACAACACAAACTACAGAGAACTGATGCACATCAAAGGCTTTCTTTAGTGGGCATTGGTTGTTTGTCAGCCACAGTTTGAAGCTAGTTTCGAAATGCATTAAAAGATCAGTGCAGATGGAGCCTAAGTGAAACCATGGATATTACATCATACTGTATTAGTCCTTATAAAAAGTGCAAATGGCAAGGCAGCATTTTGAAAGAGGCAATTCCTTTTCCTCTGACATATTACCTCTTCTGATGATATGCCACCTAAGACACATGAACACAGGGTTGTCACAGGTTTTTCAGGCTGCATAGGCATGTTCTAGAAGCATTCTCTCCTGACATTTCACCTGCATCTGTGGCTGGCATCCTCAGAGGTTGTGAGGTCTGTTGGAAACTTAGTGCTACTAGCCAGCAAACCAAGTAGTTAAAGTGTCTTAGTCCTCCTGCTCTCCATACGCTAAAGTGTATAGGTGCATTTTTAGAAGTTTCTTAAAGGAAAGAAGGGTGGGAGGGGCATTTTTACTTCTTTAGGGAGGGAGTTCCAGAGACAGAGAGCGATCACTGAGAAAGCCCCTTCTCTTGTTCCCACCAAATGAGCTGGTGACGGAGGTGGGACTGAGAGGAGGGTCTCCTCCATTGACCGTAGTGCATGGGATGGTCTGTATAGGGAGATGTGATTAGAAAATCGCCTGGACCCAAACCGTTTAGGGCTTTATAGGTAACGATCAGTACTTTGTATTTAGTTCAGAAGTAGACCGGCAGCCAGTGGAGCTGCTGCACCATGAGAGTTGTCCTCTCACTATACAGCGCTCCAGTTAGCAATCTAGCCGCTGATCTCTGCACCGACTGCAACTTCCGAACTATCCTCAAAGGCAGCCCTACATAAAAAGCGCTGCAGTAGTCCATATCATACCATTACCGCTCAAGCAGGGAGCTTTGAGATGGTTGAACAGAAGCTCTCCGAAGCTCTAGATGCTCTTACTGCCTATTACAGGGAAAACCAGCTGATCCCTAATCCATCTAAAACACAGACATGTGCTTTTCCCCTTAAGAACAGACAAGCATCCCAAACTCTGAGGATTACCTGGGAAGGAATCCCACTGAGCACTGCAGCACACCCAAACACCTGGGAGTCACTCTGGACCGTACTCTGACTTACAAGAAGCACTGAATATCAAGCAAAAAGTGGGTGCAAGAAACAATAACATATGAAAGCTGAGTGGCACAACCTGGGGATCACAACCAGATACAGTGAAGACATCTGCCCTTGCGCTATGCTACTCTGCTGCTGAGTATGCATGCCCAGTGTGGAACACATCTCACCACGTTAAAACAGTGGATGTGGCTCTTAATGAGACATGCCGCATTATCATGGGTGTCTGCGCCCTACACCACTGCAGGCTCCGACACTGCTTTAGCCGGTATTGCACCACCTGACATTCCCCAGGAAGTAGCAAAAGTAGCAACCAATAGTGAAAGTACCAAGGCAGTGACATCTCCGTCCCACCCCGTTCAGGCATCAGCCAGCACACCGACGACTTAAATCAAAAAATAGTTTTCTAAGATCTACAGAGACACTCGCTGGAAGACCTCAGCAAGCGAGAGTCCAAAAGTGGCAGGCTCAAACCCAGAACTTCAATCAATGCCCAGTGCCAAATGAGAGACTCCCCCCTGGGCACACAGAAAACTGGGTGACTTGGAAGGCGCTGTACAGACTGCGCTCTGGCACCACGAGATGCAGAGCCAACCTTAAGAAATGGGGCTACAAAGTGGAATCCACGACATGCGAGTGTGGAGAAGAGCAAACCACAGACCACCTGCTGCAATGCAACCACATGCACAATGGAGGACCTCCTTGCAGCAACACCAGAGGCACTCCAAGTGGCCAGCTATTGGTCAAAGGACATTTAATCAACTTCCAAGTTTGCAAACTTTGTGTTTTGTTTGTTTGTTTTTAATGTAATACAACTGTTTGGTTCACTTCTGACACAATAAATAAATAAGTAGTCCAAATGGGATGTGACTAAGGTGTGGACTACCATGGCCGAGTCAAATGTCTCAAGGTATGGGTGCAGCTGGGGCACAAGCTTTAACTGTGAGTCATTTGTAAGTCATATGTCTGTAACTCAGGAACTGCCTATACTTTTCTGAAGAAAAGGATAAACTATAGTCAGGACAAGGGTCCCTTATATTCATATCTTTAGGCACAAGATCAGCCCTACACACCCACCTTGGTAATGAGTGTCCATGCAAACTCAGAACTAAACTTTGCCCAAATTATTATGAATATGCATTAAACCAACTAAGAGGCAGCATCATGTAAAGGTTCAGTTGAGTAGGAGAGGATTCAAATCCCTGTTCAGCCATGGAACGCCACTGGATAGGCTTGGGCAATCCACACTCTCAGCCTCAGAGGAAGGAGAGGATAAACTCACTCTGAACAAATTCTACCAAGAATATCTGCTAGTAGGTTCATCATAAATTACTATAGATCAGAAATGGGTCACCAAAAGACAGAAATGACTTGAACGCACATAAGAAATAACAACAACAATAAAACTTTATAGACCGCCCCTTCTTCCTGAGGGGACACAGTGTGGTTTACATACAAAAAGACAAACATTCAATGCCTTAATCAAATGCAAAACACATCAAAATGATACAAAATAACATCAAAAACTTATAACTATAAACAAAATCAGTAATGGGTTTTAGAACAAGATGAATGCAAACCTAAATGCAAATGTATGCAATCCAAAAGCAGTTACTTCCCATGACTATTCATGCCACACGCTTCGTCTCTTAGCAGATATACTACTCTTTATTTTTACTGCTTACACAAAACAGAACTGTATAACATAGCTTTGGGTTGAAGTTTTGATGGGGCCCTTTCGTTCTGTTTTGCTTTTGTTTCGAGCAATTAGGCCTCTCAACTGGAATATAACCCAGCGCTATTTTAAAGAAGACGATGAATTTCCCCTCTGAACTCTGGGCCTAATCTACAAATTCAAATTTGTTCACCCTTTACAATAAAGAAACAAATATTCTGTCATTATATTAGAAATTTCCACCAGTGTTCCTATAAAAGTGGGGGGGGGGGGGACGGGGACTCTTAGCTGTTTAATAATGTATTTCCTATTTTTTAGTGTATCTGTATCACCAGCAAACTTCTAACACAGGCACAGGCAAACTGCAGCCCTCCAGTTGTTTTGGACTTCAACTCCCACAATTCCTAACAGCCAGAATTGTGGGAATTGAAGTCCAAACACCCAAAGGGCTGAAGTTTGTCCATCCCTGAGTTATATAGCACTTGTAACTTGGCCTTATGCTAGTGTTGGGTTTTTTTGGTCGTGTCAGGAGTGACTTGAGAAACTGCAAGTTGTTTCTGGTGTGAGAGAATTGGCCGTCTTCAAGGATGTTGCCCAGGGGACGCCTGGATAGTTTTTTTTATGATTTATCATCCTTGCGGGAGGCTTCCCTCATGTCCTTGCATGAGGAGCTAAAGCTGATAGAGGGAGCTCATCCGCACTCTCCTCGGATTCGAATCTGCGACCTGTCAGTCTTCAGACCTGCCGGCACAGGTGTTTAACCCACTGTGCCACTGGGGGCTCCATCATGTGCTGAGTGCTGAGGTCTATTGAAAGGACTGGCATATCCTTGGGATGCTATATTGCTCCACCAAGATCTTGACCGGAAAGGCTTTTAGGAATTGTAGGGGTTGAAGTCCAAAACACTTGGAGGGCCAAAGTTTGCCCATGCCTGAGTTATATAGTACTTGTAACTTGGCTTTATGCTCATGCTGAGGTCTATTGAAAGGACTGTCATATCCTTGCTCTGCCGAGATGTCCAATCTTGACCTGAAAGGCTTTTAGGAATTGTAGGGGTTGAAGTCCAAAATACCTGGAGGGCCAAAGTTTTCCCATGCCCGAGTTATATAGTACTTTTAACTTGGCCTTATGCTTGTGCTGAGGTCTACTGAAAGGACTGGCATATCCTTGGGGTGCTATATTGCTCTGCCAAGATGTCCAATCTTGACCAGAAAGGCTGTTAGGAATTGTGGGAGTTGAAGTCCAAAACACCTGGAGGGAAGGCCGAAGTTTGCCCATGCCTGCATTAGAAGTTTCCTGGAATGCAGGTACGCTAGGCTGTTAGGAATTGTGGGAGCTGTAGCCCAAAACACCTGGAGGGACGCAGTCTGCCCATTCCTGCTAAAAGTTGGCTGGGATGCAGGTACAGCAGGCTGTTGGGAATTGTGGGAGTTGAAGTCCAAAACACCTGGAGGGCCAAAGTCTGCCCATGCCTGTGTTAAAGGTTTGCTGGGATGCAGGTATGCCAGGCTGTTAGGAATTGTGGGAGATGTAGTCCAAAACACCTGGAGGGACGCAGTTTGCCCATGCCTGCTAGAAGTTTGCTGGGATGCAGGTATGCCAGGCTGTTAGGAATTGTGGGAGTTGAAGTCCAAAACACCTGGAGGGATGCAGTCTGCCCATGCCTGTTAGAAGTTTGCTGGGATGCAGGTACGCCAGGCTGTTAGGAATTGTGGGAATTGAAGTCCAAAACACCTGGAGGGCCAAACTTTGCCCATGCCTACGTTAGAAGTTTGCTGGGATGCAGGTACGCCAGGCTGTTAGGAATTGTGGAAATTGAAGTCCAAAACACCTGGAGGGCCAAAGTTTGCCCATGCCTGCGTTAAAAGTTTGCTGGGATGCAGGTACGCCAGGCTGTTAGGAATTGTGGGAATTGAAGTCCAAAACACCTGGAGGGCCAAAGTTTGCCCATGCCTACGTTAGAAGTTTGCTGGGATGCAGGTACGCCAGGCTGTTAGGAATTGTGGGAATTGAAGTCCAAAACACCTGGAGGGCCAAAGTTTGGCCATGCCTGCGTTAGAAGTTTGCTGGGATGCAGGTACGCCAGGCTGTTAAGAATTGTGGGAGTTGAAGTCCAAAACACCTGGAGGGCCAAAGTTTGCCCATGCCTGTTCTAAAACGATTGCTGTGTCTTAAATAAGTGGGGTATGTCCATCCTTAAACATTCTTACACCTGCATCCATTCTAATGCGCTAGAACAGCGTTGCAAAGCAGGCGTGACAGTCAAACCTGTCAGATCTCTTTCAATGTCTACTCATTGGAAGTAAGTGTCATTGACAGGAAAAGGCTCGCTTCCCCGTAGTTGATTCAGGGCTATAGAAATCAAGCCATGACAGATCAACAAGCCACAACCGAACCCAAAGCCTCTATCTGTACAATACGCATCCTCCTAGAAATAACAATTGGCCTTAACTCTGGCGAGAAGGGGCGGGGATCCCCACCTCTGCCATTCCCTGCCTTGTATGTAGGTGATGAGGAAGGAGAGGTGTTTGAGAGAGGAAAAGCCACCAGCCATTTCCCTGCTGTGATAGCTTCATGTATTTGCTTTAAAGTGGAAATAAATAAAATTGGAAACAGTTACTCACAATCATCTAAGTCATCCTGCAAATCCACAAAATACAAAGGGATCCCTACAAACAGAAACAAAAGAGAAAAAGGGAGAGAGAGAGAGAGAGAGAAAGATGGGAGAAAAAGAGAGAAGACAAAACGAGGTTGGTGGGGTTTTATTTTCTTCTTCTTCCCCCCACCCTTTTTTTGTTTGCAGAGAGGAGGCAGATTTTTTCCAAAGAAATAAACATCAACCGTAGCAAATGAAAAGAAAGCCAGCACGCAAAGTTTACGTCACATTTAAACCCCCTCATTCATTTCCATATCTACCTAGGTAATAATAGAGGTGCGGTGCCATTAGAGAAAGGAGAAAGAAAAGGAAGCCAATACCGGATGCAGGGAAGCGTTACAAGGTTGCCCAAGGCAGGAAAGCGAGGCAAAGCAGCCATTCTCTCCACGAAGGAAGCAGCCAAGAGAATGAAAAGCTACTTACCAGCCATTTTGAAAGAGACATTGGTGGGGAGGGAAGGGGAAGGGGAGGAGAGAAGGGAGGAGATTTGGGCAGAAAGAGGAGGAGGAGGAAAAGGAGGAGGAGGAAGAGCCCAAAAGGAGGAGCCCCTGGAAGGCAAAGGCAGGCACATCCCTCTAGGACAGTGCCTCCCAACCCCTTGAATCAGTTCCTCATGTTGTAATGACCCCCAACCATTAAATTATTTTCATTGCTACTTCATAACTGTAATTTTGCTACTGTTATGAATCGTCATGTAATTAGATGAATTTTCATTCAGTGGACCAAATTTGGCACAAATACCCAATCTAACTGAGCAAAAAAAATCCCTTGCATAAGACCATAGAGCAGTGGTTCCCAATCTTCCTAATGCTGTGAAGCCCTTAATACAGTTCCTCATGTTGTGGTGACCCCCAACCATAAAATTGTTTTCATTGCTACTTCATAACTCTTAATTTGGCTACTGTTGTGAATTGTAATGTAAATATATCTGATATGCAGGATGGCTTTTCATTCACTGGACCAAATTTGGCACAAATACCCAATACGCCCAAATTTGAATACTGGTGGGGTTGGGGGGGGGGGATTGATCTTGTCATTTGGGGGCTGTACTTGCTGATATTTATAGTTCACCTACAATCAATGAGCATTCTGAACTCCACCAACGATGGAATTGAACCAAACTTGGCACACAGGACTCCCATGACCAACAAAAAAACACTAGAAGGGTTCCACAAACACCAGTATCACCTTCCGTTCATGTCCCAGCATTTTTTCCAATTTTAACTTTACATTGGCCTTCCCACTGTTTTTAATTATGTGCTGTTTTATTGATAACGTTGTGTATCTTATTGTCTATGTGTTTTAATTGCTTGTACTGTGTTGTTATTGCTTGTATTGTTGTGTTTGGGCTCGGCCTCATGTGAGCCGCACTGAGTCCCTTGGGGAGATGGTGGAGGGGTACAAATGAAGTGTTATTATTATTATTATTATTATTATTGGTGGGTATTGACCTTGAGTTTAGAGTTGTAGTTCACCTGCATCCAGAGAACTCTGTGGACTCAAACAATGATGAATCTGGACCAAACTTGGCATGATTACTCAATATGCCCAAATGTGAGCACTTGTGGAGTTAGGGGAAAATAGACCTTGACATTTGGGAGTTGTAGTTGCTGGAATCTATAGTTCACCTACAATCAATGAGTATTCTGAACTCCATCAACGATGAAATTGAACCAAACTTGGCATACAGGTCTCCCATTACCAACAAAAAAACCCTAGAAGGGTTTGGTGGGCATTGGCCTTGAGTTTTGGAGTTGTACACCTACATCCAGAGAGCACTGTGGACTCAAAACAAGGGTGGATCTGGACCAAACTTGGCATGATTACTCAATATGCCCAAATGTGAACACTTGTGGAGTTAGGGAGAAATAGACCTTGACATTTGGGAGTTGTAGTCACTGGGATTCACAGTTCACATACAATTAAAGAGCATTCTGGACCCCACAAACGACAGAATCGGGGCAAGCTTCCCACACAGAACCCCCATGACCAACAGAAAATACTTAAGGCCATCCAACCCAACTCCCTTCATCAGGGCAAGAAAACGTAATCAAAGTCGTCCTGATAAAGAGCCAGCCAGCCATAGATATAGATGGATAGATAGATAGATAGACATGATTCACACACAGAGAGATATAGTATCATAGATTTGAAAGGGACTCTTAAAGAAGGACAATGATATGTTGCATGTTCCAGGGTGGGCAAACCAGACACTCCACATCAACACTGACAAAGAAACAGCAAGAAATACTGTTTACCCACAAGCATAAAGAAATTACATATATTAGAAACCAACACCTTCACATTACTTTATTTTCCAGATCAACAGACTGGGCCACAGCAACGCGTGGCAGGGACAGCTAGTATGTATATCTATCTATCTATATAAAATTACATGAATCTTCACTTGTCCATTCATATATCTGTTAATATGACTATTAACTTTTTCATATATATATATGTGTGTGTGTGTGTGTATATGCATATGCTTGCCTTTGCGCCTGTTTTCTCATATATTACATATACCCTCTGTGTGTGTGTATACATTATATACATATAATATCCATCTTCACTTGTCCATATATATATATATATATACACATACATATATTGTGTAATAAAGAAACATATGCTTTCCACCAGTTCTCATATATATATATATATATATATATATATATCTGTGTGTGTATGTGTATATACATAATGCCTCTTCACTTGTTCATATATATATAACCGACATATATACTGTGCATAAAGGTACATATGCTTGCCTTCCCACCTGTTCTCTCATAATATATATATATATATATATATATATATATATGCTATCTCCTGCGAGGCATTGCTGTGGCCCAGTCTGTGTATATGTGTTTTATGTATATATATATTTGTGTGTATATGTGTGTTTCCATATATATATATATATATATATATATATATATATATGTTGTAATGTATTTTTATTTTTTGGCTTTTTAAGTCTCTTTTACTGTGTTTTCCAGTGTTTTTATGAGTGATGGTCACTCATTGGCCTGACGGGTGTATTGTGTCTAAATTTGGTGTCAATTCATCCAGTGGTTTTTGAGTTATGTTAATCCCACAAACGAACATTACATTTTTATTTATATAGATACTAGCCATCCCCTGCCACGCGTTGCTGTGGTCCAGTCTGTGTATATGTGTTTTGTGTATATATATGTGTGTGTGTGTATGTTTGTATATGTGGTTCTGTGCATATATATGACGCTTCCTCTATGTTTTTATTGGGGTTTTTTATGAGTGTTGGTCACTTGTTGGCCTGATAGGTGTATTGTGTCCAAATTTGATGTCAATTCATCCAGTGGTTTTTGAGTTAAGTTAATCCCACAAACATTACATTTTTACTTATATAGAAGATATATCCTCTATGTATGGAGCCCCCGGTGGCGCAGTGGGTTAAACCCCTGTGCCGGAAGGACTGAAGACCAATAGGTCACAGGTTTGAATCTGCGGAGAGGCAGATGAGCTTTCTCTATCAGCTCCAGCTCCTCATGCAGTTTGCTTTATGAGTTTTATTATGTATTTATTATGCTGTTGTTCTATTGAGGCCTTGGCCTGTGTAAGCTGCATCGAGTCCTTCAGGAGATGTTAGCGGGGTACAAATAAAGTTAATAATAATAATAATAATAATGCAGGGACATGAGAGAAGCCTCCCACAAGGATGACAAAACATCAAATCATCCGGGGCGTCCCCTGGGCAACGTCCTTGCTGACGGCCAATTTTCTCACACTAGAAGCGACTTGCAGTTTCTCAGGTTGCTCCTGACACACACACAAAAAAATCCTGTGTGTATGTGTGTATATATAGAATCATAGAATCAAAGAGTTGGAAGAGACCTCATGGGCCATCCAGTCCAACCCCCCGCCAAGAAGCAGGAATATTGCATTCAAATCACCCCTGACAGATGGCCATCCAGCCTCTGTTTAAAAGCTTCCAAAGAAGGAGCCTCCACCACACTCCGGGGCAGAGAGTTCCACTGCTGAACACCTCTCACAGTCAAGAAGTTCTTCCTAATGTTCAGGTGGAATCTCCTCTCTTGTAGTTCGAAGCCATTGTTCCGCGTCCTAGTCTCCAGGGAAGCAGAAAACAAGCTTGCTCCCTCCTCCCTTTGGCTTCCTCTCACATATTTATACATGGTTATCATATCCCCTCTCAGCCTTCTCTTCTTCAGGCTAAACATGCCCAGCTCCTTAAGCCGCTCCTCATAGGACTTGTTCTCCAGACCCTTGATCATTTTAGTTGCTCTCCATAATATATAATGCTTCTTCACTTGTCCATATATACCATGTGTGTGTGTGTGTGCATATATGTGCCTCTTCACTTGTTTATATATATATATATATATATATATATGTATGCATGTGTGAATATATATATAATATGCTTGCCTTTCCACCTGTTCACACAGTGTGTGTATATGTGGGTGTGTATATATACATACAGAGACACACACAGGGAAGGGGAGAAGGCTCTCTACTTCCTTTTCTTCCCAATGTTATGACAATGAAAGATGTAAAGGTCCCAGTCAGGTGTAGAAACAGTCATTAATGAAATATAGTAAAGCTGAAAGGGAATAGAGAGCCTTCAGGCTGGGATGGGCAAGGCCTCTCCTTCCGCCTTCCTTGCTCTTGACAGCGTTGCGTCACTGAAAGGGGCGGAGACTTCAAACTTTGGTCAGGTGACTCCAAAGCCCCGCCCCAAGATGGCGCCCGGCCTGCGGAGCCTGAGGAGGAGGCGGAGGAAGAGGAGGCTTGCCTGGGACTGAGCGGGTGGAGAGCGGCAGGACTCAGGGGAAGGGCGCCTGGACTCGGCCATCGCTTTGTTTCCATTCCCATCCCGTGGAAGACAGGGCTGGGGAGGCGAGGAGAGCCAGGGAAGGGCCATGGGCAGTGGAAAGGGGCCCTGAAGAGAGACAGAGACACACAGACTGCCTTCGCCATGGCTCTCAGGGAGCTCAAAGTTTGCCTTCTCGGGGTAAGTTTGGGGGGACACTTGCTTGGGGGTTTCCAAAACCGAATCCTAATCCGTGACAGCATCTTCGAGTTGGGAAAGACTCTAGAACAGGCATGGGCCAACTTCGGCCTTCCCTCCAGGTGTTTTGGACTTCAACTCCCACAATTCCTAACAGCCGATAGGCTGTTAGGAATTGTGGGAGTTGAAGTCCAAAATACCTGGAGGGAAGGCCGAAGTTGGCCCATGCCTGTTCTAGAACCTATCAACACGTCTGGAGAACAAGCCCTATGAGGAGCGGCTTAAAGAGCTGGGCATGTTTAGCCTGAAGAAGAGAAGGCTGAAGAGAAGGCATGTTTAGCCTGAAGAAGAGGAGACATGATAGCTTGTCCCATGAGGTCTCTTCCAACTATGATTCTATGTGTAGGTTTGAGACATCCTGTGATTATTCTACATATGGAATTATTCTACCTGGAATTATTTATTTATTTATTTGCTTTACTTGTATACCGCAGTTTCTCAGCCCAACAGGCGACTCAACGCGGTTTACAACAAGGATAAGAATCAAACAACGATATACAATTTAAAACCATAAAAGCATAATATACAATATTAACACAACAATAGACAACACAATGCATCTCATAACTAGAGTCGTGATCCAATCCGTCGTCCAATTATTCTACCTATAGATTATGGATTTATGAATTGGCGAACGTTGACCACAAGATGATTTTATTGCTGCTATTGTACTAATTTGATTGTTTTAACTAGTTATAACTGTTGTCGTTATATTGTATTTTGTATATTGTATTAAGTGAACTGTTGGGCATCGAATTGTGCCTTTTGTAAGCTGCCCTGAGTCCCCCCTGGAGTGCTTCTACCCCCTGAGAAGGTTGAGAAGGGGTAGAAGCACTCCAAATAAATAAATACCTGGAATATTGTGTCCAATTCTGGGCACCACATTTGAAGAGAGATATTGACAAGCTGGAATGTGTTCTGAGGAGGGTGACTAAAATGATCAAGGGTCTGGAGAACAAGCCCTGTGAGGAGCGGCTTAAAGAGCTGGGCATGTTTAGCCTGAAGAAGAGAAGGCTGAGAGGAGACATCATAGTCAAGTATAAATATGTGAGAGGAAGTCATAGGAAGGAGGGAGCGAACTTGTTTTCTGCTGCCCTGGAGACGAGGATGTTTCAAACTACAAGAAAGGAGATTCCATCTGAACATTAGGAAGAATTTCCTGACACTGAGAGCTGTTCAGCAGTGGAACTCTCTGCCCCGGAGTGTGGTAGAGGCTCCTGCTTTGGAAGCTTTTAAACAGAGGCTGGATGGCCATCTGTCAGGGGTGCTTTGAATGCAGTATTCCTGCTTCTTGGCAGGGGGTTGGACTGGATGGCCCATGAGGTCTCTTCCAACTCTATGATTCTATTTTTCGTTCAGTGCAATATTCACCTGCTTCACATGGGCAGACTGGTGCCAAACATACTAGGCATATGATTCTATGATTCTACATGTAGGGTTGAGACATTCTGTGATTATTCTACATATGGAATTGTTCTACCTGGAATTATTCTACCTGGAATGTTGTGTCCAATTCTGGGCGCCACATTTGAAGAGAGATATTGACAAGCTGGAATGTGTCCTGAGGAGAGCGACTAAAACGATCAAGGGTCTGGAGAACAAGCCCTGTGAGGAGCGGCTTAAAGAGCTTGGCATGTTTAGCCTGAAGAAGAGAAGACTGAGAGGAGGCATGATAGCCATGTATAAATATGTGAGAGGAGGGAGCAGGCTTGTTTTCTCCTTCCCTGGAGACTAGGACACAGAACAATGGCTTCAAACTACAAGAAAGGAGATTCCATCTGAACATTAGGAAGAATTTCCTGACTGTGAGAGCCGTTCAGCAGTGGAACTCTCTGCCCCGGAGTGTGGTAGAGCCTCCTTCTTTGGAGGCTTTTAAACAGAGGCTGGATGGCCATCTGCCAGGGGTGCTTTGAATGCAGTTTTCCTGCTTCTTGGCAGGAGTTGGACTGGATGGCCCATGAGATCTCTTCCAACTCTATGATTCTATATGTAGGTTTGAGACATCCTGTGATTATTATACATATTTTGTTCAGTGCCATATTCACCTGCTTCGCATGGACATACTTGTGCCAAACAGGCTAGGCATAGCAATTGAGTAAGACAATGCAGGGCTGATGTTTCTACTAATTTTGAGTGTGCATCCCATGCGCTACCAGTAAGTTTCCGCAGGATGTTATTGCATGCAGTTACTTTGTGCTTGGTAGTCATATAGTGTTTTCTAAATGTTAGTGTTTCATCTAAGGCATTGGTTCCCAACCTTTGGGACCACCAGTGGTCCACGAGAACTAAAATATAGTCCGTGGCCTCAAGGTTACTACATCGTTGCAACAAGAGCTGCTGGTCTCACAAAACCCTCTTATAGTGCCGAGGTTTATTAAATACTAGCCGTCCCCTGCCACGCGTTGCTGTGGCCCACATGGGTGTTCTTTGTGGGAGGTTTGGCCCAATTCTATCGTTGGTGTGGTTCAGAATGTTCTGTGATTGTAGGTGAACTATAAATCCCAGCAACTACAACTTCCAAATGTCAAGGTCTATTTTTTGGGTTATTAGGTGTCTTGTGTCCAAATTTGGTGTCAATTCGTCCAGTGGTTTTTGAGTTCTGTCAATCCCACAAACGAACATTACATTTCTATTTATATAGATGGTTTTCTGTGGGCAAGCAGATGGCAACTACTGGATGACATATATTCTGTATCAGAAACTAGAGCTGATGTAGTCACTCTAATATAGTTTTCTGAAACAGCACCCCAAATAACCAAACTGAATCTGAAGTTGACCAAAAACTGATTCGTAACCCTTTTGGTACTAATGTTGAAGGGCCCTTCTACAGAGCCCTATATCCCAGGATATCGAGGCAGAAAATCCCACATTATCTGAGTGTGCACTCAGATAAACCAGTTCAAAGCAGATATTGTGGGACTTTCTGCCTTGTTATCCTGGATATAGGGCTGTGTGGAAGGGCCCAAAGAGTGGTTTCCGGTCAAAAAAACTGCTGGTCTAAGGTGACACCAAGGGCCCTTCCACACACTCCTATGTCCCAGAATATCAAAACTGAAAATCCCACAATTTCTGCTTTTAACTGGATTATCAGAGTTCACACTCAGATAATGTGGGATTTCCTACCATGATATTCTGGGATATAGGGCTGTGTGGAAGGGCTTCTAGATATTTAGGATGGGAACAGTGTTTGAGCTCTTGGCCTTCCCCAGGTAACTTTTAATTTCCTGTTGGCTTCATGGTTACTTAGGTGGAAAGCACACACTTGTGTCTTGGCAGGGTTAGGCTTCAGATGCTTATCTTTGTAGTAGCCGGAGAAATCTTTCAGGACATTAGTAAGTTGGTTTTTGACTGTTTCAAAGTCTTTTGCTTGTGTTGTTATGCCAAGGTCATCAGGATATATATATATAGCTCTTTGTGACGGGTGGCTGATTATTACTAATGACGTACCCAATGTTTCCATGACAGTTAAAGTGGAATAACAACACTTAGAGTGTGATAGGGCACTAAACAGGCTTATTTGCATCATTAGAGAAGTGGATGAAAGGAGATGAGAAGGTGTGGACACTCCACTTGTGTGATTGTTATCTTTGCCCATAGTCATGTAATTGAGACATGCATGTAATATTTACAGAGGTTTTGTAGATGTTTACAGTTTTGCCCCTCTGGATCCACAAATTTTGGATCTATGGATGGCTTGAAAAAGTATAAAGAGTTGCTTGAATAGTTAACAATTTCCCTCCATGAAAACCATGTAATAGTTTCTCCTTAGGGTCAGCATAGGCCAGGAACAACTTGAGGACACGCCACAACAGTATATCAAGAGGAACTGTTTAAAGTTGCAAACTTATTTAGGAATATTTTTTTTGTATTCAGTTGTAAAACTCCAGATTAAATTTTCTGTTTATCCCAAATTTATCTGGTAGTGTGAACTCATATAATCCAATGTAAAGCAGACAGCCTGAGATCAGATCCTGGGATATAGGGCCTGTTTGGAAGGGCCATGGGTTATGGACAAAATTGCATGTATAGTTCAGTGCAATTCCTATTCATATCTCCTTAGAAGTAAGTCTTTTTAAGTCATACTTTGATTCATGGAATGGAGTCCAGTATGTATTATGCTCACTTTTTTCCTGCCAACCTTGTGACAAACTTGACAGATAGATTTCACTTCTTCCTGAAAAGGACTGACCTCTATAGAGCAGGAAATGTTCTGCATATGAAGATGAAAAGGACATTGCCAAGATATTAGTCTCTGCTAATCTTTTCTTTCTACTTCCTTTCTCTGAGAAAATAACTTAATGTTTTAGTTGTGATATATTTTCTGACCACAGTGAGGTTTCCGAAGTGTTGAGGGGTGTAGAAATATCCCACATCCACAAAATTATTTGCGTCTGTAGAATCAACCAATACACAAAGCCAAAAATTAAAATACTTATAATAAGAAAAAAATAATAGAGACACTATATATGTTGGGTGGTATACTCCCCCCTTCCCAGTATAATCCAGTGTGCCCCTTCCAAAGAAATATCAATTTCTTTTAAATGGGACCAAGGTGTTTTAAGATCAATTCGGGGGTGCTGTGGTTTTTAACTTTGTATTTGTTTTAATACAAAGTTAAAAATCCCAGTTTTTAACTGGGATTTTTAAAACATTGTTTATATTTAATCCTGTTTTAATGTTCATATATTTGTATATTTTAAATGGTTATGCTAATGCTTTTATGTCCTCTTTGGGGGAGATAAAATGGAGTAATAATAATAATAATTATTATTATTATAATGTACTGCTGAGTACATTGCTTCTGTTTCACTACATGTTGATTCACTAAAAAGGCATTGAACAGTTCTTCTTTCAATGCATTTTATTGGCTGGTATAAAATGTATCCCGATGGAAAAAGAAACAGTCAATTTTTTGAGCTATATTTAATTCTGCCAGGATTTATTTTGTAGCTGTTGTTTATGGAGAGGGGTCTTTACAGATGACTGAAAATTAGGAGAATTTTTATCACTGTTAAGATAACACCGAAGAATGCCTACATGGTAGGTAATTCTTCTATGTCCGTGATTGTGAACCTATGACACGCGTGGCTATTTTTGATGACACACAGACACATGCGGCCACATACAGAGAAATACACCTTATAAGAGCCAATCTAATTCCATCCTTAAATTTGTAAAAGACTCTGCAAATTTAACATCTGCACGTTTGAGCATTGTTCACTTCATATACATTTTTCTTACTTAAACTATAAATATTGCAAAATTATGGGGTTTTTTCTCGAAGTGACATTCTACCCAAGTTATGCTCAGATTTTTGGCAAATTTTGACACACCAAGCTCGAAAGATTGCCCATCACTGTTCTATGTAGATTTTGCAACAAAGCATGACTTTCAAACAAAATAGCCCATTATAGTATAAGAGAGTTAAACATGGTTTCTTTAAGTATCGATTTAATTATCTTAAAATGATATAAAGATGGAATATGTCTTTCATTTTGAGTTTAAAGACCAAACATGTTTTCATAAACCTTCACATAGACCAGTGCTTCCCAAACATTTTTTTGACCAGGGACCACTCTCCAACATTAGTACCAGAAGGGTTTCGAATCAGTTTTTGATCAACTTTAGATTTTGTTTGGTTATTTGGGTTGCTGATTCATAAAATTGCATTAGGTAGACCACATCAGTTCTAGTTTCTGATACAGAACATATGCCATTTGCTCACCCACAGAAAACCATATTTAATAAGCTTCAGCACTATAAGAGGGTTTCGCGAGACCAGTAGCTCTCGTTGCAATGGTGTAGTAATGGTGAGGCCACTGATCATATTTCAGTTCAGGTTGGTAACCACTGACATAGACAGAGATGTCTATTAAAGATTCAGAATTCCCCGCTACCTCAAATCTGGGCTCATTTCTAAAATGACAAAAAAGGCATGAGATTGGTTTTCGTACCATGCAACTTGGCTACAAGGCTCTAACCACCTCCTTTATATATCTTTGCTTATGGTGATTTTTTGTACAAAAAAAGGCTTAATCTGCACTGATGAAGTTTCAAACTGATATTGGAAAAAATTGGTTTTGCTGTGCCAGTGATATAGAACATCCTGGAACCGGTTTGGGGCCTGGATGTTGATTACACAAACCACAGAGCATTGATGTGCATTACGGGCTATCTTTCACTCACGTGTTTGGGAGTTCGTTGACTGGCCACCACAGTTTGAAGCTAGCTTTGAACTGCATTAAATAGGCAGTGTATGTGAGTGATAAATACAGGTTACCTGGAATGTTTTGCCCCTATTATAAATGAGATGAAAATAATCTAGAATTTTCAGGATGTAAAATTATTTACTCATAGCTGCTTAATATTTTAGGAGTGTCACTGAAAGTATGTATGGTCTTTGATGAAATAGGGTGGAGCTCAATGAGTAACAAGCACTCACCAACTAGTTGAACACCTTTTTGTTTCTAGCCTGAGGTGTTTACTATACACATCTTTAGGGTTGGTCCACACAGAGCTTCTCTGTTCCTGTGAAATATTGTATGTAGTGAAAGTGTGGAAGCCTCACTGAGTTATCCAAAATTGACATCTCAATGTAGTGAAAGCTAAAAGATAAATTTTGGTATACTAATATTGGAGTCTGAAATTATGGGAAGACAAACTTTATTCATCTCACAGGAAGATTCAGGTCAGTTTAAGTAACTTTAATGTTGAGTGGGTAACATTCATTCTCTCCTCCACAGGTGATAAAAATATATTGTTACTACCATAGATACTGTTTTAGTTGTACATCATCTATTTAGGCCTCTTAAAGATGCACTGTCTACTTAGCCAAAATTAAGGAGAAAGCAAGAGAACAAGTAGCGATATTCTCCAAATTTCTTAATAAGATGTTACTTTTTCTTCCCATAAGTGAATGAGAACAGGCTGAAACTAAATCTAGATAAAACAGAATTTTGTGGAGTGAGGAATTGGTTTATTTGGATGGTATATGCCATTGGTCCTGGATGGGGGGTTCATTCCCATTGAAGGATGAATTGTGCAAGTTATTGGTCCTCCTGGATTCACCACATTTTGAGAGGATGCAGGTGGTAGCCAGGAATCTAGCTGTTGCCTAAATGATGTACACTAACTTTAGCCATATCTGTAGCAGCATACTATTTTCTTCTTTGTGCCTCAATATCATACAGTTGTTGTTATTGTTTATTCGTTCTATCGCTTCCAACTCTTTGTGACCTCATGGACCAGCCCACGCCAGTGCTGCCTGTCGGCTGTCACCACCCCCATGCCCTTCAGAGTCAAGCCAGTCACTTCAAGGATACCATCCATCCATCTTGCCCTTGGTCGGCCCCTCTTATTTATTTATTATTTATTTACAACATCTTTACCCCGCTCTTCTCACCCCCGCAGGGGGACTCAGAGCGGCTAACAATGGCAACGATTCGATGCCACAATAATTACAATTATAATAACAAGATAAAAACATACAATACAATAAGTTAAAACAACATTAGTTAAACAATCACAATTTCCTCTTCCTTTTTCCTTCCATTTTCCCCAGCATCATTGTCTTCTCTAAGCTTTCCTCTCTTGTCA
This sequence comes from Anolis sagrei, assembly GCF_037176765.1. NCBI lineage: Eukaryota > Metazoa > Chordata > Lepidosauria > Squamata > Anolidae > Anolis > Anolis sagrei. The sequence continues at coordinate 228,233,389 of NC_090024.1, forward strand.
TGATGTGGCCAAAGTACTTCATATTTGCCTCTAATATCCTTCCCTCCAGTGAGCAGTCGGGTATTATTTCCTGAAGTATGGAATGGTTGGATCTTCTTGCGGTCCAAGGCACTCTCAGAATTTTCCTCCAACACCATAGTTCAAAAGAATCTATCTTCCTTCGTTCAGCCTTCCTTATGGTCCAGCTCTCACATCCATAGGTTACTACAGGGAATTCCATTGCTTTAACTATGCGGATCTTTGTTGCCAGTGTGATGTCTCTACTCTTCACTATTTTATTGAGATTGGTCATTTCTCTCGTCCCAAGAAGTAAACGTCTTCTGATTTCCTGGCTGCAGTCTGCATCTGCAGTAATCTTCGTACCTAGAAATACAAAGTCTGTCACTGCCTCCACGTTTTCTCCCTCTGTTTGCCAGTTATCAATCAGTCCGGTTGCATACAGTTGAGAAGAGAAATTACAAATTAATCAGAATTTATCATATCATTCCAAGGAAAGCCAATAGAGGCAATGGGTTGAGTATTGGAACTAGGGGACTAGACTTTGAATCCCTTTGTTCAGAGGAATGACAACATTCCTCTGAACAAATCTTGCCAAGAAATCCCTGTAATAGCTTTGTCTTGGTCAGAAAAGAAGTGAAGATCACTAAAAGAAATCCTTCCTTAGATAATATGTTTATTGCCCATTTATCTTTAAAATGCCTGTTTATCTTTAAAATACCCCTTTGACTTCTCTTTCAGGACACTGGTGTAGGCAAATCAAGCATTGTATGGCGCTTTGTAGAAGACAGCTTTGATCCCAACATCAATCCAACAATTGGGTAAGAAACTGAAAGAAGCTTATGCTATATTTCAGCAGCTTGTTAAACATCCATAAACTTTTTATATATAATTTTTTTACTGTATAATTGTGAACTAGGTTCTGTAATCCATGTAATTTAGGTACTATGTGAGAAAAGTCAAGAATTCTTCATACTGGGTTTAAACATACTGTAGAGTCTTGCTTATCCAACGTAAACAGGCTGGCAGAATGTTGGATAAGCGAAGCTGTTAGATAATAAAGAGGGATTAAGGAAAAACCTATTAAACGTCAAATTACATTATGATTTTACAAATTAAGCACCAAAACATCATGTTTTACAACAAATCGACAGAAAAGGCAGTTCAATACACAGTAATGTTATGTAGTAACAACTGAATTTATGAATTTAGCACCAAAACATCACAATGTATTGAAACAGCTATGGATCCAGGCGGGAGGCAGATGGCGTTGGATAATACAAAACATTGGATGAGTGAGGGTTGGATAAGCGAAACTCCACTGTAATACTTTTTCTTAGCCATAGAGATGGAAGTCTATCCATGGTTAATGTCTTCTTATCAGGATCTAAAATAGGCATGAGAATCATATAGCTGTCAAAGGTTGTAGAATTGCAGCTCCCAACTGGCTAGGCCTATTGGGATTTGTAGCCAAAGATCCAGAAGGCTGCATGATTGTCATTTCACTCTAAAAGTATCTTTTGTAACTTTAGTTAAAAAGGTATTTTATTATTTTTCCCCTCAACTAAGGCTGCCACTTTCATTTTTCTTAACATTCACAGCCTTAGTTGAGGGGAAAAATAATAAAATCATTTTGAACACCAAGAGACAGTGGGGCTATAATACATTCAGGTTTTCTAGCTGCTGGTAAGAAAGAGAATGTATTATAGCCCCACTGTCTCTTGATGTTTAAAATGATTATTGTTAATTAACTACATTACCAAAAGAATAGTTTGGTTCTTCTGTCTACAAACTAAGCAGGATAATTAAATGAATTGGAGACTAGCTTTAATTAATCCATGAACTGCTCCCTAAATTTCTGTTTGGTATTCAATCATTTCTGTTGGAAACATTGTGTAACACTTTCCACACATTGCTTCCTTATATAGGAAGTTATGGCACTCTCAAAAATGAATATGTATGCACTCAAAATACTGTACAGGAATTATATTCAATAGAATTAATGCTGTGATTACCATGAGCTTTGATATATTGGGTGTTTCGTCTTCATTATATGTGTGGCTATAGAGAAAGTTGTAACTCTGATTTACCGTCCCAGAACGTAGAGCAGCCTAAAGGCAAAACAGCAGCTCATACTGCTTTTCACAATACAGAACTAACACTGCTACTAGATTGCAACTAGAGAAATCAGTAATGAGTAACTACAGGTATAATATCAATCTCTAAGCTAGTGACAGTATACCCCTGCTAGATGTGAAGGCCAGGGAATTTTTGTAATTTCCTCCCCCTTCCCAAAATAACTTTCCGATCCTTGGTTTGTTTCAATGAAAACCAAAACTGCTTGAAGGCTTTGGATCTACCTGCCATTATCCTCATGCTATCCAGGAAAGATATTTTTGCACAAACAGACATTGTGGTTCTGAATTGATTTGCTGCAGTAAAAGTGCTTCTTACGGCAAATGCATTACTTGGATATATTTTATTTCAACTTTAATAATTTTGCTGTTTTAACTATGCTTTATTGTTGCACTGTCTTTAATGAAAAGGTGAGATATACATTCAGTAAATACTGTATTTACTCAAATCTAACACCCACCTTTTTGTCTAAATCACCTTGCCAAAATTAGGGTGCACATTTGATTCGCATAATACTGTAATCTTAGTGCTGAGTCAAAGCACCAGGAGAAGCTGCTTCATGAGTACCTGGAGCTCCTATTTGTCACAGATCAATACTATGTAATGCTGGGATTTGTAGTTTAGTGAGGCATCAAATGTTCCCATCAGCCCCCACACAAGCAGAAACCTCAGTGAGAAATACTGGGAAGTTAAAGTGTCTTGAACATATATGTCCAAGAAAAGTATTAATTTTAAATTGGAAAGTTCAGACAGTATTTGCAAAGTCAATAACCAGTGTAAACAAACATCAGAAAATTATCTTGCAAAGGACAGTTAATATAATGCAAGTTTTATTTTATTTTGGGGATTTAAAAAATATTTTACAACTGTACCCTTGGTTTGCTCCTAATACGATAAATCTTTGATTTATTAAACTAATTTGAGAGCTTTAAGGGATATGCTCTGAGATATACAAAGTAAGAAGCTTATGGGTGTATGCTGCATTCTTTTCTACATAAAATTTCTGTCTATATTTAGATCCAATCTAAATAAGTACAAAAATTAAATGTTGAATAAGACCATTTTTACTTTTTAGATTTTTTGTTAAGCACTGTTAAGCTTTCGTAAGCAATTTTTATGAAGAACTGGTTGAAATACAGTTGTTATTTTAATATTTGTGTATGATTATTTACTTGTTTTAATAATAGCATAGAAAATTTCTGCTTTTCATGAAAACATTATGTGGCAGAATGAAGTTTATATAAGATGTGATAACAAATTGTAAACATTATAATTTGGTATTATACCAACATAATGTAATATTTGTGAATTATGTTTCTGTATACTCACTCTTGGAAGCTCATTGCAATTTGGAATACGTTCCTATTTAATAGGTACTAATTTGTTCAACTAATTTTTGCAGCGTGACCATTTACCATGCATACTTGTTTATAGGCCAAAAAGAAAACAACCCCCAAAACCTTAGGCAGCATACACAGGTCACTGCTTAAATAGGGACTCAGCAAGAAAGCAGACCTGAGAATGTCCCTTCTCCATTACCCTTCCTTTGCCCAACTAAAGAAAGAAAGGCAGTCCTCTCTCCTTTCTCTCCTTTCTCTCCTCTCCCCCCCCCCCCCCCACCTTGGGCGGGGAGCCTAAAAAATGTCATGCACCCACTATTTTGGGAACTTGGGGTGGAGCAGAAAGGTGGCAGTCATATTTATTAAGGACTTATTGCCGAAAATGTATTTGCAGAGAGAGTGCAGTGGCCATTTTTAACAGGAACAGACAGGATTTTACAGCAGACCCCTAAAGTTTTCAGTCATTGTAATGAAAACAAACTCTTTTAAATAATTAAATGTCCAAGCTCTGTTTAAAACAGTAAACAGTCCTAATTAGATTTCTTCTTTTTCAAAGAACAATGTTGAAGGCAGTGTTTTGTTCTCCAGAATGACTTCAAAAGCCTAGATTGGAGCTGTTTGCCTTCGGGGCTTATGCAGTTTACATATGACTCAGTTCAGCTTAGGTAGATCTGTGATGCGTTTTGAATCCACACGATTCTTTCTCAGCTTGGAAGCTAAGCAAGGTCAGCCCTGGTTAGTACTTGGATGGAGCCTCCAGGAAATATCAGGTGCTATAAATGTTTCAGAGGAAGGCAGTAGCAAACCAACTTTTAAGCATTTCTTTCCTAAGCAAACTCTATGAAATTAATTGAGTTGCCCAAAGTTTATGGGCAACTTGAAGGCACATACACAGATGCACAAAAGTTGTATCCCTCTGTATTAATCTGATGTTGCTTAGTAGCTGCTGCACATGGTTCCTTTATGGTCTTTATTGTTACTATTGTTATTGCATGAATTCTTATGTCAGGATATTACTTTTTAGTCGCCCAGAACATTTTTCTATCAAGTTACAATCCCTGTCCAACAGGAAAGAAAGAAACCTTCTTTGTGGTCTCTGTGGCTTATAGGTATGAGCTGTTTTGTGACTGTGCAGAACATTTTGGAAACTTATAGAACTAGGCAAGCATTTTTCCCCCTGGTAGCCACACCCCTTGTCCATTGTGTATTTCTACTCTATTCCTGTATTCCTTTGAATTTGCTGAAGCAGCATATGGGGGCATCTTCTGTTACACCAAGATCTTTCATTTGTTTTTCAGTTTGCATTCCTAATGTGGTTTACTCTGATCTTCGTTTTTGGTTGTTTGGTTTTCTGTTGTTAACTATTAGTTGTCTTTTCTCTTCATTAGTAATGTTTAGCTGAAGCATGGGCAAACGTCATCCCTCCAGGTGTTTTGGACTTCAATTTGGAGTCCCACAATTCCTAACAACCAGTGAGATGTTAGGAATTGTGGGAGTTGAAGTCTAAATCACCTGGAGGGTCGAAGTTTGCCCATGCCTGATTTACCATATGGCATCAAACACAATTTTCAAGAAGTATGTTACACAAAACCATTCTCACTATCTACTTTGCTTGGCTGAAAGCCATGTAGTAAAAATTTGCAGACACTGCAAAGTCTTTTGTGGCAGCTTCCACAGCTTTTCTCATGAACATGATTTTGCTAATCATCTATAAAGCTTCAGCATGGACACAACTTGTTCGCTGTGTCGGACATTATAGACTTATGTGTTGCAACACTTAAATATGATAATTTTGAAGAAGCAGAAGGTTTTTTCCCCTTTTGCCTTGAAGTCGGGGAGTTTGACGTTCACACATATGCCTGAGTCACAGAGACCATGAAAGAGAAAAAGATACTGACATGTAACTAGTTCTCCAAGTGGTCATCTGTGAACTCACACAATTGCCTTGCACCCCATTGCAGCTGTTTTAGCGGCCTCTATTTTTTAACTTCCCCTATGCACTATTGCCATATGGTACCTGAAGAAAAAGCAAGGATACCATGAGGAGGGGATGGGGCTACCACCACTAATGGCTTCCTTTAGCTTGAGAAGTTTCCAAAACAATTTGTACAGGCCCAAAATAGCTCATATATGTTGTGAGTTTACAAAATATTCTTCAAAAAGCCACAGCTACAGGCAGGGCCGTAGCCAGAAAAAAATTTCGGGGAGGGTTGACAATTTGGGGGGGGGGGTTGACAATTTGGGGGGGGGTTGAAAATTTCGGGGAGGGTTGAAAATTTCGGGGGGGGGGGGGGTTGAAACCTGCCTCCTAGCTCACGCTGAAGCAAAGAGCACAGCAGAGGGCAGAACAACCTTCAATAGCCTGCAGCTCCACCCCTGTCAACCACCTCCACCAAGTCTGGCCTCCTTAATGAGTTGCTTGGTTGCTTCAGTACATCGGCTATTGCTGCAAGTAATGACAGTGTGAATAAATTGTCAATATTTGCTTGAGATAGTGTTTACAGTTCTGGAGGGACTCTTAATTTTTTGCTTCTCATAGACTTAGCATGGGGATTTGGTTAGCCAGTTAAAATTCATGAGTAAACCAGGGTTTTTTAAAAAAATCTGAAACATTTCGGGGGGGGGGTTTGAACCCCTAAAACCACCCCCTCGCTACAGGCCTGGCTACAGGTAAGCAAACTGCTCCTTCTTCAACTCCTACTTTTAAAGTAACATATTAATCTGAAACAGTTACATGTTGATTGTAGATGTGGAGAATTCTGGATGGGAGTCTGAACTCTTTATTGTTGATATTATTTGCTGACACATGCATCCATTAAATACATTTCAGAGCATCCTTTATGACCAAGACAGTACAATATCAGAATGAATTGCATAAATTCCTAATATGGGATACGGCTGGACAAGAAAGAGTAAGTAGTATCACTGCTTCTAATTTGAAATGTATCGCCACACTTGTTAAGCCTGTTAAACCTTCACGAAATAAGATCTGTGTATCTTTGGATAGTTTGAGACGATACTAACCTAGCTTGGTAACTCATATCTCTTTTTCTTGAGATTTAAATATTTGTGAATATGTTAGATTCATGGGTGTTTGATGGTTAGAGAGCATAAAATATCCTAAATCCTTTCTGTACAAAAAGAGAAACTGAATCTTCTACATTTAAAGCATTGCTGTTTATAAAATTATTTTTCTCATAACTGAAGTCTCCATTATGAATAGTCTGAACTTGACACAGGCATTTGTAGCAAACATACTTGAAAGGCTGTTTTGGAGCTTTCTAAAGAAGTAAATACAATGGAAGGTCAAGCAGAAGGGTTTTTTGAAACCGGGTTTCAATTGTGAGAAAGCAAGTGAGCTGTCATTCTTTCCCTCTCACCCTATGTCCAGCTCCCATCTTCAAGACTATACCCCCCACCCTTCAGATGACCTGATACATCCTTTTTCCTTTCTCAGTCTTCACACCCTTCTACATTTTGTTATGTTTGATGTGTAATTGGAGTACAAAGCATGACCCTAGCAACTGTCCTCTTTCCCCTGCTTTGCAAAGGCTTCAAGTTAGGTTCTGTACAAAACTTTTCCACCACCTTTCACATTGTCATCTCACTTTCATCTGTTCAGAAATCCAAGAATGAGAGTAAGTGCAGCCAGTATAAGTTGTTTCTTTCCATCAAAGGGCGTTCACAGAGATATAGTTCAGAGTGTGGTCTCTATCAAAGTCTAAATGCTCCTGAGCCTCTGGATGCATCTACACTGTAGAATGAATACAGTTTGAGACCACTTGCCACGGCTCAGTGCTGTAGAATCCTGGAAGTTGCAATCTAGCAAGGCACCAGGACTCCTTGGCAGAGCACACGAAAGGCTTTGTACAACTACAGTTTCAATCCTTCCATAGCATTGAGCCATGGCAGTTAAAGTGGTCTCAAACTCCATTAATTCTGCAGTGTAGATGCACCCTCCGAGTGGATTTTGGTGGGCAATGGATCACATTCATGGGTATTTTTATTCAAAGAAATCAAAACATTTGATAAGGTGGCAGTTTTAATCCTATGACCAATAGCTAGCTGGTAGGACAATTCAAATAAATTCTGGGGCAAGCTTAAATTTCTTATTTGATCTCATTAAAACATTTTACAAATGCAGTCTTTTTTTAATGCAAATTTATGTAATCCCGTTGTGGTTGATTGTGCAGTACTTTCAGAAAGAGGGAAAAAGCAAGATCCTCTTTTCTATTTTTACTTGAGTAAATCTTGCAACTTTTGAGAAATAACATGATTCTTCATCAGCATTGACTGGATTCTGCAGTCTTTTCCTACCATATAGTTACAGCAAGTATGGAGTAATCTTTGTATAGAACATACATATGTCCAATGCTAGAGGATAATTTAGCTTATTAAAATAGAGGGAGGTAAATGTACTGCCTCTGCATATTGATTTAACTGGAAATCAAAGCTGCATGCCTCTAGCTCCAAGAAATTATGATACAAAGAAATGCCTTGTAGTTAATCCACATAATTCCTCCAGGTCTCTGTTTTCCTAAAACTCTTTGTCTTGCTGGATTTACAGTTAACCCAAAACTTTTAAATTCTGCTTATAAAGTACATTTCAAACTGTTTTTCCTTTTGAATGTGTTCCTCTGTCTACTTTCCCATATCTTTGTGCATTTCTAAATAGGTCTGTCTTGGCTGATCCCTTATTTTTAATGAGCATAGTTTAAACATTTCCCATCTTTTTCATTCACTACAATCACCTTGAAATAAGATTTTTTTTTCTATAAATAAAACAGACATATCAAATAGACATATTAAGTGTGTGCATGCTATCCAGCTTTGAATCATGAAAAACCTTTGGCATGAAGTGCCAGGACTCCTTCCCTCAATTGTCTAACTACAAGGAAGTAAAGCAAAGTCACGCAACACTACATAGGAAAGAAGTACTTATCTATTGATTTTATGTGTAGCTTTAATTAGCTGATTCCTATATGCTTGTTATAAAATAGTGGATTTTTGGCATGCTTCTTTGACTAATAGTTTACATTGGTTTTACATCAGTCTGTCATATAATGCAAGCAACAAGCTGGTGATTTAACGAAGTACATCCTCATTCAGTTTTGCAAGCGGCCAGTATGTAATTGTCAGCTGCTTTTATTATTCATCAAGCTTGCATAGGCTTGGGATTTGCATTTAGTTATGAAATCTTTTTTCCTACTCCCATTAAAACATCATTAATTTAAATACTGCATTCTAGAGCTTGTGCTTCTTGCATTTCAATTTATCAGAATGCAGAGGGAAATCTAAGCTAATTATATCATGCTTCATTTAATATGATGTCACTTGTCTGACTCATTTGTGTGCATTTCTCTGCATCCAGACAATATTTCCTTCATTTTCTGTATTCACTAGTGAAATGCCTATCACTATGATGGCCAGTATATGTGCTCAGGTGAGGAAGGGATGCAAGGAATAAATAGTAAGTTTTAACTGCAACTAAACAGCATTTTTACCTGTGGGTTGAATTACTTATGAAACTTATCAGCTTTGTTCAAGGCAGTCAGTTTTATATTGAGAGACAAGGATAGGCATTGAGTTGCCTCTAGTCACAAGAATGCTGTCTTTCACATCATAGGGCCACTGAATTCTCCATGGTTATGTTGGGAATATAGGAACCATTTTTATAATGCATGGCTCACTTGAGCTGTGTGTCCTGTATTGTCCATGTGGAGCTCTTAAAGATACTAGACACAAACATTCCCATCATGTCTGCAGATTATGAAAACTGAATTCAGGACATTTTCTCTGTAGAGAATAGTTACATGGCTCCTCTACTTTTGTGTTTGCTCTCAGAAAGAGCATTATGTTCTCATGCCTTGTCTGAAAGATGCAGCACTTGAGGCAAGATTTTCCATGCCTTATTGTCTCTATGATTGTTTTGTTCTGGAATGTGGGGAACCTATTTCAAATACTTATTTAGAAATGAGACTCATTATGCAACCTTAGTCCGGTCATTTAGTGTCTCTCTAAACTATTTCACAAGGCTATTTATTGTGAGCATGCGACAGGAGGATAGAATCTCCTTCTCTGGAGGGTTTTAAGTAGAGACTGAATGGCTATCTGTCAGGGGTGCTTTGATTGTGTGTCCCTGCATAGCAGAAGTGGGGATTGGACTGGATGGCCCTTGTAGTCTCTTCCAACTCTATGATTCTATGAAGGAGACCATGAGAAACAACCCTAAGAGCCTCCAAGGAAGGGTGATATACAAATGTGATAGTAGATAAATACTATTCACCATAACACAGTAATATGCCTGATTGAGCTCCTCTTCACACTACCTCCAGTTTGTTTTTAATATGGCATAGAAGTAATTGTTACATGGTCTTCCTCTTTACAGTTTCGTGCTCTGGCACCAATGTACTACCGAGGATCTGCAGCAGCTATTATAGTGTATGACATCACAAAAGAGGTAATTGAAATATACTTGCAAAAATGTATATATAGTCACAGTATTTTTGCATTTACTAATTCTTTCACTCTTTTATAGGAAACGTTCTCAACATTAAAGAATTGGGTGAAAGAACTTCGCCAGCATGGACCTCCCAATATTGTTGTAGCTATTGCTGGAAATAAGTGCGATCTTAATGATGTAAGGTAAACTAAATCACTTCTTACCTCTCTGTAGGTATATATTTAGATAAGAATTGTGTAATAAAGTCAGACTTCCTAGTTAATTCCCAAAAATCTTTAGAGGCCCTTGGATTTTATAAACTGTAGGACGTTGAGACATGTGTCTTTCATGGATTTTATAAGATTAGCAGGAAAGGAGACCAGTTCACTGCAGGAATTCTGCTCTTGTTGCCTGTGGCTAGGATGCTGGAGGATTGAAAAGGAGATGAACAGTGAAACCTTGACTTGCAAGTGAACCAACTTACGAGTTTTTGCTTTGATGTGCGAGTTGGGGTTTGGGTTATGAGCTAGCATGAGAACAAGAGCTAGGGTGAGAGCTAGCATAAGAGAACACCACCCACCATCTTAAGCAGGGCTTTAAGGAAGCAGCCAGGAAAGCTCATTGCTCTTGTCCTTGCTGTTATTTCTGTAATTCTAGGGCTTTGGGAGATTGTAGGAAAGCTGAGGGGCCAAGAGTCTCATTAGTAAACTTCTATCCTGATTAAAATAGTCAAGTTACCCAGATACCTGTCATTCTAATTGATCAGCACAGAAGTATTTTACTGAAGTTTCCCATTCATAGCAGGAAAAGGTCATGTAATTTCTTATAACCTTCCAATCCTCCCCCACCTCCAATCCCGAGAGAACTTCTCTTTCCTTCCCATTTAAATGGGGAAATTTGATTTAACATAAGAGCAATTTGAGTTAAGACCTCAGTCACAGAACGAATGAAACTAGTAAATCAAGATATCACTGTATAAAGAGAGTAAGTCTTGCATCAGATTGAGGAGGGAAGGTTTGGAGCAAAGCTGTGGATCTTGATCAATAAGACATGTAGGTAATGCTTGGGAATGGATGGAATTGGGCTTATCTTTGAGTATGTCACTGTCAATTACAGCAGCATGAAACTGAGAGGTTGCCTGTTGAACCCAGTTAAATTGAGTGATCGCAGTGTTTTTCACAATTCTATGCATCCACTGTGTCTGCTAAGATGAGAGAATGAAGTTGAAGGAAACTTATCTCAGTTCAGATACAAATTCCTAAATCCTCTTTTGTCCTGACTAGAGTAGACACTTCAAATCAAATCAATTCCATTTATCCAAGGCTGGATCTATATTGCCTTATATCCCAGATCTGATCCCAGATTATTTGCCTTTTCCAGATTATCTGGCAGTGTAGACTCATATAATCCAATTCAAATAGATAATCTGTGATCAGATCCTTAGATACAGGGCAGTGTAGATCCAACTTCTGTATTTATGTATTAACTCAAAATTTAGCTGTTGATTAAATAGTCTGCTCTAGTTGTTACCAAGGAGCATGATGCCATCTGACACATCTAAAACCAACCATAATTAAATAGGCTGGAAGTGACTGAAAAATACTAAAGATATCGGTTCTTGTGGGTTTTTTCGGGCTATAGGGCCATGTTCTAAAGGCATTTCTGACCCTATAGCCTGAAAAATCCCACAAGAACCTAGTGATTCCAGCCATGAAAGCCTTCGACAATACACTAAAGATATATTTTAAAATACCCTGATATAATGCATCATTAGTCATATCTTACATGCTGTTTCTCTTGAATTATTCTACTAAAATGATCTTCTGCCTTTATAGTAATTGTTTAGAGTTGTAAAGTGACTGACCTTGTATTGTTATTGAAGAAAATTACATCCAAGTAGTTCTGTTTGCTCATCCATCAATAATGTATGGTGTCAGTTAAGAAAAATATCTAGTTATCAAGCAATTCCCCCTTTGCTGCTTGATTTGATTCATTTCATATGACTATTTAATGCATCGTAAAAATATAGAGGATTTCAGTAATGTTAGTAGAGCGAAAGGCAGGCCTGTCAACATATTGGTAACTTTTGTATGTCTCCCAAATAAACTCACTTAAATAGGCATTAGATTAGTTCAAATAGCTTTTAATAGTTGCTTGATTTCTGGCTATTTTTTTCCTCTAAAATGGGGGGAAATGATTTATAGAATCCTTATATGCTTTGTCTTTCTTTCTCTCTCCTTCCCTAGAGAAGTCATGGAAAAAGATGCTAAAGATTATGCAGATTCCATTCATGCAGTATTCGTAGAGACCAGTGCAAAAAATGCAATAAACATAAACGAACTCTTTATAGAAATTAGTAAGTATTATCAATAAATCAGTGGTAATTTCTCTTCTTCCATTCATTTTGAATCGCAGTCATTTAGCTAGAATTTGTTACTGCCTATTGACTGTTGGTTTTGTATTTGTTACAGGTTAATAGAAACACAGAACAATGTGGATTTTTTTTCCACAGGGGTTCTACCTGCTTATGCATTAGCTATCTACATCCTTCTTAATAGATAAATAAATGTGGTCTCTGAAACAAACACATGGATCTGCATCTGTGCAGAACATGACTTTGTAATTTTCTAGAGATATTTTGATGTTTACCCACTGTTTTTCTTCAGTTCTTCTTTGTTTGCCATAGTGGTAGCATCCCAGTAGAACTTCTCTGGCACTTCTAGAGACTTAGGCCTTTTTTTCCTTCTTGTCTATTTTATGTTTCTATTTCATCATTTTCTTATCCTTTTTTCATATTTGAGGACAAATGTTTGTTTGTTTTTTCATTCAGCCGATGGCACAATTTCACCCAGAGACCTCTTTCAGATGCTGTATTCAGTGTAAAGGGGGAAAATGGCTCACTCACAACTATGACAAATTATTCTTGTATTTAGGACACAGGTATAAAATTGATTTGTATTCAAGTGTGTCAGAGATTCACTGATAAAACATATGGGTTTGGTTGAGACTTCTAGACTCTTAATTGCTCTGAGTCAGTGACAACCTATGGTTTGCCAGTTTCCTGGCACTCTTAGTTGTCAACACTGCAAATCTCTTTTGTTGATAGCAAGACATGCACTGTACCTTAAGTATGGACTTATACTGTTGACCCTGACAGATTATTAACTTAGAATGTGACCTCTGAATGTAAAAAGACTTAAAAAGCAGATCAGTCTAGTCTTGGGGGGAAAGAACATAAATAATTTGCTGAACAAATGAAGAACCCAACAGTCACTAGACTACCATTAATTCTACTTATCCAACCTTCAGGAATGTTTAACACTGAAGTGTTGCCTGTATATTCAGGTTAACAAAATAATTTCATGGTAATATGTGATATGGAATCTACCTCAGAAGGAAATATTCCAGAATAATTGGGTCAAGATTAGGGACCCAATTATTATTTTCCCTCCCAATTTGTCCAAAAGTTTTTCTGGGTTTTCCGTTTTGTTTTTGTTTGTTTTTTCCAGGCTTTCCCATCTTTAGCCAAGATGAATTGAAAATGAGAGCTGTTAAACTGCCAATGTTAAAATTCTCAAGCAAAAGTTTTTAAAAGTATAGGTGTGTGGACAGTCTCATTGTCAAAACATACCTTTGCAAGGTGGAACCAGATACCAATAACTGCTAAACAAGTCAATCAAAATATTGATGTGAGCCAAGAAATGGTTGAGTTCTCTGAATCAGAATATGACAATGGTATGTTTAAGCAGGAAAAAAACATTTTGAAGAGTGAAGTTTGAATCAGGAAATATTCAACTATTTATGAAATGACAATGGAAATGTTGTGGTGGACCTTTTTTGCATTTGGTCAGAATTTCAAAGTCAGAAGGTATTTTTCAGTAGATGGAAGTGCAGATGCAGAAGTTTATTATACACTATTGGTAGATTGGCTGGGAGTTCTTTTGTATAGGTTTCCTCGGCTTGTAGTAAAGCAGAGGGTACTCATGAAAATCAGAATGGAAAAGGCAGAAGTAATCTTGATTGCTTTGTACTGGTTATGCAGACTATCATACTCTTGTTAAATATCTCAGTGGAAAGGCCATATTGTCAACCAGAACAGACCTATTGAGTCATGCAAACCATCACACTCTTGTTAAATTTCTCAGTGAAAAGTCCATATTGTTAACCAGAACAGATCTATTGACTCAGCGTCCAGTTTATTACCTCAGTTCACAGTGGGCAAGTCTAATGATGTGAAAATAGAGTGGTCAGAATCAGTGATGAGTACCTTTTTAGCATCAATTCAATGTGCATGGGAGACCACTTAGAAGGCCTTGTCGAAGTGGTGTGAACAACATTCAGTGTGAATGAAAGAGGTACAGACAAGTGATACCTTGTCCTTTCTACAGAGCAGATTAAATAAAAGACTGAGGGCCAAGTCCTTGAAGAGGCAGGTAGCAACCTTGTCTTCTGTATTGTTGGTTAATGAGAAGCCTGGATCAGATAATCCTCCTGTCAAACTGTTTTTGGAGAGGAGGGTGATTTTGCAAGCCCATTCAACCATTCATAGATTCCTTACTTCAGATTTGAATTTGGTAATAAATACAAGACCATCTTTTGAGCCAATTTGTGAAGCATCGCTAAGATCAATTACTTTCAAAATGACATTCCTAGCAGTGATTACTTCAGTAAGAAAAGTGTCAGACATTGTGTCGCTTTCAGTAAACCTTATCCTATGCAGATTTGGCAGAGATAAATAGTCTTTTACTATTGCTCCATCCTTTCTTCCAAAGCCACGTTGTGCTTTTGCATCATTCCAACATTAGAACTTCAAAATTTGTCCAAATCTGACACATTCATTAGGAAAAAGGTGTTGGGGGGAGGGGTGGTGTGAAGATTTATGTTGAAAGGCCAAGATCAATTAGGTGTATAGATGCATTATTTATTTTGTTAATTCAGGAACATTGGGATTCAAGGTCACCAAAGCAATTATTTCAATATGGTTGTAAGGTTGCATTCATTTATGCTGTGATTATGCACACAAGACCGCAACAAGTGTAGGCACATTCGACAAGATTGATGCCAACTGCAATAGCATTCAGAGTGATGTCTTCCATTGAAGAAGTGTGTAAAGCCATCAATATTTATTACACGAATTTAAATTGGGTCACACGGCTTTTGAGTGAACTGTATTACAAGCAGTACTTCCAACAACCAGCGGCTACCACCACCCTTGAAGTGTTTGCATTGTGTATATCCTAATGCTCATGGATTGCTCCTTCAGCCCCCCTGAGATTGAGAGGCTAACACATACCATGAATAACCATGGTAGAAAAGCTGAAAGAGCAATCCACCCTCACTTGTAGTTGCATTTAAATACTTTTAAAAGAGAACATTCTGTCAGTTTGTATCTTTTAAAATCTTTGAGTAACTTTTAAAACTAACAGCGCGCAAGGCT
Organism: Anolis sagrei; assembly: GCF_037176765.1. Classification (NCBI taxonomy): domain Eukaryota; kingdom Metazoa; phylum Chordata; class Lepidosauria; order Squamata; family Anolidae; genus Anolis; species Anolis sagrei. The sequence goes on from NC_090024.1 coordinate 228,248,741, forward strand.
ACATAACAAAACGGAAAGGAAACATAACAGAGCAAACCTCAAAATGGTTTTGAACTTTGATCTCCTGTCTTGATCAGATGATATAATCCTTCAACCTTTCTAGAATGATCCTTCACAGTAGGTATTGATCTCTCATTTTCCACCTAGAGAATGCGATATTCCATTGAACATAAGATGGAATACACCACTTTTCCAGTTGCAAAATATCAGAAACCTTCAGCTGAGAAGGGATTTATTTCCATCTTCCTTTGCCTTATTCATTTCTTTGGAGATAGGGCATAAGGGGAGCCTGGACCACTAAGGTCTAGATTGTTCTGAAACCATGCTCTACGCAGGCACAGACCTATATATGCACAGATGCCTACTATACTTAGAAAATATACAGCTCTAATATCTAAGAAAGTATTCATCTTTTAGCCAGTTTAGGATCCTGCAATACTATAGACTACCTGAAGGAAGAAACCTGCTTCATTGGATACTTCTGTGAAAACTGTATTGGCCTCAAATTTTAGTCTGTGTATATTTTATATAGAATAATCTGTCTATATTTTATAAGAAATTCCATAGCTGCTTATAAATGATATTGTGCCAGTAACTTTTAGCACTGCAAGTGAAAATATTAAGTACTTAGAGCTAGCTTGTAGACAATGGAGTTTCTGGTTTATCTTAATTATACAATGGATTTTCCCCTTTCTCTCTCCCTCTCTTGCTGTAGGTCGTAGAATTCCATCAACAGATACCAACCCTCCATCTAGTGGTAAGGGCTTCAAACTTAGAAGACAGCCTTCGGTGACAAAGCGTAGCTGCTGCTGACTGATACCATATTATATCAGATTAGCTTTTATAAATTACTTGGCCTTGGAAGTTAAGGGTTTGTTTTATCTTACTGGTTTCCGAATCCTGTCTGCCTGATGTTCATAGACCCTAAAACGGACTGATCCTGGCATATTTGTACATGCTGAGGAGACGGCAATGTTTATGCTGTCAGACTGTTTGCTTGTGGACTATCTCTTGTATTCAAAGGGAATCATCTTTAATTTCTGCTTTAGCCTTGTGGGAAAGACTCCAACGTACAGATTGTAAGACCTGATATTTCATAGTTTTTTGTAAGCAAAACTTTGCTATGTTTTTGTAAGGGGGGGAGGGAAACAAGCACTTTGTGGATTTTGGTGGGAGTGGGCAAGCTTTGTGCATTCAAATGTGAACTCTGATCTTAATGCAGCTCTGCACTCCACATTTTTGTTCCTGCAAGCCTTACTGTTTTCATTTCATTGTTGTATTTCCAAAGTACAGACTGAACAACTGATTCATAGATGGCTGCAAAATAATGATATTTTAAATGACCAAATTCAACCTGTGTTGTCCCCAAATCTTAATTGCACTTTTATTATGTACTAATGGTAGTGTAGAAATACAAGGTGTCCTTTAGGGAGGAAAGAAGTTCAGAACATAGCCTTAGACAATCTTACATTGTTATGCAGAATTATTTCAAACATAAATAGACACACTTCTTAGAAACCTCTCAGTGGGGTTCTCATTAAGGTAGTAAAAATCCTAATCGAAGCTGACCAAAATTAACTTGACCACAGCTGACAGACATCAGTTGCTGTCAGTAGTTTTAGAATTAGCATGTTGGATGGGGAACATTTTTAATTGCTTAGCATGAGCAATTTTATACTCTTATTTATGAGACTAATGCCTGAAGTATTATAAATTATGTAAGTGCCATAGATTGAGAATCAATTTCCTTTTGTCTCTCCATCCCTTAATTCCATGATGGGAGTATAACAGAGTCCTAAGGTCAGGACTGTTGTGGACTCATCCTGTGAGCATGAGGCCTTGCATCAACTAGCAGCTCTAGTTAGTACAGTGCTGGAAGACACTCCTCTATCTGTCCAGTAGAGGTTGCTGCTAGTGTACCTTGAAGCTTGTGTGTGGAATAAATCACCTCTGCATGTGGAAAGCGAAACAGGGATTCGGATCCAAGGTGTGTGGCAGCGTAGAGCGTTGTCTCCTCACTCTTGGTCCTATCCTAAAGATGTTTTTTAAAAAATCTTGTTTTTAAACAGACCAGTTCTCGGCTTTGTATTGTGTTTTCATTTTATATTAAACTATAAATTAATCTTGCCCAATTATACTATTTCTCATTATTTATTTTTGTTGCAAACTGCTCATACAAAAATAGACTTGGGGCGGTGCTTACGTGTGTTTCTCTCATAAGAATATAACCACTTAATAAACTCACAATGTGTAAAGTAAGTTATAATGCTTTGATATTCACAGAAACATGTCTGTGGTGGCTTTTCCCCAAGCAGTTGCTTGGCATTTGACCATCTTAAGTAAGTGTTTTCAGCTGAGAAGGAAATTTCAAAGGATACATAGGAAATGAAACAGCTTGTGCTTCAAAAATACTAGACTGTATTATTTCAGCGCACTTCTCAACACAAATGAATTACTATAACTAAAAAGTGTGGTTGAAATTATTCAAAATAAATAGGGGTTTTTTCTTCTTCTCCCTTTTATTTCAAATCAAGGGTAAAACTTCTCTAAGGCACTCAAAGATCTAAGGTTATCTTGCCATGCATAAACAGCTGCATGCCTGGTGCTAGCAAATAATATCAAGTGGCAAATTTCTTGTTTAAAATAAACAATAGAACACAACATCTACTCAGCATGAATTGTAAACATTGTTAACAAAGACATTTGCAATGCTTTTCATGCATCTTTTAATTTGTGACATCAGTCTTCTGTGAAATTTTACTTCAAGAACTGTGTGTATACCTGTTACTTGGTCCAAAGAGTGCTTTGCTGCCAATATATATATTTAGGATTGGGAACAAAAATGTTGCCTGTTGTAGTGTTGTGACCTAGGGCAGATTGCCATCACAAGATGCTGGCACTGTAGCCCAGATTGGTTAGTGCTTTGGCCAGGTCCATCACTCTGCTTGTAACTCGGTTTTATAGCAGAAATTGGACTGAAATTAAGTATAATGAGCACAATGATAACAAACTTCCTATCAGGCATTTCCAAGGTATTTGAATCACAAATGTGCTAGATAAGCCTAAACAACATCATGGCCTCATTTCAAAGAGGTATAGTAGGCTCCAGCTTTATAGTCCCTTGCTCTTATGACAGTGTCCTATCTGTATTGCATGATGATTTCCCCTTGATATGTTGCTCTCTTTTGGAAGATTTCCTTGAGTGTAGATCAGAGGGAAAGGAAAAAATCTGCAGCCTTTGAGTGCTTGGAATAACTGTCTAGATCTCTGTTAGTTCAGATTGAGTATCCCTTATCTAAAAGGTTTAGGGTCAGAAGTGTTTCGAAATTTGGGGACAATAGGGTTTGAAATACCTGGATTTACATTACTTAAAGGGATATCTTTGAGATGGGACTCAAGTTTAAATAGGGCATCAATTTATATTTCATAAATATACCTTGTACACATTAACTGAAGAAAATTTTGTACATTTTAATTGTGTGCCTAAACTAAAGGCTGTATACATTGAGCCATTAAAAAGAAAGAGTGCCACTATCTTAGCCACCGATGTGGAGAATTTTGGAGTATTTCAGATTTTGGAATTTCAGATAAGGTGTGTTCAACCTGTATAAGTTTGGTTTTACAAAACTGACTGACAGGTTAGAGAGCCAGTGCCTAGCTGTATATATGCTTATCCAAATGGATTATTATTAACACTTTACCTAGTTCATGTGGTCTCTATCTAACCCAGTATTTGACAAATAAATATACAGTCTCCATAATTTAAAGGAAGTTTCAAACATATTGCAGTTTCATGCTTAGCAAGCAAGTCAAGCAGTGAGCTTCATTTTGTAATCTTGCACATAGCAGTCTAGTTTATTTTTGCACAGTAGCAGCGTCATGTCTGCATCATGCAGTGTGGCTTTCACAGATCAGTGGTGTCATTATGATGCCAATTAGCTCCCTTCTTTCTATAATGTATAATTAGAAGAATTTTTTTGTAAATAGAATATCTTTGTATATATCCAGTAGCATCTTTTAAAGCTGTTACTATATCCTTGCCTTCTGTTACCACATGGGTTATGCAACATAACACTTCAGCTCACAAGCTGTTGTTCTTGGCACCATTTCAAAAGCTTCTCTCGCTATCCAAGCTAGCAGGTACATTGCAAGTGTTTCAACTTGCCTTAGAGTTCACTGGACGTCCTTAATCAAATATTTGCAGAAAAATAATTTAAGCCGAAATCCTGCCAGATATCTGACAAAGGGCTTGCCTGCAATGCATTACTGCACCGCTATTGTCTGCTTATCTCAAATTACATGAATTAATAGATGATTAAGTTTCACATCTGCTCTGTAAACATTGGAGAAACGTTTCAACCTCCCGCTTACTGTGCCTAGAACTGTTTCTGGTTAAAAACAATTCATTTTGCATCACTCCATTATCTGAAATGAAATGGATCTCAAAGTAATTCTTGCTTTAGTGGTTGTCCTGCGTGGGCAATACCAGTGATCTTTGTGCCCTGCGGGTTACGGTCTCTCATCCTTTGAATGCTGAGAAGTATAAGTGTCAATACTGTCTTCTATGAGTTAAAACATAAATGGTATGTAGTATTTGCTGTTTTTTTGTGCCTTCAGTTCATTTTCTGACTTATAGAGCTTGTAAGGCAAACCTATCACAGTGGTTTGTTCAGAAAGGCCTTTGCCTTCCTCTGATTATGAGGAAGTGAGGCTTGCCCAAGGTCATCCAGTGGATTTCTATGGCTAGCAGGGATTCAAACCTGGTCTCCGAAGTTGTTGTCCAACACTCAAAACAATTACACCATACCGACTTTCAAGAACATATTGTATGACTTTCTTACTATTACCTGAATGCCAACCCACTTATCTCAGTGTAATTTGACATGCATAGCCAAAAATATAAGATATAAATTAAGAGTGGAAGATGGGGAATGAGATGTGGAACCATAGAATCATAGAGTTGGAAGAGACCTAGTGGGCCATCCAGTCCAACCCCCTGCCAAGAAGCAGGAAAATCATATTCAAAGCATCCCCGAGGCTGCATGGCCATCCAGCCTCGGCTTAAAAGCCTCCAAAGAAGAAGCCTCCACCACACTTCAGGTTAGGGAGTTCCACTGCTGAACAGCTCTCACAGTTAAAAAGTTTTTCCTAATGTTTAGGTGGAATCTCCTTTCCTGTAGTTTGAAGCCATTGCTCTGTGTTGTAGTCTCTGGAGCAACAGAAAACAAGTTTGCTCCGTCCTCCCTATGACTTCCTTCCACATATTTATACATGGCTATCATGTCTTCTCTCAGCCTTCTCTTCAGGCTAAACATGCCCAGCTCTTTAAGCTGCTCCTCATAGGGCTTGCTCTCCAGACCCTTGATCATTTTAATTGCCCTCCTCTGGACACATTCCAGCTTGACAATATCTCTCTTCAATTGTGGTGCCCAGAATTGGACACAGTATTCGAGGTGTGGTCTAACCAAGGCAGAATAGAGGGGTAGCATGACTTCCCTGGATCCAGACACTTTACTCCTTATTTATGCAGGCTAAAATCCCATTGGCTTTACAGGACAGTAATGTACAGTAAATTGCCAGTTGAAATGTCTGCCTGGGAAGAAATCAAGAGTTTGTTTTCCATCTAAGGCTGATACGATGGATTTTTACATCGGAAAAATAACATGAAAGCCTAAACCAAATTGCAAGTCTCAACTAGAGTACCAAAGCAATTGCTGAATAATAATCAACATTTGTATAGAGCTTTGTCAACTGAAGAATCTATTCTGGTTGGGACTAACAATTTAATTTAAATCTAACAGTGTAAGCCTTTGAATGTCATCTGGGTGTGAATCATACAATGGAACTTGTGAATGGTTTTTGTAGTGTTGTTGAATAAGAAAAACACAGTTTCTAACATTTCTTTTGAGTATTTCCACTTTTATTCAAAATGACACTTGGATATTGCAGCAAAAGTTGGATTTGCAGAGTCATTGTGGGAGGTTATTGTTCAATAGAGCACTTAAAATCAATGTAGATTAATTCAAAAAGCCATGCCCCTTGATATATTCTGGGCTCACAAAGCAAATAGGAATAGAGAACAGATTGTTACAAATCAAGGCCAAGACATAAAGTTGACTTGTTGGCTGGAAATGATAATTTAGTATTGGGATTTAAGAGGAGCATCTTTATGAAAAGGCACCTCTTAAATGTTTTAAAAGTTGGATATAAATATACATTTTTCTGATCAAGTATAGAAGTCATTTTTTAAAATAAAATGACAGCTGTACCTTGAAACATTGCCACATAGTTCCCTGTCCAAGCCTGGCTCTGTCAAAGATCATTCAGGTTCCTTCTCTGAATATTGGCCTTCAAAATTAAGTCACTTTCGTCATCTAGCCCTTTTAGACTATAGTCTTCCCTGAGGCTTATCTCTGAATAAACTCATAAACATGGTGCAGGAGTGATAAGGCAAAAAAATCCAAGCAATATTTTACACAATTGTTTGATAAGAAGTAAGGCCATTCCCAATTTGCAGTGTTTTGTCCAGTGGGTACAAAGAGACGAGAATGATTGGCCTTGGCCTTGAACATTTGTAAAAATGCAATATGTTTTTGAAGACCCTTGAACTAAAGGATGACTATTTGTGCCTCCAAACTGAAATTAAAATATTAAGGACAAAATATTAAATGTTTTTGCAAACTATTGATATTAAAATGTATTCTGTGGGTGGAGGCTGGAAAGCACTTTACAAAGTGCCTTTTAATGGCCTTAATGTTGATATGCAGAAGTACTAATGCTTAGAAATGCTTACAATTTGTTAAAACTGGTACATTTTCAAAGGAAACCAGTTTTCCTGTGTTGGAACTGGGTCTGTGTATTTTAGTTTAACGGTTTGGGGTATATAAGGTTAATATGCATCCTATCAAACACCATTACTACTTTGTCAAATTACATAAACAGCCTTGAGTCCCCTTCAGCTGAATGGAAGTAGAAGAGATATGTCTACCTCTTCCCTCTGTGAAAGAAGGTGTTGTTGGGATCGATCAAGATCATTCTGCATCATTTGTGTTCTGCCTTGTGTTCTTTGTATGCTCCTTCTCAACAGACTCCCTAGACAAATTGTCATTTCTGACAAGCTACCCTTAACATTGCTTTTTTTTTTGTTTGATACTAGATGTGAAGCCGGCCGTGTGAGCATCTTTTCATGTTGCACTCCAGGCATTAGATATGTTTTCAGTGCAATGCCACTGCCTTACCTAAGGCTGTTGCATTGATTCCACCTGTAGAAATTCTAGCCTCATTCTGACCTTGACTGTAGCAAACAGAAAGACCAACAGGAAACTACCCAAAGGTGATACTTGTTAAATGAAGTATTATCTTGGACTCCATGTCTTTAATGTGGATCACTGTTCCGAACAGGGCGTGTTTGAAATAAGGTCTTTTACTGGTGTGGGAGTTTGATGTGTTAAGCACTCCTGCTCTAGCTGTGTTGCTTCTTCTGATCTTTCAGATTGGTAGGATTAATTGTGATTGACACCCACACACGGTGAAACTTGAATGTATCAGATATACATTCAATACAGTGCTCAGAATCATTTTCCATGCCATTTGGAAAAATCCTAAAGCTGAGTCACCCTTTTGTTTATAATCCAAATGAGCCCTTGGCCTTTAGACTGTTACTGCATTCCCTCCCTCTCCAGTCGTTTGAGAACTCAAATCTCAGACACATTTTTGTTGCTGCATTCACTCAGAGGATTGCTGATTTGTCTCTTATCTGCAAACCTCATTTAATCTTGTGTGTGAATTAAAGCTCCAAACAATATCCCAGATATTTGAAAAATAGAAGCTATGCTATTTGGCAAAAGTGATGTGATTCAGATTCAGTCCTGATCATGAATACTATTCTGTTGCATTTGTATTAGTGATGCAAGCTTAATATAAAGAAAAAGAGATAATTGAACCAGATCGTTTGGTCTATCGGCTTTTGAAAGAACTCAGAAATCTTTTGAGAGTTGTATTACACAAAAGTAACTTTTTAAAGCTCTGTATTTAGGGAGTGACGTCCCATCTATCGAGTCATTATTAAGGAGAAGAGATATTATTTTTAGCATCTTGGGTAAGCAGATCTTTCTGTAGATAATCTTCAAATTGCTAATTTATAGCTGGCATGCTGCCATTTGAACTGTGTAACCTGTCACTCCTTGTCTACAATTTCGCTTTATAAATAGCAGCAAGCAAGGCTCAACAATATTGGAAAACATCCCAGGAAATAATATCTGAAGTCACCAGATCATGGGCTAAGAAAGGGCATTCCGAACAAACAGGTATTCTTGAACAGAAAAGAGCTCTTACTGTTGCACTTTGAAACGTGCAAAAATTGATCAAAATTCTTTATCTTTCTTCAGAGTCGCAGATGAGTACTAAATAAATGCCTGCTATTGATTTTTCTCCTCCTGTGAAATTGCCGATAGGATATACTTAATTCAGTCTCTTCCTGGATCCATATATAACTGCATTCACTTTCTTATGTTATGAGAACCATGCATCCGGAACCAAGCTACTTAACAGCTCAGCACAAAGCATTCTGAACAAAGCAGAATGATATTGATGTTTGCATTGCTTTCCTAGGTGTGTGTATGTGCATAGAGTGGTAGGCAGGAGTTATGTGCGAAATATTATGTAGACCATATTTGTACTGACAATTTTTAAATATTTCCTTTTTACATATATATGTGGAAGGAGATGCAGGGCACAGCTTGAAATATTGTTCAAGGAAATAATTCTTCTAGCTTAATGTTCGATAAAGTGACAGATTAATGAATTGCCTTTTGAAGATTTGTGTGCCTTTTAAAAATACAAAAAATTTCGCCATCCCCCAAAAATAACATTTTAAGTGTAATGAGTAAATTTAGTTGTTACAATCATTTTTATATTACTTTTTAAAGATAATGCTGAGAACAGCAATGCTATCTATCTATCTATCTATATATACACACACATACACATACACACACACACACACACACACACATACATACATGCTACCTGTAACATTGCTTTGAAGTTCTGCTGGGTAGTGTAGGCTTAATATAGGAAAGTACAGGGTTGCTGTGAGTTTTCCAGGCAGTATGGCCATGTTCCAGAAGCATTCTCTTCTGACTTTCTGCCCACATCTATGGCAGGCATCCTCAGAGGTTGTGAAGTCTGTTGGAAACTAGACAAGTGAGTCTTATATATATGTATCCAGGGTTTTTAATACCAGTATTAGAAAAACTTTAAAATTAGGACAGTAAAAAATGAGGAACACTAAAGAAAATAAAAAACGGGAATTCCTGACATGAAACAACCAGGGTCAGCTAGCAGTTCTCAACAAAGGATTCCCCCAGGCAAAAAGCAGCCAGGCTTTGAAGCTACAAGGACATTCAATGCTAATCAAGGTGGCCAAATGCTAAATTCACACTTCTACGTCTGAAGTAGCAGGTAGAGCCACTACCAAAATGGGACCTTCATTTTTCTCTCCACCAAACCCTTCCCTTCCTTCCTCATCCTCCCCAGCCATTTGCCAAAGTTTGGAGTGTATTGTTTGCTGATAACTTTTGAAGTTGGGCCAAAAGCTGCATGAAATTAGCCCGTTGTTGCTGTAAAATAAATGAGTTCCATTGTTTTTATTTCTAGTGAAGGAAGCTGATGTACTGTTCTGTGTAGCAGACAGCAACTTTATGAATAAAGTTAGGGAATTTCCAAATGAGATGGTTTCTCAGGTATCAGGAATGCATGAGTCACTAGTCCAAATGGCAATTCAGGGATTAGTGGGAATTGACATGGACTGCATTATACAAATGATAGAAGGAAGAGAGGCTTGCTGAACTTCAGGTCACTGTTCTATGACTGCTTCTTCTGATTCCAATATTGTAGCTGTGCAGTTATCTAGATGGTTGGCTGCTGTCTGGATGGAGCCTTCGAAATTTGATCTCCAGCATAAGGAAAACAGTGGCAATTTTTAAATTTTCTCTCCTCACTCTAAAACAGTGGTTCTCAACCTGTGGGTCCCCAGATGTTTTGGCCTACAAATCTCAGAAATCCCAGCCTGTTTACCAGCTGTTAGGATTTCTGGGAGTTGAAGGCCTAAACATCTGGGGACCCACAGGTTGAGAACCACTGCTATAGAAGCACACTTGCTTCAATGTGGCTTGAAATAATGTTGATGTGTGTGCTACATGAACACGCCAAAAACACAAGTGCTAACTCTGGTGAACTAAATTACACTGATTTCATAATAGTACAGTATATCCATAAATAGGCCTTTAAAAGTATTACTTGGAATCGTGCTCCATCCACTGTGGAAATAAATATTCCTGTACTGCCTACTTCAAACTGCAAGAAATTGCACCATCTATCTTTATAATTACACATGTAATTTGTAATTTTATGATGAGGAGCCCCCAGTGGCGCAGTGGGTTAAACCGCTGAGCTGCTCAGCTTGTTGACTGAAAGGTCCAGGTTCGAATCCAGGGAGTGGTGTGAGCTTCTGCTGTCAGCCTCAGCTTCTGCCAACCTAGCAGTTCGAAAAGATGCAAATGTGAGTAGATCAATAGGGCGGGAAGGTAACGGTGCTCCATGCAGTCATGCTGGCCACATGAACTTGGAGGTGTCTATGGAGGTGTCTTTGGCTTAGAAATGGAGGTGAGCACCCACAGAGTCGGACACAACTGGACTTAATGTCAGGGGAAAACTTTTACCTTTACTCATTTTAAGTTGAAGGGCAAATAAGAATAAAGCAGTTTTGTTAAGCATATGTCTTAAAATTAATTGTGATTCAAGTTCTGTTAACAGATCAGCACTGAGCCAGAAGAAGATATTTAGGAGTAAGGTAAAGGTAAAGGATTTCCCCTGACAGTACCTATTGATCTCGCATTTGCATGTTTTTGAACTGCTAGGCTGCCAGCAAATCTCCAAGGGATTTCTTTTTTGGGAATTTGGGCAAACAGTATTAAAATACAATTCCAGAAGGTCAATCACTTTAAAAAAAGAAAAATGAATTGTAAGTATATAAAGAACAAGACTTCAAACTGAGATTGCAGGCCTGTACTGAACATCAAATACAACATTTCTCAGTGCGATGCTGTCGCATTAAAATAAGTTCAACTATGGTTTTCACTAACAAAAGCTCATCAAATAATCAGGAAGTCCTTGATATTGGTGTCAGATTTTATCACAACTGGAATTCCATATTTGGTTTTTAGTACTATAGTTACTAGTAAACTGGAAAGACATCCAGAAGGGAGATAAGAAAGATGGAAAAACATCTAGGAAAGAATATTGGATTGTGTAAGTTTTGAGCATTTTCTAAGCCTAATGAGGAGTAATACATTAAAAATGCCCCGTTTCTGAAGGGAAGTTTTTGTCTCTAGAATCAAAGCAAACATCTTGATTAGAAAATCCAGGAGGCTGACACTTGTATAGAAACAAACAATGGACAACCAGGGCATGGCAACTTGAGGTCTGCAGTATGATTACATGTTTTTTAAAAATGTCAGGGGACTTATTTTTTGTGCCATACATTACACCAGGGATTTTCAAACTTTGGTCTTCCAGGTGTTTTGATTCCTCATCTGGAAGCCTCGATCACCTTGGGATTTGGGGAGCTTAGGTTCAAAACACATGACAGACCAAAGTTTGAGAGCCACTGTTTGGTCCAAAAATATTACCTCAATGGCAAAAATCAATATATTTGTGGGAAATTGTTAGTCCCACGTGTTTGTGACCGAGTTGCCTTTGGACTGAGAGGGGCGGTATATAAATATGTTAAATAAATAAATAAATATTTGGTAAGCATCTGGATTCAAATTCTCCACTATGTCTAGAATTGCCTATATTGTCAATCTGGTTCTGCAAGGACTATTGGATATTGTGCTGAAAGTCAGATTAATCCCAGTAAATCTTGCACAAGTGATTTTGCAACAGGTTGTACTCATTTTTTTTCTTTGCTTGAAAAGTAGCCTGATAGGGAATTTGTAAAACATTAACTATGATTTGCAGTGTGTATGAAAGTCTGAAGACTTTTCTGATTTTTTTTAATGTTCTTGGGCTGGTCCTAAGTCATGTGTCGTGTACATTTGCATTGTTAGTGTGTAGTGGCTAATGGTAAAGGGTTTGGGGACTATATCTAAACTCTTAGACTCACGTCATTTATACAGATTATTTGTTGTTACTCCTTTTGTAATTATGATTTTGTTAAAGAATCCTTCATGTAACATGTTTAAATGCCTTGTGTCTGTTTAGGCAGATGTATACTTATGCCATAACAATATGTTAACTCACAACCTGGATGTATTGTGCGGAATAAAATTGTCAATGTTTTAATTAAAAATGTTGTTTGTAACACATGCTTCTCAATGGGTTTTTTTTTTAGTTCCACATGCCTGAAAGTACAGTTTCTCTTTTCAGAACTGTTATATTAACATTTCCCTTGAAGGTAAAGTGAATGAACAAGCATTCCATTATTTGCGTAAAGTGTCTCTTTTCGGCTTTGTTTTTCTTTATCACAATAACTTTTCATCCATGTGTTATCTAGCTAATCCATTAAGACCCAGTCCAAATACCCTTATCAAATTAAGTGAACTACTACACAAAGGCTAGAACCACCTTCATATACAGATTCATTTGGGACATTTTCTCTTTGTTTTGTTTTGTTTGGAGTTCTCTTTCATACTTTATTGTGATATTGTACAGGTTTCGTTAGCTGCCCAGAGAACATGGCTTATGAAGTACCTACAGTATATAATAGGCCCTTGATATCCACTTGCTTCCAGCATCTCCCATAGATACCCAAAGCCTTGGAGTGTGTGTGTGTCAGGAACGACTTGAGAAACTTCCTTCTGGTGTGAGAGAATTGGCCATCTGCAAAGATGTTGCAGAAGACAGGAAAACTTGAATAAGGTAATGACACTGGGGAAAATGGAAGAAAAAAGGGAAGAGGGGCCAATCAAGGGCAAGATTGATGGATGGTATCCTTGAAGTGACTTGCTTGACCTTGAAGGAGCTGGGGGTGGCCACAGCTGACAGGGAGCTCTGGCATCGACTGGTCCATGAGGTCACAAGTCAGAAGCGACTGAATGAATAAACAACAACAAAAAATTGTCCAGGGGACATTTGGATGTTTGATGTTTTACCATCTTTGTGAGAGGCTTCTCTCATGTCCCCGCATGGGGAGCTGGAGCTGACAGAGGGAGCTCAACCTTCTCTCCCCAGATTCGAATCGCAATCCATTGATGCTCAAGTCTCATTATGTGATGATGGTATGGTAAAGGCCTTATATAAAATGGCAAAATCAAAGTACCTTATTTATTTATTTATTTTTAAAATTTCAAGCCATGGATGACTGAATTTATGGGCCAAATGTATCAATACAGCTTTAAACTTGATTGGACTGGAAGTCCCAGCAGTTCTAGTCAACATTAACCGTGAGGAATGCTTTTGGTTGGAATCCAGCAACCTCTGAATGGACACATGATTCCAACGCATCCTTAAAGTAAATCTTTTTTAGAAGTAAATATCTAACTTAATTTGAGATCCTTGTATCCTCCAAGCACTGGCTTCATCTGATGCCTGCACAGCGTTATTATAATTGCTTTTATTTTACAGCTACGCAATGCTTTAACCTTTCAGACAGAAGTCAAATGAAGCCATATAAAGATGTCTGTGATTCACAGTGTGTCAGTTGGTAGAATATGATGCTTTACGGCTGGTGCCAGCAGATGTGTTCATTACAGCCAAGTATTTTGGAACATTAGTTTCATGCTGTGATTTACTCAGTTTTATAGACCTTTAACCTACTCCATTTTGTTCTGGGTGCCTTTGCCCTGATATAGTACCATATCAGACAGGACATACCAAGTACATCCAATTCCACATACTGTTCCACGTCTTAAGCAAATACTTATGTACTTTTAGTCTAAGGCCGTAAAAAATAAATTCATTCAAGCAGATACTTAAGAAGGAAAATAGAAGGTGGCACTTTTGAGACATTTCGGAAAGCATGCAGTAAGCAATTTTACTTTGACCCATGAACATACATCACATTCATCCTAGAGATGGTGAAGGTGAGAACACTAATGCTTAAGGCCACACAAACCACACTTTGTTGAGACTAGCAACTGAGTAAGTAGATTCTATTACTGTGCATGATTTGTATATATTTTTATGTTTATAATATAATTAACAAACTCAGTGCCATCTAAGCCATTGTATTTCTAATTTGTATGCATATTTGTAAAAGTTATACAGATACCATGGACTGCTAAAAACACAAATGAAAGGATCTGAGTGCAAATCAAGCCAGAAATCTCTCTAGAAACAAAAAATTTAAAAAAAAAGACTAAACTAAGGGCATTGTCCTTTGAACATATTATGAAATGACATGACTCACTGGAAAAGATAATGCTTTGCAAAGTGGGAAAAGAAGGAAACTTACATGGTCTTGATTTTGCAAAATTAAATATGGCAGTTGATGTTTAGGGATCTTAGATGCCTCTCATTCTTTAGGTTGCTATATGTCAAAATCAATTTTATGGCAACCCCCCCCCCCCCCCAAAAAAAAAAACTAACTCTGAAAATCTTTTTTGTTTTGCTTGAAGGTGGCAGGGAGAAAAATTGAATAGGTAAAGAAATGTTGCTAACTATTACCCATCATGGCCTTCTGTAGTTATCTGTGCTAGTCCAATAGATGTTCCCATGAACCAGATATGCTTTAGAGCGTCATCAATTGAACCAATGGTTTTGCCTTAAGTTTTGCATCTGGCACCGTATTTGTAGGACGTAAATCTGAGCTAAAGGCTAATTTGAGAAAAGCTGGAGTTCAGTTAGACCCACTCAATCGATCAATGGTAAGTCCCCATTTAAGTAAATCCTGGTGTATTGTCGAAGGCTTTCATGGCTGGAATCACTGGGTTGCTGTAGGTCTTTTCTGGCTATATGGCCATATTCTAGAGCAGTGGTTCTCAACCTGTGGGTCCCCAGATGTTTTGGCCTTCAACTCCCAGAAATCCTAACAGCTGGTAAACTGGCTGGGATTTCTGGGAATTGTAAGCCAAAACACCTGGGGACCCACAGGTTGAGAACCACTGTTCTAGAGGCATTCTCTCCTAGCATTTTGCTTGCACCTATGGCAGGCATCCTCAGAGGTAGTGAGGTCCTATGAGGACCTCACTACCTCTAAATCCTGATGATTTGATATATTCTACTTGTGAGCAAAAATAAGATTCAGGCTAGAATCAGAGGCCCCCTGGGAATAAATCTGATTCCAGGATCAAGGATCATAATCTTCTGAGCCAAGCAAACTCATTTGAACTACATTTCTACACCCCTTTAGTCTTTTGCCTTCTTGTTGCTCCGGTGGATTATTCTGCTAGTTTCTGGCCTTTAGGAACTTCAGCTGCTCATTTTGGAACATGTCCAACTTATGTTTCCCAGTCTTTGCTTGCTGCATGTGAAAAGAAAGTCTTACCTGTCTTGAACCATACTACTCAACTTTTGAAATGCTATTAGCCAGACAGCTGGCTCCTCATGCATCCCAAATCCTGACCACATGGGGCTCAACCCCTAGGCAACGTTGACATACTGCAAGACTTCTGTGGATGCACAGAACGCTGTTCTTGAACTGGTCGCGATATTTCCAAGTTCTACTCTACGTGTTACTGGAACATAGTTTCCATTAGCCCTAGCCATAATAGCTAATGATAAAGAATACAAAAACAAAGGGTGAGTCACAACAACAACAAAACTTTATTTATATATCGCTCTGTCTCCCCAAAGGGACTCAGAGCGGTTTCCAAGTAACATCATCAATACATACAAAGAAAAACAGCATAAACGTAAAATTAACAAGACAATATAAGCATAAAAAATCACAATAGCACATATATATTTAAAATAATCCTGCCTGTTCAAGGCAATTTGAAAGGCCAGGCCAAGGCTAGTGCAATTTGTTAGAGGGCCCGGGAAATTAGGTAGAGTCTATGGCTGTTCATTTCCGGGGCCTAATAGGACGAAGTTATCTGGGTAATTTTATTTTACTATTTAGTGAATTTTATCTATGTTAACTGTTTTAACTGTTTGTATATTATTGTGGGCATTAAATTGTGCCATTCTGTAAACTGCCAGGAGTCACCCTTGGGCTGAGAATGTGGTATAGAGATATAGTAAATAAATAAATGGTTGAAAAAGATATGGCCATGTTCAACAGTATCTGGGGCTGAGCTAGAACTAGTCGTTCTCAAAGGCTTGTGTAAACCACCAGCTCTTCAAGCTCTTACAAAAGGAGGGGAGGGAGGGGGCCTGTCTTATTTCTCTAGGAAGGGCGTTCCACATCTAGTCTAATCCATTTTGGGTTATTTCTGCCCTAAAATCAATTTATCTGCTATTTCTCTATTCCACAAAAACCTGGTGTTTTCATTTTTACTAGATGCTTTGGCCTCTATTCTGAAAGGCTATAGTGTCTGGTACTGTAAGTAGGTGGCTTTAAAAAAACAGTATCTGTCTCAGTGGTTCATTTCCAAAATTCGTCTTGATAGCACACTTTCAGCCTTTCCTGTAACCACTTATTTATAAACACATCGATTTTATCAGGAAAACAGTGCAACGTTTCCTTGGCCTTTTTCAGTGTCATGCCAACCCCATGTGCATACCGCTTGCCAGGTCACTAAGTTGTACAAGTGTGTATGCAACTCCAAAAGTCAATATGATTATATTTCAAACATGGGAAGGAGGGGATGGAAATTTGAAAGGAGAATTTATTGAAAATCCAAACACTAAATCGAAGATCCGAAAGGAGTACACCCACAAAATCAATGAAAGCTTGGTAAATCAACATGTGTCATTGATTTAATGTCCATCCACTATAGCTGGGACTAATAATTGGATGTCAGCCAATGCTGTGGTTACAACTTGGTTATAATGCAATCTTGCAATTAACTAACAACAGTATGATCTAACTGTTCAGTTTAGACTTGTGATTTTTCATTTTTTGCAGA
Source organism: Anolis sagrei (assembly GCF_037176765.1). NCBI lineage: Eukaryota > Metazoa > Chordata > Lepidosauria > Squamata > Anolidae > Anolis > Anolis sagrei. The sequence goes on from NC_090024.1 coordinate 228,265,753, forward strand.
GAAAATCAACATATAATTGCCAAAAACAATGGGAACTGGGAATCTCAGAATGTTGGTTCCTTCTTTGAAGTTTTGATTTTCTTCTGTGCTTCTTTTGCCTCTACTTTTCTTCTGTCCTCAGCCACTGGCCAAGGGGTGTGCTGCAGGAAGGGATGATAAGGTCTTTTTGGTTGTGACACTTTTGGAAAATGGCTTTCATAGCCTTTTGGAAAAATTTGATCTTTCAGAGAAGAGCCAAACACCCATTTGAGTAGAATCTTCTCATATGGTATAGAACCAAATGTAATATGCAAAGTAGTTGGATTCAGTTTTTAGAGTGAACCTATTGTCTCCAATCTGTTAAGAAAACAGAGCATATGGCAGTGCATAAAAACAGCAAAGTTTCAGAAGTGTTTTTCAGTGCCCAAAATATATCTGCACTCCCATAAAACAACTAGCTTTATATCATGCACTCAAGAGGCAAAAATGAAGTAGGCTTTGGTAAAATAACATATTTTGTTTACTCACAACTTTATGTGTTCATCCTAACACAGCTTATCAGTCCAGTTTCAGATATGTTTACAGATGACACAAGGCATCTTTCTCACAACAGCAGGCATGTGCTTGCTGTTAGCAGTCAAAGTCTAATGGAATCTGAGCTCTGTGCTCATCTCAGAGCTGATCACATGGTCTACAGCCCTTCTCACAACCTCTCAGGAAACATAGAGCAAAATTAGCTGCATATCAGAACATACATACCAAACAGTAAGCAAACAGAATCACAGGTTAACAAATTACAAGAGAAGACTTGGAGAAGGTTGTAATTCCCAACAGGCATCCACTATGTGCAACAACATCCAAAAAAGGTAAGTGAGCAAAAAAGTAATGCACATAGAGAACAGATAGCAAGGCTGCTTGATTAAAGAAAATGAGAAAAACCCACTCACAATATTATGTTGCATTTGTGTTGCCTGAATAGATTTTTTGGTTGCTTTGTATGTGTGTGTGTTGCACTGGCATTGTATTCACAAAGACACAAAAATCATGGATGATAAAACAATATTAATTAAACAATATTAATTAAACACCTGCCACATGAGTAATATCAGGTGATCTCCACAGGACAAGTCCCAGCAATACACTACTTTTAAAAAACACAAAATTGTCTCTTATCAATAATATATATACTTGCAACACTAGAATGTGTGTGCTTTCAAGTTGCCTGTTGATTTATTATGGCCTCATGAATGTAGTTTGTTAGGAATTATGTGAACTGCAAATCCACAACTCTTCGGGACTCGAATTTTGAAACGCTTGTCACGACTCTATATGCTTAATTATTGTTTCAACCCACCCACTCATGAGAGTCTGAAATCTTATAGGTGTTGTGGTTGTAAAAAATAGCCTCTAAAAACACACAATTATATACTTCAGTAATGAGAAGACAGGAAAGCTTAGGGAAGATAATGATACTGGGGAAAATTGAAGGAAAAGAGAAGAGGGGCCGACCAAGAGGAAGATGGATGGATGTTATCCTTGAAGTTCCTAGCTTGACCTTGAAGGAGCTGAGGGTAGTCACGGCCAACAGGGAGTGACTGGACGAATAAACAACAACAAATATTTCAGTATACTTTGTGATTTGTCTGAGAATCTGCAATTCACTACCATGGTTCGCTTTTATTGAAGGGATGTGGTAGATCTGTTTCCAAACTGGTAAGCAATAATTTCAAACTTCTGAGCATGTTATTAGAAAAAATGGTGAAAAGACACTGAAATTAAACAGATGAGCAATGACATATCTCATGAAAACAAAAAAACCCGAATCATTCGGAAAATCTGGTTTTGCAACCACTCCTTTGCAACATTGGGCAGGAAAATAAATGGGTGTAACAAAACTGCCATGAGACAGAAGTAAAAATATATATGATATTTCTCCTGAACGGAACAGGAATTGGGTATTTTGGTAGCAATTGTATTTTCTATTCCATTTAGATATTATGATTTAAATCTCAAGTTCACAAATAGTTCTACCAGCCAGGGCCTGTTATTTAAAGGTGGATTTTGGGTAGAAGGATAGCTGAACAATTTTATAACAGGTTGTTGTTGTTCATTCGTTCAGTCGTCTCCGACTCTTCGTGACCTCATGGACCAGCCTACGCCAGAGCTCCCTGTCGGCCGTCACCACCCCCAGCTCCCTCAAGGTCAGTCCTGTCACTTCAAGGATGCCATCCATCCATCTTGCCCTTGGTCGGCCCCTCTTCCTTTTGCCTTCCACTTTCCCCAGCATAATTGTCTTCTCTAGGCTTTCCTGTCTCCTCATGATGTGGCCAAAGTACTTCAACTTTGTCTCTAGTATCTTTCCCTCCAGTGAGCAGTTGGGCTTTATTTCCTGGAGGATGGACTGGTTGGATCTTCTCGCAGTCCAAGGCACTCTCAGAACTTTCCTCCAACACCACAGCTCAAAAGCATCGATCTTCCTTCGCTCAGCCTTCCCTAAGGTCCAGCTCTCACATCCGTAGGTGACTACAGGGAATACCATGGCTTTGACTAGGCGGATCTTTGTTGCCAGTCTGATGTCTCTACTCTTCACTATTTTATCGAGACTGGACATTGCTCTCCTCCCAAGAAGTAAGCGTCTTCTGATTTCCTGGCTACAGTCTGCATATAACAGGTATATTGTAGCAATTTTCAGCACAATACTTTGCAGATTACTTTACAAAATAACAAAAGGGGAGGGGGGGGGCAGGTCTCTGTCCCCGATACACACAATCAATATTATGAGAGTAGGGAGAACAAAGAGGACAAAAGAAAATGAAAGTGAAAGAAGGGGATAACGTGGGATTAATGAACTAATTAAATTACACATGCCTAATAACATAAGGTCCTCAGGAGTATGTCTACTGTACAGTTGCTCAGTAGTATGTCTGCTGTATGTTAAGGATTTTCCAGAAGATGATTTATACTTCAATTCCTAAAGACTCTGACCCTTGGCAACACTGGCTGCGCTTGAGACTATTTATTTATTTATTTATTTATTTATTTCTGGTATTTCTACCCTGTCTCTTCTCTACCCCAGAAAGGGGATTCAGGACGGCTTACATTTTGGCAGCGATTTGATGCCGCTACATATAAACAATTACAATAATGCAACAACCATTAAAATGTATAAAGCATTAATTAAAAACAGTACATAAAGCATTAATTAAAACAATAAACAGTAACATCAGCTGTAACACCATTCCAGTCAATTTCCAATCAAAGTGCTAATTATGTCTGCTGTCCAAAAGCCTGGTCCCAAAACCACGATTTCAATTTCCTCCTGAAAGCCAGGAGGGATGAAGCTGATCTTATCTCATTTGGAAGCGCATTTCACAGGCACGGGGCCACAGCCAAGAAGGCCCTGTCTCCTGTCCCCACCAGGTGCATTTGCGATGTTGACAGGAGCGAGAGCAAGGCCTCCCCGGATGATCTTAAATTACGAGGTGGGGTGTAGAGGCAGATGAGTTCGGACAAGTAAGCTGGGCCAGAACTGTCTAGAGCAGGGATCCACAAACTTTTTAAACAGAGGGCCAGGTCACAGACCCTCAAACTGTTGGAGGGCCAGATTATAATTTGTAAAAAGCATGAATGAATTCCTATGCACACTGCACATTTGTAGTGCAAAACAAAACCCACTTAAAAACAATATAATAATCAAAATGAAGTACCATTTTAACAAATATAAACTTATTAGTATTTCATTGGGAAGTGTGGGCCTGCTTTTGGCTGATGAGATAGGGTTGTTGTTATTGTTGTTGTTGTTGTGTGATTTCAAGTCATTTCAGACTTAGGTTGACCCTGAGCGAGGGATGGGTAAATGACCTTGAAGGGCCATATCTGGCCCTCAGGCCATAGTTTGAGGACCTCTGATCTAGAGCTTTATAGGTCAAGACCAGCACTTTGAATTGAGCTTGGAAGTGGACCGGCAGCCAGTGGAGCTGACATAATAGGCGAGTGGTATGCTCCCTGTATGTTGCTCCAGTTAGTAATCTGGCTGCCACCCGTTGGACTAGCTGGAGTTTCCGAACCATCTTCAAAGGCAGCCCCACGTAGAGTGCATTGCAGTAATCTATCTGTGATGTAACTGGAACGTGGACAACTGTAGCCAGATCAGACTTCCCAAGGTGCGGGCACAGCTGTCGCGCAAGTTTTAACTGTGTAAAAGCTCCCCTAGCCACTGCCGAAACCTGGGGTCCCAGGCTCAGCAATGAATCCAGGATCACTCCCAAGCTTGTAAAGTATACAGTTCTTATTTGAAGGAATGCCCTAATTCTTGTGCCCACCCTGACTTCTGGGGGAGTCTATGCCTTGTGTAATTCCTGCCTACACACATTCTTCTGTAACGTTTACATCCCTGCCTATATATTTCAAGCCAAGTGTTATTCTTTTGGCAGGGGATTGGCAGGGGGTGGCTTAGAATGATTTAAAACTGACACCTCTGAGCATATTTCCTAACACTCAGTCATGTGAAAAAGGGAGCTACTAATCCTCTCATCTTTCAAGTGTAAAGATATATCATGGGATACCAAAGTTAGGACTGTCCATGTGATCATATTTCCTATTTCTATGTATGGCTGTGAAAGTGGACAGTGAAGAAAGCTGAGAAAAAGGAAGCAAATTTGGTATACGGATATTATGGATTGCCAATGCAGTTTTTTTTTTTCATGTCAGGAGTGAGTTGAGATTGTGGTGGGGTACAAATAAAGATTTTTTCAAATAATAATAATAATTTATTCTTCATTTATTCAGTCGCTTCCAACTCTTCGTGACCTCATGGACCAGCTCACGCCAGAGCTCCCTGTCAGCCATGGCCACCCCCAGCTCCTTCAAGGTCAAGCCAGTCACTTCAAGGATAACATCCATCCATCTTGCCCTTGGTCAGCCACTCTTCCTTTTTCCTTCCATTTTCCCCAGCATCACTGTCTTCTCCAAGCTTTCCTGTCTTATTACATGGCTAAGTACTTCATCTTTGCCTCTGATATCCTACCCTCCAATGAGCTGTCGGGCTTTATTTTCTTGAGTATGGACTGGTTGGATCTTCTCGTGGCACTCTCAGAATTTTCCTCCAACACCACAGTTCAAAAGTGTCAATCTTCTTTCCTTCAGCCTTCCTTATGGTCCAGCTCTCACATCCATAGGTTACTAAGGGGAATACCATTGCTTTTACTATGCGGATCTTCATTGCCAGCCTGATGTCTCTACTCTTCACTATTTTATTGAGATTTGTCATTGCTCTCCTCCCAAGAAGTAAATGTCTTCTGCAGTCTTCAGCCTGGAAATAAAAAGTCTGTCACTACCGCCATGTTTTCTCCCTCTATTTTCCAGCTATCAATCAGTCCAGTTGATATAATCTTTTATTTAAAAAAATGTTTAACTGCAACCCAGCTTTTGCACTTTCTTCTTTCACCTTGGTTAGAAGGCTCCTCAGCTCCTCCTTGCTTTTGGCCATCAAAGTGGTATCATCTGCATATCTAAGGTTGTTAATGTTTCTTCCAGCAATTTTAACTACAGCCTTGAATTCGTCAAGCCCCGCACATTTATTTATTTATTTACATTATTTCTATCCTGCCCATATCAGCCCGAAGGCGATTACACATTTGCGAGTAAGTCCCATAGAATTAAATGACATTTCCCTTCTTAGCAGAGATGTAAGGCTGCGGTTCTAAACATACTGAATAGTAGCTGTCAACCTTTGTTCATTAGATGTGTTCTGTATACAAGTTGAATAGGTTAGGTGAAAGTATACAGCCTTGACATATCCTTGTCCCGGAAAGGATCGTTACCTTGCCGTGATGCAGCAGCTTGAGCACTTAAATGATGCCACGAGTGAAACCGTGAAGGGACACCCAAGATGGAACAGTCATGGCAGAAAGGTCAGACCGAACACGATCTCTGGGGAAGGTAATGGCAACCCACCCCAGTATGCCAAGAAAACTAAATGGATCTATTATTATTATTATTATTTGAAACATAGCAAACAGAATCACTCTACTGGCTGTTGTATTTGGATCACACGTCGGACACTTCCCAAGTGTCTAAGACTGTGTGATGTGTTGGCGAATAATGCATGCAGATCTCAGTAAGGTGGCCTTCTGCAGCAGGCAGATGGTAATTTTCTCAGCCTCGATTGTGTTTAAGTGCAGGCCAAGGTCTTAAGGCACCGCACCCAATGTGCCGATCACCCCTGGGACCACCTTGACTGGCTTGTGCCAGAGTCTTTGCAGTTCGATTTTTAAATCCTCATATCATGTCAGCTTTTCCAGTTGTTTCTCTGCAATCCTGCTGTCACCTGGGATTGCGACACTGACAATCCATACTTTGTTTTTTAACACAATTGTGAGGTCAGGAGTATTATGCTCCAAAACTCTGTCTGTTTGAATCCGGAAGTCCCAGAGGAGTTTGGCGTGTTCTTTCTCTGTAACTTTTTCCGGCTTGTGATCCCACCAGTTCTTTGTCACAGGCAGATGGTATTTGTGGCAATGAATCATCTGAGCAACGGTGTTGTGCCTCTGCTTGTAGTCTGTCTGTGTGATCTTCTTGCAGCAGCTGAGGATGTGATCTATTGTTTCATCTTCTTCCTTGCAGAGTCTACATTTGGGATCTGTCGTCGACTTTTCAATTCTGGCTTTGATGGCATTTGTTCTAATGGCTTGTTCTTGGGCTGCCAGAATCAGTTCCAATTGTGAGCCACAGCCATGTTTTTTCTTTGTCAGTTTGGCTCTCAATTTTTCCCAGGAATTGTCCATAGAGAGCCTTCTTTTGCCAGTCTTCTCTTCTGCTCTGGATTGTGTTTTTATGATATTTACTCTTTGTCTTTTGCACTCAAAGCAGTTTACTACTATTGACTTCCCTCAATGTTGGTTCTTGACTGCCTTTCACATAATCTGCCAGTGCATGATTCTCTTCTTCTACCATTTGTTTCACTTGCAGAAGCCCTCTGCCTCCTGATTTTCTGGGCAGGTAAAGTCTGTCGACATCACTACACAGGTGTAATGCGTAGTGGATTGTCATGAGTTTTCTTGTTTTTCTGTCCAGATCACCCAGCTCTGCTTGTGTCCAGTTCACAATTCCAGCAGTGTATCTAATGACGGAGAAGGCCCAGGTGTTGATAGCCTTGATCATATTTCCGCCATTTAATTTGCTCTTCAAAACCTTTCTCTTTGGATATATTCTTTGCTGACCATTTTCTACATGCCCATGCTTGATAGTGTCCAACTGTAGCATGCCCAGATATTTATACATCTATTTATATTTATGTTGTTGTTCATTCGTTCAGTCGTCTCCAATTCTTCGTGACCTCATGAACCAGCCCACGCCAGAGCTCCCTGTCGGCCATCACCACCCCCAGCTCCTTCAAGGTCACTCCAGTCACTTCAAGGATGCCAGCCATCCATCTTGCCCTTGATCGGCCCCTCTTCCTTTTACCTTCCACTTTCCCCAGCATAATTGTCTTCTCTAGACTTTCCTGTCTCCTCATGATGTGGCCAAAGTACTTCAGCTTTGTCTCTAGTATCCTTCCCTCCAGTGAGCAGCCGGGCTTTATTTCCTGGAGGATGGACTGGTTGGATCTTCTCGCAGTCCAAGGCACTCTCAGCACTTTCCTCCAACACCACAGTTCAAAAGCATCGATCTTCCTTCGCTCAGCCTTCCCTAAGGTCCAGCTCTCACATCCGTAGGTTACTACAGGGAATACCATGGCTTTGACTAGGCGGATCTTTGTTGCCAGTCTGATGTCTCTACTCTTTACTATTTTATCGAGACTGGACATTGCTCTCCTCCCAAGAAGTAAGCGTCTTCTGATTTCCTGGCCACAGTCTGCATCTGCAGTAATCTCTGCACCTAGAAATACAAAGTCTGTCACGGCCTCCACATTTTCTCCCTCTATTTTCCAGTTGTCAATCATTCTTGTTGCCATAATCTTGGTTTTTTTGACGTTTAGCTGCAACCCAGTTTTTGCGCTTTCTTCTTTCACCTTGATTAGAAGGCTCCTCAGCTCCTCCTTGCTTTTGGCCATCAGAGTGGTGTCATCTGCATATCTGAGGTTGTTAATGTTTCTTCCAGCAATTTTTACCCCAGCTTTGCATTCATCCAGCCCCGCACATCGCATGATGTGTTCTGCATACAAGTTAAAAAGGTTGGGTGAGAGTATGCAGCCTTGCCGTACGCCTTTCCCAATCTTGAACCAGTCTGTTGTTCCGTGGTCAGTTCTTACTGTTGCGACTTGGTCCTTGTACAGATTCCTCAGGAGAGAGACAAGGTGGCTTGGGATGCCCATCCCACCAAGAACTTGCCACAATTTATTATGATCCACACAGTCAAAGGCTTTAGAAGAGTCAATGAAGCAGAAATAGATGTTTTTCTGAAACTCCCTGCCTTTCTCCATTATCCAGCATATATTGGCAACCTGGTCTCTCGTTCCTCTGCCTTTTCTAAACCCAGCTTGCACATCTGGTAACTCTCGCTCCATGTATTGCTGGAGTCTTCCTTGCAGGATCTTGAGCATTACCTTACTGGCATGAGAAGTAAGGGCCACTGTACGGAAGTTGGAGCAGTCTTTCGCATTTCCCTTTTTTGGTATGGGGATATAAGTTGATTTTTTCCAGTCTGATGGCCATTCTTGTGTTTTCCATATTTGCTGGCAAATGGCATGCATCACCTTGAAAGCATCATCTTTTAAGATTTTAAACAGTTCAGCTGGGATCCCGTCGTCTCCTGCTGCCTTGTTGTTAGCAATGCTTCTTAAGGCCCATTCAACCTCACTCCTCAGGATGTCTGGTTCTAATTCATTCACCACACTGTCAAAACTATCCTCGATATTATTATCCTTCCTATACAGATCTTCTGTATAATCTCGCCACCTTCTCTTGATCTCTTCAGCTTCTGTTAGGTCCCTGCCATCTTTGTTTCATTACATTTTTATTTATATAGATTATTATTATTATTATATTTTAGGTTAGCCCAGGCATGGGCACACTTGGGCCTTCCCTCCAGGTGTTTTGGACTTCAACTCCCACAATTCCTAGCCGGAATTGTGGGAATTGAAGTCCAAAATACCTAGAGGGCCCAAGTGTGCCTATGCCTGGTTATCACATCTTTAAATCACTTTTGTGATGGTTTGCTGGAGTCTCTCTATGGGGAGAAAGGCGGGTGAAAAATAAGGGCAATGAATAATTAAATAGATCCAATCAACGCGGCTTCTTCCTCCTCCTCCTGTCTTCCTGGGCAGCCTCCTTGGGGAGAAAAGGGAGGAGGTGGAGGTGGGCTTGGCTGCTTCTCCTCCTTCTCCTCCTCCTTCTCCGGAGACGTCAGCTTGCAGCTCCCCTTCGCCCCGCCTCTTTTTCCTCCTCCCTTCCTTCTCTCCTTGCTGCAGCGTCCTCCCTCCCTCCCATCCTCCTCTCCTCCTTTCCCTCCTTCCTTCCTTCCTTCTTTCCTTCCTGGGCCGGGCAACGCAGGACAGCAGCGCCTTTCCCTCTTTCCCTGGGAGCGCGCCCGGCTCAGCCTCTTTCTCTCTCCTTCCCTGCCCAAAAGAGAGAGAGTGAGAAAGAGAAGAGAAGAAGGAAAAGTCTCTCTCTTTTTCCTCCTTCCTTCCCCCCAAAAAAGAAGGGGGAAAGGGCGTCTTTCCTGCACAAAAAGGAGGGCGAAAACGCGCGCCCCTTTTGCATGCGCGCCTGTGTTCTGCTTCTCTCTCTGCGCGCGCAAAGGGGATTTACTCTTGCTTTTTTCCTATATATTATACATATATAATTAATAAAGACAGCTCTGCATATAGAGATCTTTTTTTTGGTTCCCGAGGAAGAGGAGGAGCAAAAGCAACAGCAGGAGGAAGGAACAGCAACAGCAGGAAAGGGGAGGAGGAGAAGAAACATGGCGAAAACCGAGCAGGTCCTGAGCCTGGAGCCGCAGCATGAGCTCAAATTCAAAGGTAACTTGGAGAGGGGCTGCTTCCTTCCTAACCTGAGCTGCTTCCTCGCCTTTTCCTCCTCCTTTTGGGCTTCTCCTTCGGCCGGGGGACAGCCTGGCTCCCCCTCTTGCCCCTTCCCTTGCTTCTCCCTCCCTTAAACCGAAAGATATCTGTCTAGATCGGCCAGGATATAATCCGATGCGCCGGGGTGGAGGCAGGAGAGGCAGCGGCGCGCTTTGCTGCGGTGCCAAAAAGGGCTCAGCTCCAGCGGCAGCCATTTTCCGGGGGCTCGCCCTCCTCCTCCTCCCCTCCCTCCTCCTAAAATGTCCTTAGTGGAAAAAGCACGGGGGGGACCTGAGCTACCTTTCCCTCCCTCCTTTCCCTCCTTTCCCAGCCCTCTTTCCTCTCCCTCTCTGCTTAAAGCCGCTGCGCAATCTCTCCTTCCTTTGGGTTGGTGCGGTGGCCAGGAGGGCGAGGATGGCACACAGCAGAAGCCTCCTTCTAGAGAACCAAAGCCTTGGGCCTCATCTCCACTGCCATACCACCATACCATACATTATATGGACTCTTGTGAATCTATACTCTCCATATAATGCAGTGTTTCTCAACCTGGGGGTCGGGACCCCTGGGAGAGGGTCGCAAGGGGGTGTCAGAGGGGTCGCCAAAGACCATCAGGAAACACAGTATTTTCTGTTTGTCATGGGGGTTCCCTATGGGAAGTTTGGCCCAATTCTATCATTGGTGGGGTTCAGAATTCTCTTTGGCTGTAGGTGAACTATAAATCCCAGCAAGTACAATTACCAAATGTCAAGTTATTTTCTCCAAACTCTACCAGTGTTCACATATGGGCATATTGAGTATTCATGCCAAATTTGGGCCTGATCCCATCATTGTTTGAGTCTACAGTGCTCTCTGGATGTAGCTGAACTATAACTCCAAAACTCAAGGACAATGCCCACCAAATCCTTCCAGTGTTTTCGGTTGGTTATGGGAGTTCAGTATATCAAGTTTAGTTCAATTCTATCATTGGTGGGGTTCGGAATTCTCTTTGATTGTAGGTGAACTATAAATCCCAGCAACTACAACTCCCAAATGTCACAGTCTTATTTTCCCCAAACTCCACCAGTGTCCACATTTGGGCATATTGAGTATTCGTGCCAAATTTGGTCCTGATCCATCATTGTTTGAGTCTACAGTGCTCTCTGGATGTAGGTGAACTACAACTCCCAAATGCAAGGTCAATGTTCACCAAACCCTTCCAGTATTTTCTGTTGGTCATGGGAGTTCAGTGTGTCAAGTTTGGTTCAATTCCATCGTTGATGGAGTTCAGAATGCTCTTTGATTGTAGGTGAACTATAAATCCCAGCAACTACATCTCCCATATGACAACATCAATCCCCCTTCCAATCCCACCAGTATTTAAATATGGGTGTAACGGGTATTTGTGCTCAATTTGGTTCAATGAATGGAAATACATCCCGCATATCAGATATTTACATGACGATTCATGACAGTAGCAAAATTACAGTTATGAAGTAGCTACGAAAATAATGTTATGGTTGAGGGTCACCACAACATGAGGAACTGTATTAAGGGGTTGTGACATTAGGATGGTTGAGAAACACTGCATTATATGGTCTCCTGTGAGTTTGTACTCTCCATATAATGCATCATAAACTTTGGAAAGGACCATAAGGGCCTTCCAGTCCAATCCCCCTTTCCTCTGAATCAAGGAGGTACTGTCTCTCCTTTGGGTTTGCACCTTCATCCTTCTCTTCAGTGTCTCTCCTTTGGATTTGCACCTTCATTCTTCTTTGGTGGGGAGGCAAAATCCTTCCTGGAAAAGCTCCCTTTCAGACGAAGCCTGGTTCTTTCTCCATCCCTTGTGTTTCTTGGTCTTAGTTTGTGGGCAGTCCTTTGAGGATTGAGGTGCCCAGGATCCCTTACGGTTGCAGGGTGGGTGGGTTGGGTTGCATAGGAATCTGCTGCGCTTGTGTGATGTTAGATACTATGAAGAAGCAGCCTCAGGGAAATCTTAAGGGCCTAAAATGCGTGATTATTTCCTTCATATTAAGGGGAAAACAATCAATGGACCCCAACCAAGCTATGTATTGCACAAACCATGTTTTGGTGGAGACGTGCTGCCAGGTCCATGTTATACAAGGAAAGAAGCCACCCACCCATGTTGCAATGACAATGTTTCCTGACAACTCTGTTCTCTCCCGTTGGTTGAGATAACAGGTCCAACCTCAGTTATGCTTATTTAGAAGTAAGCCCCAATATCTCCACTAAGGGTGTTTTCTACTCAAGTTTGCTAAAGGCTGCTGAAAGCATTTTGTTTGGTGCTCATTTAGGTATCTGATGGATATGGTGTCACATTATTAGACTTTCTATTTTGGCGTGGATTCTCCAAACGGAAATGGGTTAAATCCATTGGCCACTTTTTTTTCCATGTCAGGAGCGACTTGAGAAAGTTCAAGTCACTCCTGGTGTGAGAGAATTGGCCATTTGTTAGGACATTGCCCAGGGGACACCTGGATGTGTTACCATCCTTGGGAGGCTTCTCTTATGTTCTCACATGGAGAGCTGGAGCTGACAGACGAGAGCTCACCCTGTCTTGCAGATTCGAACCGTTGACATTCAAGTCAGAGAAGCACTATTTGGGGGACGGGGAAGAGTTGGTGTATTTCCATTTTTATTCTTCCAGGTTCATATTTTAACGATCCCATAATCTAGTTTTTTTATTTAAGGTAAAAAGGTAAATGAATATTTCCTTCATATTAAGGGGAAAACATATGACATTAAGTCTAGTTGAGTCCGACTCTGGGGGCGTGGAGGGTGATGCTCATCTCCATTGCTAAGCCAAAGAGTCAGCATTGTCCATAGACACCTCCAAGGTCATGTGGCCGGCATGACTGCGTGGCACACAGTTACCTTCCCGCAGAAGTGGTACTTAGTCATCTACTCACATTTGCATGTATTCAAACTGCTAGGTTGGCAGAAGCTGAGCCTAAAAGCGGGAGCTCACCCTGCTCCCCGGATTCAAACCACCAAACTTTCAGTCAGGAAGGTCAGTGGTTTAACCCACTGCATCACCAGGGCAGTAAATTTATTATTTACTGTATTGATATACCGCCTTTCTCAACCCTGGGGGGACTCAAGGCGGTTTACAACTTTCTAATGGCAAAAATTCAATGCCATCATACAGTACTCAAAGAAATCATAATAACTAATTACTACGAACTTAAAATAATTAAAACCATTAAACATAAGACATACATAAAATGTAAACATTCAGACAAAGCATAAAATAATTTTAGTATAAACATTGTTTATTGTTTGGAAATGGCATGTTCAATAAAAGTCATGTTTAGGAATTCTCTCATGTCCCCGCATGGGAAGCTGGAGCTGACAGGCGGGAGCTCACCCCGCTCCCTGGATTTGAACCGTCAACCTTTCGGTCAGCAGTCTTACTGGCACAAGGGTTAAACCCATTACACCATTTGCCAGAGTAGACCCACTTTATTGGGGGATTTAAAGAAATTCCGATGTAACAAGTCCTCATTGAGTTTCATGGATGAGTTGGAGTCAGGCCTAAGAAATCCCACAATATCCAGTGAAGTTTTCTCTTAGATAAGCCCGAATCTCAGCTGCCCTTTTGATTTTTGATGCTCCAAGCAGGAAAACAAAGCAGGCTTAATAGGAAGGAGATCCCATGGCACTTTTGTCTGGCAAGTTTTCAACCATGTTCCAGTTATTCCCTACTGCAGCTTGACAGTTATCCAGCAACCATCAGACATTGCATACATAGATTGTACTGTGGCCTGGAACATGTGGGACAGGTTTTTGCTGGTGATGCAACAGATTATGGGACCTTTGGCCCAGTGTGCAAAGTATACTGCTGGTTTTAAAAGAGAGAAAGAGAGCTTTAAAAAACAAAAACAAAACAGCATTGCTTAGACCAGAGAGGCCTGTATCTAGTCCAGTCCAAAATCCTTTACCTACCGTGGCCAACCATGTGTCTTTGGATAGACCACAAATAGGAGTAGCATTCCTTATATCTTTCAGAATTTAGTACTGAGAGGTACTTCCTCTGGTACTTTTTTTTCCATGTCAGAGGCAACTTGAGAAACTGCAAGTCGTTTCTGGTGTGAGAGAATTAGCCATCTGCAAGGACTTTGCTCAGTGGACGCCTGGATGTTTGATGTTTTACCATCCTTGTGGGAGGCTTCTCTCATGTCCCTGCATAGGGAGCAGGAGCTGACAGAGGGAGCTCAACCCGCTCTCCCCTGATTCGAACCGCTGACCTATTGGTCAGCAGTCCTGACAAGGGTTTAGCCCTTGATAGACAAGGGTTTAACCCAGGGCTCCTCAAACTACTTAAACAGAGGGCTATCTCACAGTCCCTCAAACTGTTGGAGGGCCGGATTATAATTTGAAAACAAACATGAATGAATTCCTATGCACACTGCACATATCTTATTTGTAGTGCAAAAACACTTAAAAACAATACAATAATTAAAATGAAGAACAATTTTAACAAATATAAACTTATTAGTATTTCAGTGGGAAGTGTGGGCTTGCTTTTGGCTGATGAGATAGGATTGTTGTTGTGTCCTTTCAAGTTGTTTCAGACTTAGATTGACCCTGAGCGAGGGCTGGGTAAATGACCTTGGAGGGCCGTATCCAGCCCCCGGGCCTTAGTTTGAGGACCCCTGGTTTAACCCATTGTGCCACTGGAGGCTCCTCCTCTGGTACTAGAAGTCATAAATAGCCATGGGGAGATAGACTGTAAATTGCTATGAATTGTTCTAACCAAGTGGTTCTCAATCTGTGGGTCCCCAGATGTTTTGGCCTTCAACTCCCAGAAATCCTAACAGCTGGTAAACTGGGGGTTGTTGTAGGTTTTTTCGGGCTATATGGCCATGTTCTAGAGCAGTGGTTCTCAACTTGGGGTCCCCAGATGTTCTTGGCTTTCAGCTCCCAGAAATCCTAACAGCTGATACATTGGCTGGGATTTCTGAGAGTTGTAGGACCCCAGGTTGAGAATCACTGTTCTAGAGGCATTCCCTCCTGACGTTTCGCCTGCATCTATGGCAAGCATCCTCAGAGGTAGTGACAGCTGGTAAACTGGCTGGAAATTCTGAGAGCTGTAGGCCCAAAACACCTGGGAACCCAAAGGCTGAGAACCACTGTTCTAACCCCCTTTTGGCCAAGTTGGTAGCCATCAGCACATCTTTGAAGAATTCTACTGTGAATAATCACTTATTTTTAGGTGACCTGCATCTCCCACCGTTTAGCTTTATTGGATGGCCCTGCTTTCTAGTATTAGAAAGGAGGAGGGAAAATTCCTATCTTCATTCTCCACCCCCCTGATCTTTCTTCCTTGTCTTGTTTTCTCACTATGGCTCCAAAATACATATTATTATATGTATATATATCCTATGTTGAGTCATCTTTGAGCAGGATACTACTACTCATCATAATAATAGGCAAAGCACAGCCCTCTACGTCAGTGGTTCTCAACTTGTGGGTCCCCAGATGTTTTGGCCTTCAACTCCCAGAAATCCTAACAGCTGGTAAACTGGCTGGGATTTCTGGTAGTTGTAGGCCCAAAACACCTGTGGACTCACAGGTGAGAACCTTTTTGGCCAAGTTGGTGGCCATCAGCACATCTTTGAAGAATTCTACTGTGAAGAATCACTTCTTTTTAGGTGTCCCACATCTCCTACCATTCAGCTTTATTGGATGACCCTGCTTTCTAGTATTAAAAAGGAGGAAGGAAAATTCCTACCTTGGTTCTCTACCCCACCTTCATACCTAATCTTTCTTCCTTGCCTTGTTTTCTCTCCATTGCTCCAAAATACATATTATTATTATATATTTATATCCTGTGTTGAGTCATCTTTGAGCAGGATACTACTACTACTACTACTACTAATAATAATAATAATAATAATAATAATAATAATAGGCAAAGCACAGCCCTCTAGGTCAGTGTATCTCAACCTGTGGGTCCCCAGATGTTTTGGCCTTCAACTCCCAGAAATCCTAAAACTCCCAGAAAACATAATAGCGGGTAAACGGACTGGGATTTCTGGGAGTTGTAGGCCAAAACATTTTGTGACCCACAAGTTGAGAACTACTGCTCTAGATATAACTAGACTGCACCTTCCAGCATTCGTCTCTATTCACTAATATGACCATAGAGACGAATGCTGGGAGGTGCAGTCTAGTTATATCTCTTTCTCTATTCACTAACATGACTGGAGCCCCCAGTGGCGCAGTGAGTTAAGCCCCTGTGCTGGCAGAACTGAAGACTGACAGGTCGCAGGTTCGAATCCGGGGAGAGGCGGATGAGCTCCCTCTATCAGCTCCAGCTCCTCATACGGGGACATGAGAGAAGCCTCCCACAAGGATGATAAAAACATCAAATCATCCGGGCATCCCCTGGGCAACGTCCTTGCAGACGGCCAATTCTCTCACACCAGAAGCAACTTGCAGTTTCTCAAGTCGCTCCTGACATGACAAAAAAACAACAACAAAACCTAACATGATTAGATCTGAGCGGTAATGACAGTCCAATAGCATTTGAAGGACTACACCAGGTATGGGCAAACTTCGGCCCTTCAGGTTTTTTGGACTTCAGCTCCAATAACTCCTAACAGCCTGTAGGCTGGGTTGTTGTAGGGTTTTTTCGGGCTATATGACCATGTTCTAGAGCAGTGGTTCTCAACCTGGGGTCCCCAGGTGTTTTTGACCTTCAACTCCCAGAGATTTTAACAGCTGTTAAACTGGCTGGGATTTCTGGGAGTTGTAGGCCAAAAACATCTGGGGACCCCAGGTTGAGAACCACTGTTCTAGAGGCATTCTCTCCTGGCGTTTTGCCCACATCTATGGCAAGCATCCTCAGAAGTAGTGAGGTCTCACTACTTCTGAGGATGCTTGCCATAGATGCAGGTGAAAGGTCAGGAGAGAATGCCTCTAGAACATGGCCATATAGCCCGAAAAAAACCTACAACAATTCAGTGATTCCAGCCATGAAAGCCTTCGACAATAGCCTGTAGGTTGTTAGGAATAGTGGGAGTTGAAGTCCAAAAGACCTGGAGGGCTAAAGTTTGTCCATGCTTGGGCTACACTGTGCCCATCTTTGCTTTAGAGCATTTTCCCAGTCCATTTGGATATCTCAGTAACCCTCTACTGCACTCTTTCATTTTGGCTGCCCTTCCTCTTTATGTGTTCTGGCAAAACCTGCTATTTTTAGACTGGAGTCTAAAGAGGGAGTTGCCTTGAACACATTCAGTGATTTTTTTGTGTGTATTAGGCTTATACTTGAGTAATCAAGTGTTGAGAAAGTGATAGAATTGTGCTGGACAGGGCTTCTGGTAATGTCACGTTGTCATAGTCGGCAGCAGCATCCCACCTATTTATTTACAATGGGTTGATCAGAAATATTCAGATTGCAGTGATGTTGCAGATATTGTGCTAGCAAACTTTGGTTTCAATGCTAATGCTGCATGCTTATTTGGGAGACAAATGAATTTAACATCTTATATTTTTGAGCAAAATGTGGATAAGATTATGCTGGAAGGCATGCACATATATACCCACATTTGATGGTTAGAAATAGATTTAAGAGTAGGAAAAGGTTCCAAATGGGCTCATTTATATGAGTCTGAACTAGAACCTTCTTCATCCATGGCCCCAGTGTATATGTGGGAGAGCTCTCAGTGTAACGTGAGATTATAAATAAATGTCACAAATTGAAATTGGATATATTGTCCATACATGACTCATCAGTCAGTCAATTGAAGTAAACAAGGTTTGCTCACAAGGGACCCTCGAACCCATTTGCGGATCCAGACACACCCAGCCTATCTTGGTCAGGGCTCGGTTTTCATGACAGTAAGTACACCTGAGAGTGCTGCTTTCTCTACCCTAAATTGCCATCAAGGCCTAGTGAAACCGAGAGAAGTCACTGGATGAGTTCTGGCCCTTTCTTCTATCCATTTTTCTGCCTGACCTTGACCGCAGAAATGCAATTTCCTAGGATATGAAATATTAATGTACTGGTTTTTCTGTGCTGCCATTGCTAATGCTTATTTGTGCCCATTCATGTAGCCACTTGGCCTGTTTGCTGAAACTGCCCTTCCGCTGTAACACAAGATCATGATGGATTTATTCATTTATATCCCCCCTTTCTCCTGATAATGGGACTCAATCAATAGCATTTACCATGTGAAGTACCAAGGTTTAAGCTAAAGAGAGAGTTGTTTGAAAATTTACTGATAACAACACAGTGTTTCTTTAAACCAGTGTTTCTCAACCTGGGGGTTGGGATCCCTGGGGTGGGGTCACCAAAGACCGTCAGAAAACACAGTACTTTCTGTTGGTCATGGGGGTTCTGCGTGGGTAGTTTGGCCCAATTCTATTGGGGTTCAAGGGGATCTTTGATTGTAGGTGAACTATACATCCCAGCAACTACAACTCCCAAATGTCAAGTCTATTTCCCACAAACTTCACTAGTGTTCACATCTGGGCATATTGAGTATTTGCGCCAAATTTAGTCCTGATCCATCATTGTTTAAGTCCACAGTGCTCTCTGGATGTAGGTGAACTACAACTCCAAAACTCAAGTTCAATGCCCACCAAAGCCTTCCAGTATTTTCTGTTGGTCTTGGGAGTCCTGTGTGCCAAGTTTGGTTCAATTCCACCATTGGTGGAATTTAGAATTTTCTTTGACTGTACATTGAGTTCTGTATTCAAACAGCTGTATTTTATGGAAGCTTTATCTTCTGCAGTAAGCTGCTCTAGAATAGGCCCATTAATTTGCATTTAAGCAAATTAGAGAAGATTTCCTTTATAGATACAGATGTGTGCTATATAGAAGAGTTCATATTTAACTGAATAACTGTTACACCTTTACATACAATGGAAATTTTACAATTTTTTCAAATTATTTTGTTTAAGATTAGAAGATGTTGGATGACATAAACACTAGATAAGCAAATATGGTTCCATAATATGTCAGATGTTTCCTTCATTTCATATAATATCATTTAGCTAGGGTTAAAAGAAGAAAGAAGCAAAAAGTGTCCAGTTCAGCTTCTGACCATGATCTTCCGAAGAGATCCACGAACATAACAGTTCCAAAGTAGCATTAATAATATAGTACAGGTTGAGTATCCCTTAACCAAAATGCTTGGCAGAAAGAGAGTTTTGAATTGTACCTGTCCCCCTATGTCCAAGAGATATCTTGGACATGGGACTCAAGTATAAACGGTAAATTCATTTATGTTTCTTATATATCAGTGGTTGTCAACCTTCCTAATGTCTCGACCCCTTAATACAGTTCCTCATGTTGTGGTGACCTCCAACCATAAAATTATTTTCGTAACTGTAATTTTGCTACTGTTACGAATCGTAATATAAATATCTGATATGCAGGATGTATTTTCATTCACTGGGCCAAATTTGGCATAAATACTCGATATGCCCAAATTTGAATACTGGGGGGGGGGGGCGGTTGGGGGGGGGTTGGTTTTGTCATTTGGGAGTTGTAGTTGCTGGGATTTATAGAATGTAAGCATTCCTTGGGTGTTTGGTGTTTGGGGAGGATATTGGAAGGAGTTAGGCTACATGTCCATGGCGTTCACTATAACCTGCAATGTCAGTTGAGGGAGTGCCTTTGGAGGCTTCTCAACACTTGGAACTATAGCCTGTTTGTGGAGGCCAGAGGCTATCTATGTAAGTGGACACCTCCACCACATACACACATTTTCACTTTTATTATGTGTAGAGATATTTATACCTTGCCCTTCTCACCCAGAAGGGGACTCAGAGCAGCTCACAAGTAGGCAATAATACAATCAAAGAACTCTGGATGGCCATCCAGCCTTTTTTTTTCAAAAACCTCCAGAGAAGATGACTCCACCACACTCAAGGGCTCTCAGCCTGAGATTTTTGCAAGCTCTTGCCATCCTTTCATGCTTTGTTCTGCTTTCAGAATAGCAGAGGCTGTGTTCTGCGCTGTGAGGCATTACTTAAGTGATAATGAGGTTATGACCGAATTTGTGCATTTGTATCTGTTTTGTATGCAGGGAGTGAAGGTGTTGCAAAACCAATAACACCGCTAGCATTCACTTGACATCCTAGTTTGTTTACTTTGGAGATTGTAGTTATTGAAAGAGGACAACCTCAGGCAAGGTTGAAGGCTTTTGACTTTTTTTCCAGGCAAGCAGTTATGTCAATTGTATCTGGATGTATTTCACAGATTGTTCCATAAGGAAGTATCATATCCTAATATTGAACTTTCCAATTTCTGTATATAGGTGTGTTTTACTGATCCCCACATGCTTTAGCAGACCTGCATAAGAAAAAATAAATAAATGAGAGATTTGTTGTAAACTGAGTTAAAAGTGAGTGGGAAAGCTTCCTCTATTTGATTTCAGCATGTCAAGAAGCTTGTGAAATAACAGGGGGAAATCTCAGTTTTAAAAAGGGTCAGCTTCACCTGCATGTGCCCAAAGCTTGCTTAAGGCATGTGCATAGTATCCTGTGACAGTGGATGCTTTTTTGGGGGGTTGGCTTTCTTCCAGACTGTCCATTTACTACAGACCAGCTTGCAACTATTGGTAAGTGAGGGCAGACTATTTAAAGAATTAATGGGCTCTTGACTCATTGTCATCATCCTATAAATGTTTGCAAAGTTGGTATGACCCAAGATGGGTCAGGACAGGTACACATGTTGTTAGGCGGCAGGTATTCACTAGTGTGAATAAAGTGGCGTGGAATTGTGATTATGCAAGTGAACTTTCAATTTATGTTTATGTTTTCTACTTTCTGGGTTGTCAGCCATCCAAATGTTTAACATGTAGTGTTACAGTGAATGCAAGATTTGCAAGGTCAGAATTATTGAAGTTATTGATTTGCAAATAAGATGATGACGATGGTAATGACATTTGCACACCTTCCCTATTTCTTTGGTGTTTATCTGGAATTCTTAATATGGTTGGGACAAGAGATGAATTATCTCAACTTCTATACACTGTCATGAGCTTAGAGTTGTATTATACTGTATTTTTGGCATAACTTGGCCTGTTTCAAGACCTCTTAGGATTGCAAAAGACCTATTACTGGTAAAGATGAAAAATTGTTAGCAGAGCTGCTGGCATTCACAGCATTGTCATGGTGAGTGCCTTGTTTGTATGTTTTGTGAATGCGAAACCTCCAGGAACCATAATGATCAGACCTTGCAAATTCAGGCTGTTGCTTTGTTTCCTAAGTCAGTTCATTTGTGTTGTGGTCTACTTGGTTTGCCATTTTCAGTGAGTCATATTGCTTATAAGGCAATATAGCAGTGGTTCTCAACCTGTGGGTCCCTAGATGTTTTGGCCTTCAACTCCCAGAAATCTGTAACAGCTGCTAAACTGGCTGGGATTTCTGGGATTTGTAGGCCAAAACACCTGGGGACCCACAGGTTGAGAACCACTGCATTATAGTGTTTTGAGTGTTGGATTCAGACATTGGGGCACCGGGGCTAGATTCCCCATTTGGCCATAGAAACCCATTGGGTGACCTTGTTCATGTGACATTGGAGGAAGGTAAAGGCAAACCCTCTTTGAATAAATTTTGCCAAGTAAACCCCATGACAGTCACACAAGAATAATACGTCTTGTGATGTGTCCAAAATATGATAGCCTTAGTTTAGTCATTTTGGCTTTAGTGAGAGTTCAGACTTTTTTGGCACTGTAGGAGCTACTCTTCATAAACTTCCATTACACCCCTTGTAACTTGGGATTACTTGTAAGTCAAATGCATCTCAGATCTTGTCTTTGCATAATGTTATGCAGAACATGAAAGAATGAAACATAACATGGGTAGGGAACCTCTATGCTTAGGATATTAGCTCCCACTTTCCCTTATCATTGGTCATGCTGGCTGTGCATTCCAGGAAATAATAATAAATAATAATAAAACTTTATTTATATACCATTCTATCTCCCCTAGGTGTGCAGAAGTTATTGATACTGTGTATATGTTTAACTGTTAGAATATGTTTGTGTTGGTAACAGTAGCTGAAGCTAGAGCTAACTGGTTGTATCCACAGTGGCGTTGCCAAGGAGACCAGGCAAGAGAGTGAGAAGTGGGCGGAGCCTAGCAAGAGAATGTTATCTGCGTCTTTGAAAAGAAGCAGTTCAGTTGGGAGTTAGGAGTTCGGAGTTAGCAGATGAGAGAGGAGAGTGGAGAGTGAAGAAGCAGTGTGTGTGAATAGCCAGAGGTTTCTTCAATCTAGGAAGGCTGAAGGGGGAAACCTAATTAGTTTCATTAGTCAGAGAGGACTAAGGGAAGTTTGTTTAGATCACTAGTTAGGAAAGAACTAGAGATCTAGGATTTGATCAAGAAAGGATCAAATAGGAAGGCTATTCACCTCAGGAAACATTGTTTATTAAAGTGCTTCACCACAGTAAAAGTCAATCACAAGTTGTGTCATCGAGAAGAGTGGACTGTATTGCAAACCAAGTTACATTCCAAGTTCTATAAGTTATTCCAAGTTATTTAACAGCCTGCAACCATACGCTTTGTACAAAATAAACTTATTAACTTTGAAGACCGTGTCATCTCCATTAATCTGCGTCTGGGGAACCAGTTCTCATCGGCAATACCTCACGTTGGTGGCAGTTACCTTAATTACATCCATATTCATCCACACCTGTATAATTGGTGGCAGAATTTAAGAACAGACAGTACAATTGGTGACAGAGGGTGGGTTCTTTAAAGTTAAAAACCCTATACCCTGTCTGTTGTTGGAATTGCAGCACCTTCGCAATTGGCACAATTGTACAACTGGTGCGTGCAGACTTCGGAACTCAGAGTGGTTTCCACATATGCAAAATAATACAAAAACATACAATATAAAAAAACATAGGCGTAAACTGTTAACACAACATATACATTAAAATCAATTTAAAATCAGTTAGCAAGGTAAGCTGCCGGGGCAAAGATTTCGATAAGAAGCCTGAACTATTTGGAACGGGCTGGGCCAAGGAGAAGGGGAAAAATGGTGCTGGCTGAATGCTACAGTGCAAGAATCGGTCTCAACATCTGAAAACATCTGAAAGATCAAAGCTTCCCACCTTTAGCAGTGTCAAGTTCCCTAGGCCTCCTGAAAATAAAAAACATAAGTATTACTAGTGGAAGCTCTTCCAATACAGGAAGTCCCTAAGTTACAATAGTTTTAATAATAATTTAAATGTTTATTTTAATTGTATGTTTTTAAGGCATCGAATAGTTGCCTATGTGTAATGCCGCCTTGAGTCTCCCTTGGGGTTGAGAAGGGTGGGGTATAAATATGGTAAATAAATAAATAAAATACAAACAATATAGGTTCTTTAGGTTTGTTCATAAGTTGAATTTGTATGTAAATTGGAACACGTCCATTTCTAAGAATAACTCTCTATGTGTGTGTGTGTGTAAGCTTTGGATAGCATAAGGAAGAGTTAACACCCCTGTGGTGTTTGTTTTGCTGTCTGTGCCCCTGTTCAGAAGATTTGAACTCATTTTCTCTCCCTGTGATAATTGGATTTTGAAAAAAAAATGTTTTGAAAACAAGGATTAGTGATAAAGCTTCAGTGGAGTCACTTTTTCCCCTTGATAACCCTTTCAGGAGTGAATTCCCCTTCCGGGGAGTAGATTTCTCTCATTTCGTGTTGTCTCACCCCCATTTTTAAATATGAGTCGTTTGTAAGTCAGATGTTTTTAACTTGGGGACTGCGTGTATATTATTTAATTATGGAGAGTTGATTTCCATATTGGAAATTGCCACATCTTAATTAGATAAATGTATTTATGGAAATCCTGAGCCCCTTGCCAAAGAAAGCAATATCTTGTAAGCTCTCTGTAAACATAGTAAATTATAAAAAATAAGATTGATTGGAAATTGCATGTGAGATGGAAGGTGCAGAAAGCGGAAATACAGTTGCATTTTCTAATTGTGGCCTTTTCTGGTTTTACCATACTGCAACTGCTAACACAAAAGTCACAGTGTAGTCTTACTGCACAGTTTTTTAATGGTAAGAGAAGATTCAGAACAATCAGGTACCATGGGAAAACAATGGTGTCTGGACTACCTCATCAATTGCCATGTTTGTGGCAAGGTGGTTGCACAATAAAAAGCCTTGTTTCAAAACAAGTGAATCTATCTGTGTATTGAAGGCTTTCATGGCCTCTAGAACATGGCCATATAGCCCGAAAAAACCTACAACAACCCAGAATCTATCTGTGTTTGTGTGTTCCTTTGCTTGTCAATACATGGTGTCTACATGAATTTCATAGGATTTTATTAGGCAAGGAATACTCAGAGGTGGGTTTGCCAATTCCTTATTCTCAGATACACCACTATTTATTGGCAGTCTCCTATCCAACCTCTTACCAGAATTGGCCCTGCTTAGTTTCCAAGATCACATAGGACAGTGATGGGAAACCTTTTGAGCTTGGGGTGTCAAAATTTGCCAAAAACCAGAGCATAACTTGGGTGGGGTTTCAACTTCGAGAGAGAAAAAAAATAATTTGCAATATTTATAGTTTAAATAAGAAAAATGTATATTCCAGGCTGAGTTATGGAGTGAACAATGCTCAAACGTGCAGATGTTAAATTTGTAGAGCCTTTTACAAATTTAAGGATGGAATTAGATTGGCTCTTATAAGGTGTATTTCTCTGTGTCTGCGTGTCATCAAAAATAGCCATGCGTGTGAGTGCTGACACGCGTGTCATAGGTTTACCATCATGGACATAGGATATGATGCTTCTTCAACTTTTTATGATCCTGCCAAAATGAGATTGATCGTAGGTTTGAAAAGAAGGCTGGATTAAGTTACTGCGTTTACTTATTTCGTATTAAATTACCTTATTTTTCTTTCTTCCTTTCCAACGGGAGAGTGAAACCAGAGTAAGATGAGAGTGGGCTGTGCAAACTGTGGGGATGGAGGGAGAATAAATTGAAAACCAGAGAGGGCTTGAATCTTGTTTGATTGCTAATTCATATGCTACAGCTATGACAGTAGCACTTCATCTTCTTCCTGTGTTGGTAGACAAAACATTGGAAATGGTATGGAGAGGCAGCAAGCATAGATCTCTTGTAACACTATTTTTAGCCCATTTTCTTTCCTGCATCTAAATCAGTTCAATGCGTTTTTCCAAACAGACATGGTTTACATGAGCCCATCTTTATTTTCACTGTATATTTCTTCACTCTTGTCTTATGATTCGGTTTGTATAGTTCAGTATCCAAAGACACAAAATCATACGTCTAGGCTAGGAATTTTAGTCCCACCAAACAGCCTGTTTTTGTTTTGGGTTTGTTTTCTTCCCAAATGGAGGGTGATGCTTCAGAAGTGCCTTGGGGCTTAGCAGTCCTGCCTCCTAGCTATCACTTATCACTGAGAGGAGAATTGAGCCCACAAGTTATGTCTAAAAGTGGCTACTGTTTTGCAGGGAAGGTGAGATTGACCCTCTCTGCCGCCATGCGGTTAAAGTCCATCAATTTCATAAAACTGACATGAATGTCAGCTTTTCTGGTTGCAGTGGGATCAGTCAGAGACTTGAGTGTTGGCAGTTTTTTAACAGGAGAATCGTTTAATCATAGCCTGGTCTGTCAAAATTGCTAACACTGAAGATGATTTGGAAAAGTGCTGTATTTGGTCCTGAGGACAAATGAGTTTTACTCTTCCTACTCTGTTGTTTTTATACCTTTGGGAAAATCAAACAGATAACTTCCTTTTGGATTGTGTCAGACAGCATATTTTGGGCTTAATTGAAGATGTTGGCTCAGAGATGTTAGAAATCTAGCATCTACATAATGTCTACATAACGTTCCTCCACATCCATGACAATTTGGTTCTGGAACCCCCACAAATGCCAAAAAAAAAGTGAATGATGATATCCCATATTATTAGTGGCAGCATTTATGTGAGTGTTCAGTGTATCCACATTCATGTTGCTGCCATCTTACAATGGGAAGTTAGACTTGGCCATGGTAGTTCAAGCTCTGGTTACATCCTGAATAGACTACTGCAACATACTCTACGTGGGGTTGCCTTTGAAGACTGTTCAGAAGTTCCAATTGGTCCAACGGGCAGCAGCCAGACTGCTCACTGGAGCAGGGTACAGGGAACACATGATTTTCTTGTTATGCCAGTTCCACTGGTTGCCAGTCTGCTTCCAAGCACAATTCAAAGTGTTGTCTTTAGCCTATAAAGCCCTAAATCAGTGGTTCTCAACCTGAGGTCCTCAGATGTTTTTGGCCTACAACTCCCAGAAATCCTAGCCAGTTTACCAGCTCTTAGGATTTCTGGGAGTTGAAGGCCAAAAACATCTGGGGACCCCAGGTTGAGAACCACTGCGGGTCTAAACGGTTCCGGCCCAGCTTACCTGTCCGAATGTATCTTCCTCTATGAACCATCTTGGAGGTTAAGATTATCCGGAGAGGCCCTGCTCTCGATCCCACCTCCCTTGCAGATGTGACTGGTGGGGATGAGATTCAGGGCCTTCTCGGTGGTGGCTCCTCAGCTATGGAACTCCCTCCCCAGTGAAATTAGATCAGTGCCCTCCCTCCTGGCCTTCAGAAAAAAAGTAAAAACTTGGTATGAGACTAGTAAGCAATACAAGGAATGATCAGGGATTATGTGCAATTGATATTTGACATTTGGAACGGCCATGGACCATGATTTCTGGATTATGTCATTTTAAGATTTATATTAATATATTTTTAACTCCAGGTTTCAATTGTCTAAATGTTTTTACGTTTCTATGATATAATTGATAGTTATATGTTATGGTTGCTCTATATTAGGTTTTATATATATGTGAGGCATTAAATTTTGCCATAAATATGAGTCTCCTCCCCCCCCCCCCTCTGGGTGAGAAAAGCGGTATACAAGTAAAGTAAATAAAATAAAATAATAATAAATACAGTAGTCAGTGGAAAATCGTGGATCTTGAACCCACTGATCCAGGGGGCGAAACTGTATTATTTGGGGGGGGGGGGATTAGGGTTAGGGTTAGCATATAATTCACACATGCAATCTGAAATGAAACAGTTTAGAGAAGGCTGTGTCACTTTGATTCTTGAAACACACTGTCCTTCAGCCTAGTGAATATAAGCTGGCGCAGCATTTATTTAAAGAAGATAACAGAATTATCAGGAACATTTACTGAATGTCAGAACTCATTATTGTAGCAATATTTCCATAACAATCATACCACTTATTTGGCAATTTGCTCTTTATACCATTGTTGATGCACATAGTGATTTGCAGGGAATCAAAGTGCCTTGCCTCAAGAGCCAGAAATCAATACGTTCGCATAAGGCAGTTTTCAGAAGAAAGGGAAGGAAATGGAGGCAGGGATAGACAGATTATAATATTTATATATCAGGAGAACCAGTGTGGTGTAGTGGTTTGAGCATTGGACTATGAAGGCCTGAGTTCAAATCCCTACTCACACATGGAAACTCACTGGGTGACTTTGGGAAAACGTCTCGTTCATTAGAAGGCAAAGGCTATCCAGCTCTGAGTAAATGTTGCCAAGAAAACCCCATAATAGGTCCAGATTAGGGTTTCCATAAACTGGAAATGATGTGAAGGCCCGTAACAACTACAAAAGTATTGGGATGTGTCAGAGGCACTATGGTGGGGATGGAGGTGTATTTACATTTTTATTCTTCTAGATTCATATTTTAACGATCCCATAATCTAATTTCTTTTATTGTTGGAAAATGGCATGTTCAATAAAAGATAGTCATGTTAGGAATTTCATCTTGGTGGTATCTTTCTGCAGTTAATATGATATAGAGCAATGGTTCCAAATATTGGTCCTCCAAAGGTATTTTGGATTTCACTTCCCAGAAGCTCCAGCCAACTTTTACAGTGGTCTGATAGACGCAAGATTGAGAACCAAGGTGATAGATACCTTTTTAGGGAAAATCGTAGAAAGGTATTCTCAAGCATGAAAAAGATTTTGGGCAGTAAACTAGACAGAAAATATAACCAAAACTGCCAATACCATTTTGACTACAGAGAAACATGTTGTTTCCAACATGTTAGTATGCTAGAAAGCAATGTCTAATAAGACCCCCATTTACAGTAGTGTTTTATTATAATAGATGAACCTCTCTTTTCTGAGATATCTGAATATTTACTCATGTCCAGTATATAAATTAAGGGAAAAGTGAGGTGTTCACTAGGCTTTCAGTTGCTCAAAATTCCAAGAGTCTCAAATTCTAAGATTGTGGTGGGAAAACATGAATCTGTGATACGGGTTATAATTTTATTACTTGCCATCAAGTTGACTGACTTAAGTTGAGTATGGCTCCATTTGCACTACCATATAATGCAATTTAATTGCATTGAACTGCACTACATAAGTCTGCACCAACCATATAATGCAGTTTCAGACTGCATTATATGTCAGTGTAGATGGGGCCTGTGGGCGAGAGACCTCCAAGACACCTTTTAGTAGCCTTTATCCAAAATATGTGAGACCAGAAGGGTTTGGAGGTTTTGGGAATTTGTATTGCATATAGATACATAATGAGAGTCTAAATATGAAATTCAATTGTGTCATATATACCTTATACACATAACCTGAATGTATTTTCATACAATATTTTTAGATAATTTTACTGCATGAAACAAAGTTTGGGCTCCTTGAAACATCAGAGAGATAATGTGTCACTATCTTAGTGTATTTTGGGTTTCAGAATTCCTGCTAGGGGATGTTCCACCTGTACTAACAGCCTGCTAAGATCTTGCAAACCTCTGACTTCGGTTTTCTTGCTGAAGTATGTCCACTTGTAATGATGTCTCACATTTCATAATCCTGTTGTACACCTTGAACATCTTGGGACTTTCACCTCTGAACTTAAAAGAGCAGGTAACCTCCTTTTGGCTAGAGTCCAGTTATATCTATTAGACACAGCGCTACTTATTCTTGACTTTTGTTCTTCGCTGGTAGTTGGTTCAGTGACTTCTGACAGGGAAATCCTAAATATATTTTTAAGCAGTTAAAAATATATATTTAGATATTTGTCAACATGTAAAAAGAGTTGCAGGGCAGACAGGGGTGCAAGTATAAGTACCTAAAAGTTGCATGTTATATTACAAGTGTAATCATTATTTGTGCTTGAAACTTCTTGTGCTTGCTCAGGAAGCATAATAATAATAATAATAATAATAATAATAATAATACACAAAAAGGCAAACATTCAATGCCTTGATAAGTGCAAACATATCAAAACAATACAGAATAGTGCAACAATAACGGCAGTAAACTTAAAATCAAAGAGTTAAACATTGAGATAAAAACAAAATACCAGTAATCCAATAAGATAATAAACTAAAACATGACTAAACATTAAAATATATATCCTAAAAAGCAGTTGCAGTACATTACATTAAAAATGACTAGCACAGTTGTTCATTTAAGATGTGTCATAGCAGCCATGTGGTACAAATTAGTTAGCCAGCATTCCAATGGATCAAAGCTTGTCCTAGTCCTCATCCTCTTCTTACACTAAAGTTCATAAGTACATTTTTAGACGTTTCTTAAAGGAGAGGAGTGTAGGGACCATTTTTATTTCTTTGGAGAGGGAATTCCAGAGATGGGGAGTGATCATGGAGAAGGTTCCCTCTCTCGTTCCCACCAGCTATGCTTGGGACGGGGGTGGGACCAAGAGCAGGGCCTCCTCTGTTGATTATTACAGTGCACGAGATGGTCTATATAGGGAGATGTGATTAGACAGAGTCCCTCTGAGGAGGTAGGGTGGCATATAAATAAAGTTTTATTTATGTATTTAGTTATTAGTATTAGTCTTTCGAGGCTGTGTGTCTGGATTTCATGTATTCAATGTGTTGTTCTGGAGTCAGAAACTCTGAAAAGGGGAAAGGTGAAAAGGACAGTGTGATGGCTTTAGCAGTCAGATGAAAGTACAAAGGTGCCTTGTTCCTGAAAAGCTTTGGGAATAATTATTTTCTTTTTTCTTTTCCTCTTTTTTGCTATTTACATCTGAAAATTTCATAAATAACTATTTGTTGTGTTATTTGTTAATTCATCTGTCTACATTTCATTTTAATTAGCTGATTACTGATGAGCCACCAGATATTTAAGTCATCCAATTATATTGGTTCAGCCTGTGTTTAATTTGCTGCACTGCTTAATGATAAAATTCAGGTGGTATGCCGCTGCAGAGTCTGAGCTTCCAGTTGTAGAAACAGCCAATCTTCATAGAGCAGTAGTTTTCAACCTGTGGGTCCCCAGGTGTTTTGGCCTACAACTCCAAGAAATCCCAGCCAGTTTACCATCACTTAGGATTTCTGGGAGTTGAAGGCCAAAACATATGGGGACCGACAGGTTGAGAACCACAGTTATAGAGCAACTCGCTTGCTTTTTCATGTAATTTCCAAACATAGAATCATAGAGTTGGAAGAGACCACAAGGACCATTCAATCTATCCCCATTCTGCCATGCAGGAACCCACAATGCAAGCACCCCTGATAGATGGCCATCCAGCTTCTGCTTCAAAACTCCAGAGAAGTCAGAGTTCTTCCTAATAATCAAGTGGGATCTCTTTTCCTGCAGTTTGAACCCATTGCTCCATGTCTTAGTCTCCAGAGCAGCCGAAAACAAGTTTGTTCCTCACCTGAGTGTGGCTTCCTTTTGGATATTTAAACATGGGTATCATGTCCCTTCTCAACCTTCTCTTCTCCAAGCTAAACATGCACAGCTCCATAAGCCGATCCTCATAGGGCTTTATTATTTTGGTTATTCTTGTCTAGACATATGCCAGATTTCGTGAAATTGTGGTGCCTAGAACTGGACACATTCTTGTGAGGTCTGACCAAAACAGAATAGAGTAGGACTATTTCTTTCCTTGATCTAGACCAGTAGGCTGTTAGGAATTGTGGGAGTTGAAGTTCAAAAGGCATGGACCGAAGTTTGCCCATGCCTGATCTAGACACTATGAATGCAGCCTAGTAACAGAACTGCTGGTCATGATCAGTGAAATCTTAGACAGTTTCAGTCCAGACTGTCTGAAAGACAATATCGACTCACATGAACCCACCAGAGTTTAAAGATCTGCTGCCCTAGAGACTAGGACGTGGAGCAATGGCTTCAAACTACAAGAAAGGAGATTCCATCTGAACATTAGGAAGAACTTCCTGACTGTGAGATCCACTCAGCAGTGGAACTCTCTGCCCCGTAGTGTGATGGAGGCTCCTTCTTTGGAAGCTTTTAAACAGAGGCTGGATGGCCATCTATCGGGGGTGCTTTGAATACAATTTTCCTTCTTCTTGGCAGGGGGTTGGACTGGATGGCCCATGAGGTCTCTTCCAACTCTATGATTCTATGAAAGGGTGTGGTGAGACTAGTCCTGAATAAAAAGACTTTGTAAAAAGGAGCTTCTTTGTCAGAGGCTTTGTTCACAGAGTTATGCCTGTGATAGACTTTGGGTTGATAGCTTAAGTCAAGAAAAAAAATCATCATGCTTCCAAGAAGTAGGGATGTAGTATTAACTACTAATTTTTCACCCAATAACACACTTGTAGACAAACAAAACAGCTTGAGAGAAGTATTTTTAGAAATGTGCACAAAAGTAAAGGGAATGTGCTGGCAAACTGTGTCCACCAGTAATGGTGTTTTTTCTTGTGTAATCTTGATGGCTCTTATAACTCATTATTATGTAAATGCATTAACTGCAGAATCATTTTTACATTACTGGCCTTTATAAATAGCTAATGCCGTCTTTCATAAATCGAACTGTGGAAAGCAAAGTGTTCTCACCAAATATATGGAGTATAATTTTTGCATGTTTGATGTATGTACTTATTGTCAATCTAGCACTTCAGTCTCAGCATGAATTTATGTTGCTTGCCATAGATTAGGAAAAAAGCATTTTTAAGGAGCTTTATGCAGTTCGTTCTGTCTTGAAAGTTAGCACTGTGCTGGAGGGCCATGTCTAACCCCTTGTGTTTTACTAATGGAAATGCAAAATATGTTCTGACTTGCAATTTAACTTTTATATGAGTCTTAACAGCCATTCAAGGTGATAATGTATTCTTGGGGGCTGTTTTATATGTCATACATTTCTACATCATGCTGTTCTATTTCCAATTCTTCTATCTCTACATGAAACCTTTTATATTGAGGGGGATCCTATCTGCTTACTCACTTCTTGTCATGCAAATTTGATCTCTCTCTTTGGCAGACATTGGTATCATCACAGAATAGTAATATGGTCGTGTTTAGGGTGTGTTTTTAGACTGTTAAGTAAATCTGAGTTCTTGTATCTTGGTTGTTTAGATAGTAAGGATATTTTTGTTCATGTAAACATTTTGCCAAAAAATGACATTAGATAACGCAGAGCTTTCCAAGGATTTCACGTTGGTGACACTTTTTAGACATGCATAATTTCACTTCACAACCATTCAGTTTAACTAGCAAAGTGGAGGTATTTATTTATTTATCGTGTCAGGTGCAAACCAAGCAGTTGTATTACATTAAAAACAAACAGACAGACAGACAGACAGACAGACAGACAGACAAAACACAACGTTTGCAAGCTTGGTAGTTGATTAAATGTCCTTTGACCAATAGCTGGCCACTTGGAGTGCCTCTAATGTTACTATAAGAAGGTCCTCCATTGTGCATGTAGCAGGGCTCAGGTTGCATTGCAGCAGGTGGTCTGTAATCTGCTCTTCTCCACACTCGCATGTCGTGGATTCCACTTTGTAGCCCCAACTGGAGGTTAAACCAACCTTTTATAAAAGATATGGACACATAAAATGTAATAAAGAAATATTTAGAGACACAACATAGCTTTTCATCAGTATTTATATATATATATATATATATATATATATATATATATATGATAACATACATTTCCAAGGTATGTTCCCGTGACACACCTACACACTAATGCTGACACAATAACTTGTTGCGAGACACAATTTGGAAAGCTCCTAAATAATGTTTTTGGCCCTGAGATATACCTCTGTGTGTGGGTGTGTGTACACGTGCATGCTTCTGTGACAAGTTGAAATGGTTTTTGGCAGGAAACCAGAATTCTGATGATGATTACACACAGATTTGTGAAACATGTTGTGAGAACCTGCCTACACAAGGTTGTGGTGCGGAGCCGCCATGAATCTGCTTGTCACAGAGAGATCCCTGTTCATATTTGTTGGGCTTTAAACCATGGAAGCAACATGGTGCCACAGGTAAAGATTAAACAAGAATCAAAATGTGAGGTTGCATTGTAGCATCAGGTTAGAACCTGATGGTTGGAGAAAGCCAAAAATGTATTTACCTTTCTTACTGGATGTCGATCACTTTATGATATGAATTATAGTCATACTATTCTCATATGGGACCCGTGGTGGTGCAGCAAATTAAACTGCTAAGCTGCTGAACTTAGTGACCAAAAGGTTGGTGGTTCGAATCCGGGGAGCGGGTTGAGCGCCTGTTGTTAGACCCAGTTTCTGCCAAGATAGCAGTTTGAAATCATGCAAATGTGAGTAGATCAGTAGGAAGGTAAGGTGCTCCATGCAGTCATGCTGGCCACATGACCTTGGAAGTGTCTACGGACAACGCTGGCTTTTCGGCTTAGAAATCGAGATGAACATCACGCCTCAGAGTCAGACACAACTAGACTTAATGTCAGGGGAAAGCTTTACCTTTACTATTCCCAATGAAGAAAACCCAGATTAACCAGTATTTTTTATGGAATGATGATGAGTTCCATTCTGTTCTGGTTGTTGGAAAAAATTATGAGTTCAGAATTCTTCAGCATGTACCTACCTATCTGGTTGGTGAGTCCTGGCATTGTAGTTGTTAAAAAAAGTGTTAAAATACACAGGTCTGGGCTCTCCTGATAATCATGTTTGTGTTGGTGACATAAAAAGTGACAATTTGTACGTGACAGTTTGGTGCTCATTGCTACTGGAATAATTCTCATCTTCTTTTTAGATAGTGCAGTAATGTCGACTAACCAGTACCCATTACAAAATAGTAGCTATGGGACTGAAACCAGCTGAACAGCCGGAGCCAGTTACCTATAACAAGTATTTGGAAAGAGCAGTATATACTCAGTCTACTGATCACATGTTTTAACAGCCTTTTGAGGAATGTTTTTGTTATTGTTAAGTTGTTGAACATCAGAAACAATTAATACATCTACTACAAAAAGTCCAGTAGACAAATTACCCGTAAATTCATATCTGTTTTCTTCCCACTGTTTCTTCGTTTACTTGTGACACAAACATGTGAAAATGACTAATAAATTCACTCCATTTCCTCCAGAACCACCTTGTGGTCCACCAGAAATGCTATAATGTTTTAATAAATGAATTTTCATTCGTTCTTGGTTTGTTTTGATTGGTTGTCTATTTCATCTATTTCAGAGGCTCTGATAGAAAGTTCTAGAACTTACCCTTGAACATTAATTGCGGTATCATTAATGCTGGCCCCTTCGTGGATCTGCACATTGGATATGGCAAGTTAGGAAAAGTTTGTTCCTAACGGTTTCCAGCCATCTGGAGTTAATGAGAGACCTTCTGTTGCTAATCAAAAATACTGTACTGAAAATCAAAACATATTATGAGATTATGGTTCTGATGCAGAAGTTAGGCACTTTTGAAAGTGATTTTTTGTAGGAGAAGCAACTGGACTTCTTCTTAACTTTGAGAGGTTAAGTGAGGACCATCTGGCCAGTTGTGCAGCAGTCCCACTTTCATTCCTATCAACAGTGAGAGGAGCGAGGCTGGATATGAGATGATGTGGTAGATAAAGTCAGTATGTATTTGAGAGCAGAAGAGGGTGGACAACTGTAATTTTTGAATGTATTTCCAAAGAAAACCTTCCTACTTTGACACCTCAACGGTAACAAGGCAGTGTAATAAACCCTACAACCATATAATCATGGTTTTGATATTGTACTTCAACAGGGCATTTGAAGATAGATGGAAATCCACAAAAGCCCCTGCTAAAATAAATCACATTGTTTCACAAGTACTGCTAGATCCTTTCTCCTTCCTCTTCATATGGATTGTGCTTGATCAGTAATGCGTGTCAGTTTATTTTTCCTACTAGCTGTTTTTTGAGACAAGTTGCCTATCTTTCAGTCTTCAGAAGATGAACTCTAGGATGGAAACCAAGTCTGGATTCAATTCAGACAAGAGGGTTGTGGTATGATCAGTTAGGTAGGAGGTCTTTTCAATTTGCCATCAATTTTGGGTAGTTGCCCATGTATGTTGTGAGCATGGTCACGTGGAAGACATTTTCTCACCGTAAAGGGAATGGAACAAGCCTTTTTAAAAAACTTATTAACTTATTTGTAACCTCTGTGGGTTTCCTGGAACAACTTGGTCAAGTACATGTGTTTTGTGTAAAAATTTGTCAGAAGATCCTAACATTGCTGCCATCAGTGAAACCTAGTTTAAGCATCTTGGAAACAATTAGCAGAGAATTGTTGGACTTTACTCCATTAACAGTGTGTTCCTGGTAATAGATGGGTCTTATTCAAGAGGGGAGGAATGTCAGATGGGGAGGCTGAAATGTACAGTCCTTGTAAAAACATTGTTCATAATTTCCACTTTCTGTAGGGCCTGAAAACTGGCTGTGCCAGCTCGGTGAGATCAGGGATCTTTTATAGCAACATCCTAAATGCTTTTCAAAGAAGGATTTATAGTGGAAAAAACCATGCACATTTCTTTTTAAGTGTGGCAGAATTAAAACTTAACAGACTAGGAGACACAGAGGTGCCATGTAGGTTATTTTCCTTTCCATGTTCATGTATTCCATTCAAAGGTATAAAGCAGCTTGCATACACAATGATCAGCATCATTGGTGTATGTTCTTTGGTTTTGTGTCCTCTGTGGTGGGGTTCACTCATCAATGCCTGGTCCTTGTATGCTCTTCTATTGTTCACTTTGCCTGGTTAGTTTTTAGTTGTAGTTAAATAATAAATAATAAATAAAAACTTTATTTATATTCCACTCTATCTCTCTAGGGGGGGCTCAGGGTGGACTTCTGGTCAGAACCCAATTACGGTGGTGATATGTGCCTTCAAGTTGACTTTGATGTGCGGTGGCCCTATTGTAGGACTTAGCAAGAATTATGTAGAAGTTTCCATTACCTTTCCCTAAGGCTATGAAAGTATGACTTGCCTAAGATCACCTGGTAGATTTCCATGGCAAAATTCATGTCAGTTGTGATAGGAGTGAGAATACAAACACTAACTGATGATGGACTGTCCTAGAATAGTGGGAAAATGCTTGCTGTTGTGTGGCTTCAGATCCTTCTGACTGTGTCCTTAACAACTGAGGTGAAGTGGGGAAATAGAAGACAGGGAATGTTCAGTTGTGGCTCCTCATTTGCAGGTTGTTGTTGTTGTGTGCCTTCGAGTTGTTTCCAACTTTTGGAGACCTTAAGACAGGGGTTCTCAAACGTTTTAAACAGAGGGCCAGGTCACAGTCCCTCAAACTGTTGGAGGGCCGGATTATAATTTGAAAAAAAATATATGAATGAATTCCTGTGCACACTGCACATATCTTATTTGTAGTGCAAAACACTTAAAAACAATACAGTAATTAAAATGAAAAACAATTTTAACAAATATAAACTTATTAGTATTTCAATGGGAAGTGGGCCTGCTTTTGGCTGATGAGATAGGATTATTGTTGTTGTTGTTGTGTGCTTTCAAGTAGTTTCAGACTTAGGTTGACCCTGAGTGAGGGCCGGGTAAATGACCTTGGAGGGCCGTATCTGGCCCCCGGGCCTTAGTTTGAGGACCCCTGCCCTAAGACAAGGGTCTCTTAACAAAGACCCGTGGACCAGTTTCAGCCCTCCAAGGTCATTTCCCCAGCCCTTGTTCTAAACACACACCCTGAGTCTGAAATGACTTGAAGCCATGCAACAACAACAGTCTAAATTAACTTAATTATCTCATCAGCCCACACTTCCCATTGAAATACTGGTAAACTTATATTGGTTAAAATTGATCTTTATTTTAAATATTGTATTGTGCTTTCTTTCATTCATACACACACACAACAAATAAGATATGTGCAGCATATGTAGACATTCGTTCATGGTTGTAGGTTTTAGTGATTTGACCCTTTCCCCCCTCATTTCCCAGTTCTGTGGCAAACACCATTCAACAAAGTCCCCCTATTCTTCATGGAATATTTTTGAGGAAGATGCATGTATCTGTCTCAGTGGTTCTCAACCTGTCCCCAGATGTTTTGGCCTTCAACTCCCAGAAATCCCAATATCTGGTGAACTGCCTGGGATTTCAGAGAGTTGTAGGCCAAAACAACTGGGGACCCACAGGTTGAGAACCACTGGTCTATCTGGATCTTGTATTGTCGAAGGCTTTCATGGCTGGAATCACTGGGTTCTTGTAGGTTTTTTCGGGCTATAGGGCCATGTTCTAGAGGCATTTCTCCTGACGTCAGGAGAAATGCCTCTAGAACATGGCCCTATAGCCCGAAAAAACCTACAAGAACCTATCTGGATCTTATTTATTAAATGTATGTGTTGCCCAACTGGCAAAAGCCAGTAGGCAATTTACAGTTAAAAAAACTTCTATCTTAGGTCCCTTCCACACTGCTCAATTTCCCAGGATCTGGTTTTAGATTATCTGATCATCCCAGATTATCTGGTAGTGGAGACTCGTATAATCCAGTTCAAAGCAGATAATCTGGAATCAGATCCTGGGATATAGGGCAGTGTAGAAGGGTCCTTGATGGAAAGACAGAGTGGACGTGTAATAAACGCAGAAGTCCAAGAGGAACAAAACATCAAAGTATTAGGATGCTGAGACACCCGAATGACTGTCAAGCAAACCTAATATAGTGATTTAAACGTTTCTGTCTAAGACAGTGGTTCCCAACCTGTGGTCCATGGACCGCCAGTGGTCCCCAAGAACTAAAATATGATTCACAGCCTCACTATTAACACACTGTTGCAACAAGAGTGACTGGTCTCGTGAAACCCTCTTATAGTGCCGAGGCAACAGAGATGTGTGGAGGGGAGAGGCTGAGTACACGAAAGGCATGACAAGCAAGCCTCTTGACTGCTGCTTCTCCCCTTCCCTCCCCCTGAGTGGCACATAGAAGTGGGGGCACCTTGTTATCTTTGTTTTTCGGCCTGTTACTGGGATTATTTGGGGTACTGATTCAGAAAATTGCATTGGATAGACCACATCAGCTCTAGATTATTAAATATGGTTTTCTGTGGCCGAGCAGATGGCAACTACTGGATGGCATATGCTCTGTATCAGAAACTAATGTGGTCTATCCAATGCAATTTTGTGAACCAGTACCCCAAATAACCAAACCAAATCTAAAGTTGACCAAAAACTGATTCGTAACCTTTTTCGTGCTAATGTTGGAGAGTGGTCCCTGGTCCATAAAGGTTGGGAACCACCGATCTAAGCCTATCTCAAAGAAATAGCTTCCATAAAGTTCTACAATTATTTTTCACACTTACTATTTTTTTAAAAATTGGCAGATTTTGAGTAATCAGAAGTGCTAATATTTTGCTTCCTTTCAGCAGCTTGCACTTCTGAAGATGTTTGTGGGGAAACCCTTCCTGATTCCTCTCTAAGATGATGTCCTCCTGTTTGTCTGGCTTGTTGCCATTTCAGCTTTGTGCTGGGAACGGCTAATAAGCAAGAGAAGCTACAGCAGAATGCTCCTTTCTTTGCTTTTTCCTGCCTTTGCACAGGGCTGTCTTTGAGCGCTTGTGGCAGATAAAGTTGTGAGCCACAACCAGAACTGTTAAAATCGTTGTCCTGAACAATGCCCTCCTTCTTATCTGGAGAGAATGGTACAGAACATGCCTGTAACCATTTTTGTGTGTTTCGCTCACTCTCTTCTTTGCATTGTAAGCTGTTTTCTGGGGCCTTGGAAGCCTTTGGTTGTGTGGGTTTTTGACAGGTACAAGTACAGAACTTGTAGATTTAAGAAGGAATCATCTTTGGTTCCTAGCAGAGATGAAGTATCCACAGTAAGCAGCCTCCCCTTCGGCAAGGACTGACAAATGTTGGCTAGCCTTGATAGGCTACTCATTTGGACAGGATATAGGAGTGGTTCTCAGCCTGTGGGTCCCCAGATGTTTGGGCCTTCAACTCCCATAAATCCCAACACCTGGTAAACTGGGATTTCTGGGAGTGTAGGCTAAAACACCTGGGGACCCACAGGTTGAGAACCACTGGGATATAGGAAAGAGGCAGAGCTCAGAGAAAGTTGCTTTATTGTTGTAGCTACCAGGATGCCTCAATCAACATAGTGATGAATTCTGAATGTTGGCTCAAAACTTTACATCCCCTAAAAAAGGTTCAAAATATAATGTGCAACCACAGTGTATCATTATGAGAATAAGTCAAAGTGAGTGTTTGGTTGACATGCTCTCCGCATTTCTTTGGTCACACCTGTAAAAATGGATTGGAAGTATTTTTCTGAACCTGAACAAGTTGTTCTTTAATCTCAACTATGATTAGGAATAAGCTCACTTCCAACCATGTTTTGTATTTTAGCATTTTTCACTAACAAAAATGTTTAAAGTTTTGGATAACATGTTAATTTGGAACGTTCACAACTGCATTTGAGAGGAACACTTGAATCTAGGAGGAGACTGGGCTTCCTTCGTATAATGTTGAAACAACAGAAGAGCTAGGTGCCTTCAGGCTGAAGAAGTGATTGATGTCACTTGTGAAGGTTGCATGACAGAGTCCTTACCCCATCTACAAGCCCTGAACTCCACCTGAAAGAGTGGGAAGAGCAATTGTTACACATAATAATGAGAGACTCCCACATTTCATTTCCGAATTGGAGCTTCTTCCAGAAATATCACTTCACTGTGGAAGGATGCTTCTTTACTTTGGAAAAAAGGTCTTCCAGTTAGTGCAGACACATCTTATAGGAGTTGGTTTTGTGGCTTGGTAACTCTCTAATTGTAGACCAGAGACGTCAGCTTAGATTAATATTTAGACCAGGCATGGGTAAACTTCAGCCCATCAGGTGTTTTGAACTTCAATTCCCACATCTGGGCTGTGGCGCAGCTAGTTTGTAGCCAGCTGCATTAAATCACGACTGACCAAGAGGTCATGAATTTGAAGGCAGCATAAGAATGAGGAAGTACTCCATGAAGGACTCAGTATCACAAGTGGATGGTGAAGTGGCAGCTCCCCCTGTGGCTGGAATCAAGCATGCCCTCATGAAGCCGGAAAGCTGGAATGTTAAATTGCCTCTGTCTGACTATATATGTTGTATATCTAATGGCATTGAATGTTTGCCATGTATATGAGCGTTGTAATCCACCCTGAGTCCCTTGCAGGGTGAGAAAGGTTGAATATAAATACTGTAAACAAATAAATAAATAATACTGGTTGTTAGGAATTGTGAGAGTTAAAATCCAAAACACCCGGGAGTCCGAAGTATGTCCATGCCTGGTTTAAACCCTCTACAGGCCCTGCTCCATACCCATAGTATTACCAATTTAAATGTTCTGTGAAAAAAATTGATTATATGGGGCTGTGGAGTATATAGGGCCTATGGGCTGCATTGTGTCTGCCTCCCAGTGCTGACTTATTTGCAAAGTTTTATGTTTATATTCTACATAGTGGTACACAAGGAGAAAATGAAATATATTCCAGGATTCCATGTGGATAACAAAATCTGTGGATGCTGAAGTCCCACTATATACTATGATGTAGTAAATATCCCTTATATAAAATTGCAAAAGAAACATTTGCTTTTTAGAGATCTAAATAGACAAACAAAATTTTAAGCTGTGATGGTTGAATCCACAGATATAGAACGTGAATTTGGAAGGTAGACTGAAGAATATAAGTCTATATTATGAAACGTTCTGGATCCTGTTTTGAAACAAAGGACTACATCTTAAACCCCTTTGCTTTGGTTTACATCTGCATTGTTCAGATGTCTTGCATTAAGCTGTCAGCACCACTGAGCTCCACCCTTTCTGGAAAAAACTGCAGTGTTGACTCTCCGAAAGTTGATGAGCTGATGGTCAAAATTACAAAGCTGCGACTCCAGGTTTATGCCATTTCACTGTTCTGCACTCTGGTTTTGCAAAACAACAACCTTTCTCAAATCTGTTCTTAAGGGTTTGGGCTGAAATATGCTCAGGTAGTCTTTTTTTCCCCTGCAGGTTAAGGGAATGGTGTATCTCTTAGACATTTCTTCCATTCTAAGACTGAGTATGATATTTAACTTTACTCTAGTTCCAATATTTATTTATTTATTTATTTATTTATTTACTGCATTTATATACCACTTTTCTCACCCCTCTGAGGGGACTCAAAGTGGTTTCCAATAATGGCAAAATTCAATGCTGGCATACATGTGAAAACCAAAGCATAATATTTAGACAATTACATATAACTATAAATTTAAACCATTAAACATATTAAAACATGAGGCATAAATGTTTGTGCGCTTGCTGCTGGAAGTCCAATTCTAAAAAATGTTATTCTTGTTAGAAGCCCTTGAGTCTCCTTCGGGCTGAGAAAGGCGGTATATAAATATAATGCAATACGATATAATGCTAATAATAATAAAACCCTATTATAATTATATATTTTATATTACATACAATATTACTAATAATATTACAATATAATGGAGTAGCATAATATAGTAATATATAATATTGATATTGTACTACGCTAATAATTTAATATATTGTATGTATATAATATATTGTATTGTATGTATAGGAGCCCCCGGTGGCGCAGTGGGTTAAAACCCTGTGCCTGCAGGACTGAAGACCGACAGGTCGCAGGTTTGAATCCGGGGAGAGGCGGATGAGCACCCTCTATCAGCTCCAGCTCCTCATACGGGGACATGACAGAAGCCTCCCACAAGGATGATAAAAACATCAAATCATCCGGGTGTCCCCTGGGCAACGTCCTTGCAGGCGGCCAATTCTCTCACACCAGAAGCGACTTGCAGTTTCTCAAGTTGCTCCTGACACGACAAAAAAAAATATTGTGTGTATATATCTTGTAAGCCACTCTGAGTCCCCTTCGGGTTGAGAAGGGTGGCATATAAATGTCGTTAAAATATATAAATAAATAAATAGAAAATAAAACCAATGCTTCTTTGAAATGAAGACCCGAGAAAGCAAAAGGCTCTCAGCCCTCTTAATTTCTGTGCTGGTCCCAAAGTCTGATAGTCACCAAAATGAACCAGATTATTAGTCTTGTTGGATAAATTATATTCATAGGATGAGTGAAGTCATGAATTCACATACCAAGAGGTTCTTCTGGACATTGGCTGTTTCTCATTTTTTTGAGGCCCAAACTGCACATATACCACATAAGCCATCATAGACTTTGTAAATTAGCCCTTTGCCTTAGGTGTGGTAGTGGACTCTTTACTCTTGAAACAAGGTTCAGCTGGCAGTTCAGCAGATCTTTGCATGTGGAAATGGTAAGAGGCTCCATATTGTCCTTAGCAAAATAGGTAGCAAAATACCTGTCTATGATATTGGATTCATGTTAACAGTTTACCATGGAGGTTGTTTCCACTTCTAACATCTCTTCTTTCATTTTGTATCTAAAACTGACTCACACTAAGCTTACAAAATGCTGTGAGCTCACAAATGATTTTGTTGTTCTGGGTATGTGGGGGGTGGGGAAAGATCTTCCAGCATTTACATTGTGTACTACAAGGGAAGATTATGAGTAGGGTGCTGGGCCAGTGGTGGGTGGAGATAGTGCTACAAATAGATGAATGGAACAGAATGAACCCATCTAGAGTAACAGCATTTCAGATTTGGCATCTGCACCTTTTTAATCGTGTTAGGCTTCTTTTGTTTCTCTTTCCTGTTTCAATGACGAAACTGTTGCTTAAGTTTTTAATTACAATTTCATCACATGCATTCTACTTGCGGAGTGGAACCAATTCTCCTTTCTTTTTGCTATCTTAAGTGAATTTAGTTGACATTTCTTTATAGTCTACAGGCCATAGATGCTGTCTTCAGGGAGACCTGGTTCATATATTGGTTGCTGTGGCAGTTCTTCATACCTCCAAGCTAATGTGAGCAAAATCAATGTGGCAACCAGTCATCCACCTGGTTGGAAGGTTGACATGTTATGACATATCTACCTATTCATATCTTATAACCCAGTGATTCCCAACCTTTCTTTGACCAGGAACCACTCTCCAACATTAGTACCAAAAGGGTTACAAATAAGCTTTTGGTCAACTTTAGATTTGGTTTGGTCATTTGGGATGCTGATTCACAAAATTGCATTGGATAGACCACATTAGTTTCTGATACAGAGCATATGCCATACAGTAGGCACCATCAGCTCTCCCACAGAAAACCATATTTAATAATCTAGAGCTGATGTTCTCTAAGTTTAAGGTAAAGGTTTTCTCTTGACATTAAGTCCAGTCGTGTCCAACTCTGTGGGTTGGTGCTCATCTCCATTTCTAAGCAAAAGATCTGGTGTTGTCCATAGACACCTCCAAGGTCATGTGGCCAGCATGACTGCATGTGCTCTATCCAATGCAATTTTCATAATCAGCACCCCAAATAATCCCAGGAACAGGCCTAAAAATGAACACTAAGAAATTGATTGATTGGTTGGGCTGTGTTATTATCCGTGGATTTTGTTAATGCTGGGGGGGGGGGGGAGTTGAAAAAATACAAAAAGCGGGGCACAAGATCCATAAAACCCAGCTTTCTCTCACCTCCTTGTCACAAACAAATGGCCACAAGGAAGGAGGTGTGGTGCGTGGGGCGTTGGCAACGGTGTAGTAACGGTGAGGCTGCAGACCATCTTTTAGTTCTTGTGGGTAACTGGTGGTCCACGGACCACAGGTTGGGAACCGCTGCTATAGCCTAAATCCAAGGAGAATATGGTTTAAAAAATATTTTGACATTTTGGGATTGTGACATGAGAATGACCATGGGCAGAAACTCACATTTACAAGCCAGATCATTAAAGCACACAATCTGTCTATTTTCTCCTTGAAATTATAAGCTTGTCATTTTTCAAAGGGCCATTTTCAAGGAAGAACTTCAGTCAACTTGTTTTTTTGTGTTATCTTCACTCATCATTCTTAATAATTCTTATGATTAAAAAGATGCTGATGCTGGCTCTGTTACAGAAGTCTCTAGAGATGCAAGTTGATGACTAAAACATGTCATGTACAGAGCTTAAGAAACACAAATACTGGCAAGATTCCTAATTATGGATATGAGTGAATATTGGTAGTATTGAAAAGCCATAGTTACAAAAGTGTATGATGGCTCTTTGAAGACCATATAAACCCAGAAAGATCTCTGTTAGCAGACAGACAATGAGAATTGCAATCCTAATCATGGTGTGTAGGGCCATAAGA
Source organism: Anolis sagrei (assembly GCF_037176765.1). NCBI lineage: Eukaryota > Metazoa > Chordata > Lepidosauria > Squamata > Anolidae > Anolis > Anolis sagrei. The sequence continues at coordinate 228,310,112 of NC_090024.1, forward strand.
AGCTGCCTTAGTTAGACCATTGATCTATTGAGCCCAATGTAGTCCTTGCTCTCCAGGGTTTCAGTGAGGATTGTTTCTTCATCCCCTCTCTTATTGGCCTATGATGTAGCTTCATATTTACAGGTTAAGTATTTGCAAATGTAGCTTATGTTTACTATTTTAAATAAAAATAAACTATCTTCCTTAAAAATACATGATTTCCTGTCATAGAATTTCTGAATGTTTAAATGGCACTAGTAGAGTACTATTTAATACTAGAGTATAGTCCCAAAGCAGTGGTTCTCAATGCCGCAACCCCTTCCTAATGCTGCAACCCCTTAATACAGTTCCTCATATTGTGGTGACCCCCCAACCATAAAATTATTTTCGTTGCTACTTCATAACTATAATTTTGTTACTGTTATGAATCGTAATGTAAATATCAGAGATTAAGGATGTATTTTCATTCACTAGACCATATTTGGCACAAATACCCAATACGCCCAAATTTGAATACTGGTGTGGTTGGAGGGGATTGATTTTGTCATTTGGGAGTTGTAGTTGCTGGGATTTATAGTTCGCCTACAATCAAAGAGCATTCTGAACTTTACCGACGATGGAATTGACCCAAACCTGGCACACTGGATTCCCATGACGAACAGAAAATACTAGAAAGGTTTGGTGCGCATTGACCTTGAGTTTTGGAGTTGTAGTTTTCCCAGAGAGCTCTGAGGACTCAAACAAGGATGGATCTGGACCAAACTTGGCACAAATACTCAATATGCCCAAATGTGAACACTGGTGGAGTTTGGGAAAAATAAGCTTGACGTTTGGGAATTGTAATTGCTGGGATTTATAATTCACCTACAACCAAATTGCATTTTGAACCCCACCAAGGATAGAATTGGGCCAAACTTCCCACACAGAACCCCCATGACCACAGAAAATACTATGTTTGCTGATAGTCTTTGGTGATCCCTCTGACACCCCCTCCCCAGAGGTCCCGATCTCCAGGTTGAGAAACGCTGTCTGAAAGTGTTGGAGAAACAGATGCTCACACTGACTAATTTGCCACAAGGATCATGGATGTGTTGTAAGGAGTGGAGAACTATGTTCAGACCGAAGACCATCCACTCCATCCTAGGGTCTTCCTAATGTCTCATTGCTTCTTCATGCAAGGTTTAGTGGGTTGAGATATTTCACTTAACATGAACAATAGAAAATTAGAACAGAAACATTGTTAGTCATCACCACCCTTCCTAAAAACGGCATGTAGATGCATGAACTAATAATTTCCATGAAGATTTGCGAGACAGCTTTAGATGGATTATTGTATCACTCATGTTGTCTAATACTGCAAGAGGGGTATGTTTTCTTAAGCATACTAAATTAGCTAAAGACGACACAGTTTTGGTCTTACTGGGTTGTGTCAGTTTTGTTGTGGCTTGTTAATATGAATTGCATGCTCTTTCTGCCTGCTGTCCAGCCCTAATATTTTGCTTTACACTCTGAAAATAGCTATGAATCATCTTTCTTCGTGATCATATGAAAACCGTGTGCATTTCCCTGAACTTTAGCTGAACTATAGAGCTTGGCTCTCTTCTCCCAGGACAATTATTGGTGGTGTTTGTCCTCTCCTTTGCACAGTGCACACTAATCTGTAAGAGCCTAGTGAATGGATTATTTTAGCTGATGCTTGAGTACATTACAAAGATCTAAGCTGGATATGTTCTAGGTTTTTTATGGTTGTACCATTGAGAGAATAATTGATAGACAAAAGTGGATTCTGTCACTTGTTTCAGGCTGAATGCATCCAGATCTCTAGAAAGAGAATAGTTTTAAAATTGAGGCAGGGGTTGTATATGCACAAATACTGAGTCATATCTTTTGCATCCAGCATGGGTGCATGGTCAGAGCCCTGCAGACTGCATAGGACAGAATGGTCAGAGTGCTATAGCAATCATACTAAATTAGTATTGATCATTTATTTATTTATTTCCAATATTTCTATCCTGCTCTTCTCAATCCTTGAGGGGGGACTCAGGGCGGCTTACATACCGGCCACAATTCAAAGCCTCAGTATAATACATGTTCCGTCTTCCAGGAGCTTGGTTTGCATTGCCCCTTAGTTGCATGAAATAGCATCCTTTTGCATCTCCCCCAGGGATGCTACAGTCTCAGTAGCACCCTGAAATTTAACCATTAACAGGGGCTTAAAGCCAGCCTGCAATGCCTTTTGCTGTTATTGGCTTAAAAAAGTATCTCTTTGGTCCAGAGACCGCCCTTTTTCCTGGGGATGAGATCTCCATTTTGGAGAAGCTCTCTTGCCTTCTTCAGTTTAGAAAAAGCCTCAGATGTGCTTGTGGTCAAGCTAGGCAGCTCGGGCAGGCCATTGTGAGTACTTACCCTCTTGCCTTTGAAACTGGTGCTGAGCTTAGATAGGGGAAGACCTGCTCTTTCTAATAATAGCAGCTCAGGGCTAGGGTAAAGAATCTCAGGATTTTTCTACCATTGGGGGAAGTTAACTCAGCAGCTGAAGGAAAAAAGGAAGGAAAGAACATCTACATGATTTCACAAGTTGATTGTTTGTGTTTGTAACTTCAACAAGCTGTGCCAAGTCTGCAAAGGACTTTGAGAAATAAATATTCTGTTTGATGTTCAAATCTGGAGTGGCCTCAGTTGCTGGGAATCCTAAGCTAAGTAAGGCACCCGCAGTTCACCCGGATAAAGAGAGAAGCACATCTTAGTTTTAACTTTATAGTGTCTGGGTGTGACGGCACAATACAAATATAAACACAAATAGCAACAATTTAAAACAGTAAACAAAACATTAAGTTAAAAACATGTTAAAAATATTGTCATCAACCATATAGCCAATTTCAGTCCGATTGAACATCCAAGGTGCTGTCATTCTTGCTGTTCAAAGGCCTGATTCCAGAGCCATGATTTAACCTTCTTCCTAAAAGAAAGGAGGGAAGAAGCTGACCTGATCTCGCTGGGGAGCAAGTTCCACAGGCGTGGGGCCACTGCTGAGAAGGCCCTGTCTCTTGTCCCCACCAAGCACACTTGTGAGGCTGGTAGGACCAAGAGCAGGGCCTCCCTGGACAATCTTACGCTCCCCTGGGCAGCGTCCTTGCAGACGGCCAATTCTTTCACATCAGAAGCAACTTGCATTTCTGAAGTCACTCCTGACACACACACACACACACACATCTGGATTTGTATAAAAGTGGTGGCTATTCTTTGAACTTCTTCCATTGATGTTATGTTACTTTGCCCTAGTTTCTTTAGCATATATCCTAAACAAAATCTTCTAGTTCAGTAATTCTACTGCACGCAGTTCAGATTGATATGCGACTGTAATCAAAATTGGAGCAGTGGCTCACAATTGGATTGTGATTTATTTTGGAAATAGTACATCAGTCGACTTAACTTCTCAACTGCAAACCCTTTGTTGTAGTTTTTAACATCTCTAAAAACTATATATTAGTATAAATATATGATACATTCTTGACCCTTGTGTTTTTACCACCAATACCGCAGCTTAGCTGGAACTAGGCTTCCTATGAAACAATGGGCGTGTTCCCAGCTTTTGGTTAGAAACATCTTGTTCATTGTGTTCTTCTGCAATAATTACATTTAAAATTAGATTAGGGAGATGGGCCAAAACTAACAAAATGAAGTTCAACAAGGACAAATGCAAGATACTCTACTTAGGCAGAAAAAAAATGAAATATGAAGATACAGAATGGGGGACAATGCCTGGCTCGACAGCAGTATGTGTGAAAATGATCTTGGAGTCCTCGTGGACAGGAAGGTGAACTTAGCCAACAAGGTCACATGGCAGCAAAAAAAAGGCATTGGGTTGTCGAAGGCTTTAATGGCTGGAATCACTGGGTTGCTGAAGGGTTTTTCATGCTATATGGCCATGTTTTTTTGGGGGCTATATGGCCATGTCCTACAACAAACCAAAGCCATTGGGATTTTGGCCTGCATAAATAGGAGTCTAGTGTCTAGATCCAGGGAAGTCATGCTACTCCTCTATTCTGGCTTGGTCAAACCACACCTGGAATCACACTGTGTCAAATTCTGGGTGCCACAGTTGAAGGGAGATGTTGACAAGCTGGAATGTGTCCAAAGGAGGGAGACTAAAATGATCAGGGGTCTGGAGAACAACCCTTATGAGGAGTGGCTTAAAGAGCTGGGCATGCTTAGCCTGCAGAAGAGAAGGCTGAGAGGAGACATGATGATGGCCATGTATAAATGTTTGAGGGGAAGTCATAGGGAGGTGGGAGCAGGCTAGTTTTTTGCTGTCCTGGAGACTAGGACATGGAACAGTGGCTTCAAATTACAGGAAAGGAGATTCCACTTGAACATTAGGAAGAATTTAGATAGAGCTCATGTGATTTTCTGCAGAAAGTTCAGCATTCCATTTTTGTTTTGCTGGTATTTTTATCTAGGGGAAAGAGCAATGCTAGTGTCTTACTCAGATCTGTGCTCATAACTGGGAGCACTAGCTTTATTACATCAATTGCTGTCTTTCTGTTACTGTATCTTCCAGTTATGTGACTAAGTTTCCATAAGGTTTACAACTTCTGGCCAACAAGATTGCAAAGAATTAAGCTCAGTGGTTGTGGTTCTGAGGGTTCTATGATAACCTTTGTCTGTATATCTTAAGACTAATGTATTCTAGCAAGGCGAAATCGCAATTCTGCAGGTTAAGGTCACAAGACCCAGGCTTGCTAGGATAGAATGAAAGCACATAGTTAAATGCTTTTGGGATGATTGTAAGCTGTGAAGGAAAAAACATATTTTGCCCTCATCATCTAAGCTCCTATCTCTATGCACAACACGGTAATGCAGAATATTATATTTTCTCCAGATTTGTGGATTGAATTGGAAAATGAGTGTCTACCAATAGGGTTTTGATTGCAGCCAACATAGGGTTTGCTCCACAAAAAAACTGTTGTGATGGAAAGCTATCCCCTATCCCTGATTTAGGCAATATTTTCTTAAACATCAAAATGCTGTGTGGTTACTATTTTTCATTATCACTGGAAAATGTGTACATATATCTCCATTTATTGTAAAAGTTCAGTATAAACTACTGACTACTTCTACTGCCCATTCATACATCTTTGAACTTTGGTATTAACTTCTAAAAAGTCATTTAGACATTTAATGTTTTTTAAATCCTGAGTTTACTACAAATGTCTTTCTTAGGTGCTTGCCCCAAGTCTAATGTTGTCACAGAAGTCTATACTGTTCTTAATTTTACAATTCTATGGAATTGACCCTCTCATCAACTGCCCTGCTCAGATCTAGAAAATTTAGAGTTTCCGTCATTAAGTCTATTCATCTGCAGTGCAACCTTCCTCTTTTATTTCTGCTTGTTACCTTACCAAGCATTATTGTCTTTTCTAGTGAATTATAAATTCTCGTGATATGGCCAAAGTATGACTATTTCAGTTTGATTGTTTTGGCTTTTTAGGAAGAGTTCGGGCTTGATTTGATCTTTTTGGTAGTCCACAGTATCCATAAAATTCATCTCCAGCACTTTTCAAATTAATAGATTTTCTTCCTGTTAACTTTTTTCAATGTCAAACTTTGACAACAATACATAGAAATGGAAATTCAATGGCCTAATCCAGTGGTTCTCAACCTGTGGGTCCCCAGATGTTTTGGCATTCAACTCCCAGAAATTCTGACAGCTGGTAAACTAGCCAAAACAGCTGGGGACCCACAGGTTGAGAACCACTGGCCTAGGCAATCCTAACTTTAGTATTCAATTGTATACACCTCAGGATCTTGTCTAGTTCCTTCATAGCTGCCCTAGAAGTCCTAGTCTTCTGTTATCTTGACCATAGTCACCATTTTGATCAGTGATTGAGTCAAGATACGGAATCATAATTATAGTAATAATAATAATAAGACACTTTATTTATATCCCACTTGATCTCCCGGAGGGTCTCAGAGCAGTATACAGATATATGGCAAACATTCAATGCTTTTTACACAGTGAACAACAATGACATACAATACATAGCCAAAGGTAAAGGCCTTCCCCTTTTCATCTCCGGCGTCTGGAGGCGATACTCAAGTCCAGCCATAGGGAGGTGCTGTTATTCCATTTTTCCATGTTGTGGAGCCTGTTGTCCATAGACATCTCCAATCGTGTTTTGTCGGCATGAGGTGCCCTTTTACCTTCCTGCCGTGGCAGTACTGATCCACTCACATTGATCTGTATTGATCTACTCACATTGTATGCTGTTGAACTGCTAGGTTGGCAGAAGCTAGGACTAACAGTTGAGAGCTCACCCTGACTCACAGCTTCAGACTCTGGTCAGCAGATTTCCTGCAGCAAGCGGTTTAACTTGCTGCACTATCGTGACTCTGAATTATTTCAATGTCTTCAGTGCCTTCTTTAAATTTATATAAATACGCTGCAGTCAGTATTTTTCTTAATGTTCTGTTGTAAACCTTCCTTTGCACTTTCTCTGAACTTTTGCTGGCTTCTGCTAGTAATATGGTGTCATCTGCATGACTTAAATTGTTGTTTTTCTATCCTCTGAGTCTAATCTTGCTTTACATTGTTTTTAGTAAAGAAATAAATTGCACAGACCCCCCTCCCCCTTCTGAGGTGTATCATTAACTACTCACATGAAGTGTGACTTATATATATAAAAAATTATGCTATGACTTTATTTTTTTTTATTGTCATCTCTGTTCAAAATCGTATATTGGGAAGGAGCACACAGAGTCTAGTGATTACATTAGTGAGCAGTTTGATTCTCTGTTATGGCATATTGATTTAAGATTCTCTGTTACGGCAGAGAATCTGAATATACAGCTTTAAAAATGAAATATATATTAACGTACTTGTGGAAGAGAAGAGAACCAAATAAAAAAGTTTGAAAGTGAAATCAGAATCTGTTGCTGACATGTTAGTCCCTGTAACTTCCTTCGGTTATTGACCAAGGGAGCCATTAACTCCTGACCTTTCGTGTCTGCCTATAATAGCAACATCCCGTTTGGAAGCTTCAGAATTTGCAAGCTGGGTTATAATATAGTTTGCTAAGGGGCTATTTATAACTGGTGCTAACAAGGCCTTGCATACCCTACTATTTAAAATCGGAAACTTAAGATGCCCAATACTGTACTAGAAAACATTTGTCGGAGCACTGACACAAGTGTAATAAAAGTGCTGGCCTTGCATAGTAAAGGGCATGAGCTGTGAGCCAGGACCTTAATGAGTTCAAATGTCAACACTGCCATGTATTCACTGAGTGGTCTAGGGCAAGCCATTAATGTGACTGATTTGCCCCACACATCGGTGACAAGAAAGATAATAGTGAGACCTTGGCCAAAAAGGTTTAGTAGTATTCAGGCTCCATCTATTCTCTTTCCTCCTTTAACTTTCAATGCCTCCTAAACAGTGTCAACTTTCTATTCTTATTGAATATATTCTCACTTCAATAAGATGTTTGAAACTTTTTAAAATTTTGTTTTGTTTCTTTTGGGGATTTTGCGGGTTGTTGTTGTTCATTTGTTCAGTCGCTTCCGACTCTTCGTGACCTCATGGACCAGCCCACGCCAGAGCTCCCTGTTGGCCGTCACCACCCCCAGCTCCTTCAAGGTTAAGCCAGTCACTTCAAGGCTAACATCCATCTTGCCCTTGGTCGGCCCCTCTTCCTTATTCCTTCCATTTTGCCCAGCATAATTGTCTTCTCTAAGCTTTTCCTGTCTTCTCATTATGTGGCCAAAATACTTCATCTTTGCCTTTAATATCCTTCACTCCAGTGAGCAGTTGGGCTGTATTTCCGGAAGTATGGACTAGTTGGATCTTCTGGCGGTCCAAGGCACTCTCAGAACTTTCCTCCAACACCACAGTTCAAAAGCATCTATCTTCCTTTGCTCAGTCTTCCCTATGGTCCAGCTCTCACATCCATAGGTTACTACGGGGAATACCATTGCTTTGACTATGTGGATTGCTTTGACTATGTGGATCTTCGTTGCCAGTGTAATGTCTCTACTCTTCAGTATTTTATCAAGATTGGTCATTGCCCTATGAGGAGCGGCTTAGGGAACTGGGCATGTTTAGCCTGAAGAAGAGAAGGCTGAGAGGAGATATGATGTTGTTGTTGTTCATTCGTTCAGTCGTCTCCGACTCTTCGTGACCTCATGGACCAGCCTACGCCAGAGCTCCCTGTCGGCCGTTACCACCCCCAGCTCCCTCAAGGTCAGTCCAGTCACTTCAAGGATGCCATCCATCCATCTTGCCCTTGGTCGGCCCCTCTTCCTTTTGCCTTCCACTTTCCCCAGCATAGTTGTCTTCTCTAGGCTTTCCTGTCTCCTCATGATGTGGCCAAAGTACTTCAACTTTGTCTCTAGTATCTTTCCCTCCAGTGAGCAGTCGGGCTTTATTTCCTGGAGGATGGACTGGTTGGATCTTCTCGCAGTCCAAGGCACTCTCAGAACTTTCCTCCAACACCACAGCTCAAAAGCATCGATCTTCCTTCGCTCAGCCTTCCCTAAGGTCCAGCTCTCACATCCGTAGGTGACTACAGGGAATACCATGGCTTTGACTAGGCGGATCTTTGTTGCCAGTCTGATGTCTCTACTCTTCACTATTTTATCGAGACTGGACATTGCTCTCCTCCCAAGAAGTAAGCGTCTTCTGATTTCCTGGCTACAGTCTGCATCTGCAGTAATCTTTGCACCTAGAAATACAAAGTCTGTCACGGCCTCCACGGTTTCTCCCTCTATTTTCCAGTTGTCAATCATTCTTGTTGCCATAATCTTGGTTTTTTTGACGTTTAGCTGCAACCCGGCTTTTGCGCTTTCTTCTTTCACCTTGATTAGAAGGCTCCTCAGCTCCTCCTCGCTTTCGGCCATCAGAGTGGTGTCATCTGCATATCTGAGGTTGTTAATGTTTCTTCCAGCAATTTTCACCCCAGCTTTGCATTCATCCAGCCCCGCACATTGCATGATGTGTTCTGCATACAAGTTAAAAAGGTTGGGTGAGAGGATGCAGCCTTGCCGTACGCCTTTCCCAATCTTGAACCAGTCTGTTGTTCCGTGGTCAGTTCTTACTGTTGCTACTTGGTCCTTGTACAGATTCCTCAGGAGAGAGACAAGGTGGCTTGGTATGCCCATCCCACCAAGAACTTGCCACAATTTATTATAATCCACACAGTCAAAGGCTTTAGAGTAGTCAATGAAGCAGAAGTAGATGTTTTTCTGAAACTCCCTGCCTTTCTCCATTATCCAGCGGATATTGGCAATCTGGTCTCTCGTTCCTCTGCCTTTTCTAAACCCAGCTTGAACATCTGGCAACTCTCGCTCCATGTATTGCTGGAGTCTTCCTTGCAGGATCTTGAGCATTACCTTACTGGCATGAGAAATAAGGGCCACTGTACGGAAGTTGGAGCAGTCTTTCGCATTTCCCTTTTTTGGTATGGGGATATAAGTTGATTTTTTCCAGTCTGATGGCCACTCTTGTGTTTTCCATATTTGCTGGCAAATGGCATGCATCACCTTGACAGCATCATCTTTTAAGATTTTAAACAGTTCAGCTGGGATCCCATCATCTCCTGCTGCCTTGTTGTTAGCAATGCTTCTTAAGGCCCATTCAACCTCACTCCTCAGGATGTCTGGTTCTAATTCATTCACCACACCGTCAAAGCTATCCTCGATATTATTATCCTTCCTATACAGATCTTCTGTATAGTCTCGCCACCTTCTCTTGATCTCTTCAGCTTCTGTTAGGTCCCTGCCATCTTTGTTTCTTATCATACCAATTTTTGCCTGAAATTTACCTCCAATGTTTCTAATTTTCTGGAAGAGGTCTCTTGTCCTTCCTATTCTGTTGTCTTCTTCCACTTCCATGCATTGCTTATTTAAAAATAGTTCCTTATCTCTTCTGGCTAACCTCTGGAATTGCGCATTTAACTGGGCATATCTCCCCTTCTCCCTGTTTCCTTTTGCTTTCCTCCTTTCTTGGGCTACTTCCAGTGTCTCAGCAGACAACCATTTTGCCTTCTTGGTTTTCTTTTTCTTTGGAACGTACTTTGTTGCCGCCTCCTGAACAATGTCGCGGACTTCTGTCCATAGTTCTTCTGGGACTCTGTTTACTAAATCTAGTCCTTCAAATCTGTTCTTCACTTCCACTGTATATTCGCTAGGAATGTTAGTGAGATCATATCTAACTGGTCTGTGTATTTTCCCTGATCTCTTTAGTTTTATTCTAAATTGGGCAATAAGAAGTTCGTGATCTGAGCTACAGTCAGCCCCAGGTCTTGTTTTCACCGACTGGATGGATGTCCGCCACCTTTGGCTGCAAAGGATGTAGTCAATCTGATTTCGGTGTTGACCATCTGGTGAGGTCCATGTATAAAGCCGTCTTTTAGGTTGTTGGAAGAGAGTATTCGTTATACACAGCGAGTTTTCCTGGCAGAATTTTATCAGCCTGCGTCCCGCTTCATTTTGTTCTCCCAGACCATGCTTGCCTGTGATCCCAGTTGTCATTTGACTTCCCACCTTGGCATTCCAGTCTCCTGTAATGAAAATAATGTCTCTTTTTGGTGTATTATCCAGTAGGTCCTGCAGATCCTCATAGAACTGATCTACTTCTGCTTCTTCAGCAGCTGTGGTTGGGGCGTATATTTGGATCACTGTGATGTTGAAAGGCTTTCCTTGCACTCGAATTGAGATCATTCTGTCATTTTTTGGGTTGTATCCAAGCACCGCTTTAGCGAATTTCTTATTAATTATGAAGGCTACTCCATTTCTTCGATGTTCCTCTTGTCCGCAGTAATAGATCTGGTGGTCATCTGATGTGAAGTGGCCCATTCCCGTCCATTTCAGTTCGCTGACCCCCAGAATGTCTATCTTTAGTCTTGACATCTCACCAATAACAACATCCAATTTGCCCTGGCTCATAGATCTTACATTCCAGGTTCCTATGGTGTGTTGATCTTTAGAACATCGGATTCGTCGTTCGCCTCCAGTACCGTCGGCCGCTAGCCTTCCTTTCGGCTTTGAGCTAGCTGCGTCATCACATCTGGGGCTAGTTGAACTTATCCTCTGCTCCTCCCCAGTAGCATTTTGGCCATCTTCCGACCTGGGAGTCCCATCTTCCAATGGCATACCGACATATCTCTGGTTGTACTGGTCCATTTAGTTTTCTTGGCAAGGATACTGGAGTGGTTTGCCATTGCCTTCCCCAGGGATCACGCTTGGTCTGACCTCTCTGCCACAACCGTCCCGTCTTGGGTGGCCCTTCACGGTTTCGCTCATGACATCATTGAGGTGCTCAAGCTCCAGCGCCCCGACAAGGCGGTGATCCTTTGCTGGAGGGAGATATGATAGCCATGTATAAATATGTGAGAGGAAGCCACAGGGAGGAGGGAGCAAGCTTGTTTTCTGCTTCCTTGGAGACTAGGACACGGAACAATGGCTTCAAACTACAAGAGAGGAGATTCCATCTGAACATTAGGAAGAACTTCCTGACTGTGAGAGCCGTTCAGCAGTGGAACTCTCTGCCCCGGAGTGTGGTGGAGGCTCCTTCTTTGGAAGCTTTTAAGCAGAGGCTGGATGGCCATTTGTCAGGGGTGATTTGAATGCAATATTCCTGCTTCTTGGCAGGGGGTTGGACTGGATGGCCCATGAGGTCTCTTCCAACTCTTTGATTCTATGATTCTATGATTCTATGCTCTCCTTCCAAGAATTAAGTGTCTTCTGATTTCCTGGCTGCAGTCTGCGTCTGCAGTAATCTTTGCACCTAGAAATACAAAGTCTGTCACTGCCTTCACATTTACTCCCTTTATTTGCCAGTTATCAATCATTCTTGTTGCCATAATCTTGGTTTTTTGATGTTTAGCTGCAACCCAGCTTTTGTACTTTTTTCTTTCACCTTGATTAGAAGGCTCCTCAGCTCCTCTTCGCTTTTGGCCATCAAAGTCATATCATCTGCATATCTAAGGTTGTTAATGTTTCTTCCAGCAGTTTTTACCCCAGCCTTGCATGATGTGTGGGCTTGATGAATAGAAGGCTAGGGTAAAAATTGCTGGAAGAAACTTTTGGGGGGGGGGGGGGTGTTATTAAGTTTTTGTCTTCCCCTCTTGCCGAATATCTTGGTCTTCCACTTCCCTTCCTACTATTTTGGTTAGTATATGCAGTGGCACTCATAGCCTGAACTGGAGGATGTGATGATATTTCTGCTGCAGAAACACATGTGGAAATCTACATTGTGGAGCAGGCATGGACAAACTTCGGCCCTCCAGCTCCCACAATTCCTGACAGCAGGTAAGCTGGCTGGGATTTCTGGGAGATGAAGCCCAAAACTCCTGGAGTGTCGAAGTTTGCTCATGCCTGTTGTAAAGGGTTCTTAAACATATTCTAGCTCACAGACTACAAAGGCAACAATTCAATGTCATACAGTGTTCCCTCACTACTTTTGCGGTTCACTTTTTACGGACTCTGTTTCGCAGGGTAGAGGAGAAGGAGAAGGACTTGCTTCCGTTTCTTCCTTCCCCGTGCAAGTGGGGAAGGAGGAGGGAGAAAGGGACGAGGGCTTGCGTCCCTACTTCACGGATTTTTAGTTATTGTGGGTAGTCCTGGAACGTAGCACCCGTGATAAGTGAGGTAACACTGTATATTACTACATTAATACATCCGTAAATAAACAAAAATATTAAAACCAAACCCATTAAAAGCATAGCATTATAACAAATTAAAATCTCATGATCCAAGTAGTATTCCAGGGCTGGTCTGAGCTGTCATTATATTAATTTTAATTAGTAGTTACACTACTCCTGTTACTGGTGAAAAGTCTGATCCCAGAGTGATGTTTTCAGTGTTTTCCTGAACGTCAGGAGGGATGGGGCAGATGTAATTTCACTGGGAAGGGAGTTCCATAAGTGAGGGGCTACCACTAAGAAGACCCTGTCTTGTCCCCACCAGTTGCGCTTGCAAAGGGGGTAGGACCGAGAGCAGGGCTTCCCCTAATGATCTTAACCTCTGAGGTGGGTCGGATGGAGGGAGATACATTCGGACAAGTATGCTGGGGCTTAACCCTTTAGTGCTGTGAATTATACACACACACATGCGCGCAATATTATTATTATTACTATTATTATTATTAAACTTTATTTGTACCCCGCTAGCATCTCCCGCAGGACTCGATGCGGCTTACAAAGGCCAAGGCCTCAACAAACAATACAACAATACAAAACCTAGGCAAATTAAGACAATTAAAGCAATCTAAAACAAGAAGCAAAGAACAATCCACTAAGGCACAATAAAACTGGGCCGGGCCAGAGTAAGGGTACAAGGGTTAAAAGTGCTGATGTGACAGGTGGAAATGAGGCTTATGGACAAGTGCAGTGTGTAGTGTGCAGCAGTCTTGGCTTTAATAAAGTGCTTGTGGGACATGGTAATGGAGGTTTCCTATTCGGGAAAGGCACATTGGAACAGCCAGGTCTTCAAGTTCTTTCTGAAGGCTGCCAATGTAGGGGCCTGTCTAAGATCTTTGGGGAGGGTGTTCCAGAGTCGGGGGGCCACCTGCTGTTCTGCAGGAATGACTTAGAGCAACTTTCTAAGTCACTAATATTGTGCATTATTCACTTTCTCTGCAGTGAACATGTCCTGTTCAGCGGTGATGAAAAGGTTTAGCATACAGAAAGGACTGAATGAAAAGTCATGTCTTGTCTGCTACTCTGTTACATGCAAGTTTCCTTAGTAAAATTGCATTTGTTACTGTCTTATGCTTGCAATTGACTTTAAATGTGGCAGAAATGATGGACACCAGACCTGTGGCTATCTTTTGATAGGACTCCTGCTTGGTCCAACTTGAGTGTTTAAGGTGCAGGAATGCTAATAGTGCCACCTTAAATGGCAGGCTCAAGTTTTGCTTGAGTACTGTCTTCTGTGTTTAGAACACCGCAGCAGTGCAGTCAAACACTGTGTAGCTGAGTGCTTTTCAATGGCATGTTGTGGGGTGTGGAGGACAGAGCTTAAGGGGAAAAGTCACCTGCACATAAATACTATGTCTAATAGGTGCTCCATGCTAAACAACCTGAAGTCTTGGAAAGTAAGCAAGGTCAAGTCTGGTTAGTACTTGAAAGGAGGACCAAGAAGGTTCTGTGGGCTGTATCTCAGAGGAAGCCAATAATAAGCCACCTCTGAGTATTCCTTGACTCAGAAAACTTAATATAATCCATGGGGTCACCATAAGTCAACAGGTGACTTGAAGGCATACACACAGAGGTTGCTGACAACTGGCTGAATCTCTCTAATTAGGTTCCTGCTTCCCAGCTTCTTCTCAGTTATATTTTCTCCTATTTCTGGTCACTCTTGACCTTCTGCTATAACTACCGCGTTTCTTTGATAACATGTCTTTGTACATTTGACATAAACATGTGCCTATTTTTGTTGTCTCTTTCTCTTTACCGGTATCATAACTAAACATGTCACGGATGGGATATTATGTCTATCAGGAGCCTTGGGACTCGGAGACCAATGGGGTCAGCTATCTGCTTCCCAAGTTTTAATTAAGAGAGACCTGAAATACTTTTACCACTAGAGAACCAATTAGTGGGATGGGGTTGCAAACCTGTGGATCCCTAAAAGTAAATCTGTATGTTCAGTAGGCACTCATAGCATAGGAGCCTATATCGTTTCATAAGTAGAGCATCATATATTGGAAACTTGCTGCCCTGGGGAAAGGTATTGCATCAGTTTGGTTCTTGGCAAAATATGTTAAAATAAGGCAAATATCCCATATCTGGAAATCCAAAATGCTCCAAAATTGGCTACATGTTTTCTGATGTTCAGTGTACATAACTTTGTTACACATGCCAACTTATTAAGTATATTATATACTAGCTGTCTCCTCCCATGCATTGCTGTGGCCCAGTCCATGTATATGTGTTTTGTGTGTGTATATATGTGTGTGTATTTGTATATATGTTTGATTTGTTTGTATATGTGGTTTTCTGTATGCGTTGTAATGCATTTTTGGGTTTTTGTTTTTTTGTTTTTGCTTTTTAAGTCTCTTCCATTGCATTTTTCAGTGTTTTTATGAATGATGGTCACTCATTGGCCTGATAGGTGTATTGTGTCCAAATTTGGTGTTAATTCACCCAGTGGTTTCTGAGTTATGTTAATCCCACAAACGAACACTACATTTTTATTTATATAGATTATGTTACTGTCAGACACTATATGTAAGGTGTATATGAAGCACCGGGAGCCCCCGGTGGCGCAGTGGGTTAAACCGCTGAGCTGCTGAACTTGTTGACTGAAAGGTCACCAGTTTGAATCCAAGGAGCGGCGTGAGCTCCCGCTGTCAGCCCCAGCTTCTGCCAACCAAGCAGTTCAAATACATACAGATGTGAGTAGATCAATAGGTACCGCTCTGGTGGGAAGGTAACACGCTTCATGCAGTCATGCCGGCCATGTGACCTTGGAGGTGTCTACGGACAATGCCAGCTCTTCAGCTTAGAAATGGAGATGAGCACCAACCCCCCCCCCCCCCCCCGAGTCAGACACTATTGGACTTAATGTCAGGGGAAACCCTTTACCTATATGAAGCATAAATGAGTTTTCATTTTGCAACTGAAATGGAGGACCTTCTTGCAGTAACACCAGAGGCACTCCAAGTGGTCAGCTACTGGTCAAAGGACATTTAATCAACTACCAAGCTTGCAAACTTTGTGTTTTGTCTGTCTGTCTGTTTGTTTGTTTGTTAAAAAAATGAAATGCAATTGTTTGGTCTGCCCCTGACATTATAAATATATTTTGCAACTTGGATTCTATCTCCAAAATACAATGGAAGAGACTTAAAAAGCAAAAAATATCTCATTATCTAAATGCAAATACTTAAAAATCAGAAAAATCAGAAAACCAAAACATTTCTGGACCAAGCATTTCAGAGAAGGGATACTCAGCCTGTATTGGGCAATACTCAGCCTGTATTACTTGTCAGCAACAAAGATAATTGTCTAACCTCAAGCTAGCTACTTGGGCAGAGTTTAACATAAATTGTAGGCAAGACAAAATGGAAAGCACCAGCAGTAGAGCGGAGACAAGTATACTGTCTTCAGAGGAAAAGTAGGATGATGAAGCCTATGATGTTAATATGTTATCGCTGCATGTGTACTTGGGAATAGAACGGCTAAAATAATATCCGAATTATTTGAAATTATTCTAAACAATTCTTATTTTTTTGTTCCACAGGTCCCTTTACAGATGTTGTCACTACAAACCTGAAACTTGGCAACCCTACAGACAGAAATGTCTGTTTCAAAGTGAAGACCACAGCACCACGCAGGTACTGTGTAAGGCCCAACAGTGGGATTATAGATGCCGGAACGTCAATTAATGTCTCTGGTAAGTTACTCTAATATTTTTAACAAAACCTTTGTGCCATACCTTCTTATTCTGGTTTGGAGGCTAATTCATGCACATTGGACTGAATAGATACCATAATGGCAGTAAAGACATCGTTCCAACCTATCAGTGTTTGTAGAATATTTACAATTACATAAACTATCTTTTTAAAGTAAAAAAAAAATATTTTTCAGGCATGATTATTGATGTTAGTTACATTATTCTTGTGTTTTGGGGGCCACACAAAGTTCAAAAAAAGCTGAAGAACACAATCATTTCCCTAATTTAATTTTTCGCTATGATTTCCAAGAAGTGCGCAAATAGTGAACATACATAGTGTAATGTAAATAGTATTTCAGGTGACTGAAATATATTAACCAGAAAGACAGTATTTTAATGTATGGGGAATAAATTAATATACTCACTGTGTTGTCGAAGGCTTTCATGGCCAGAATCACTGGGTTGCTGTGAGTTTTCCGGGCTATATGGCCATGTTCCAGAAGCATTCTCCTTATGTTTCACCCACATCTATGGCAGACATCATAAGAGATTGAGGGGTGTGTTGGAAACTAGACAAATGAGGTTTATATATCTGGAATGTCTAGGGTGGGAGAAAGAACTCTTGTCCGCTTGAGGCAAGAGTGAATGTTGCAAATGGTCACCTTAATTAGCATTTAGAAACTTTGCAGTTTCAAAGCCTGGCTGCCTGCTGCCTGGGGGAATCCAGGCATTCGTGTTTGGGTGCTGCATTTGGTGGTCCACCACAGACATCAGAAGAGCCACAAGACCAAGAAGAAGCCATGAGCGTAAAGACAAAGATCCTCCCAGAGGAAAAGTGTTCTTGCCATACATCAAGGGAACCACTGACCACATAGGGAAACTGATGAAGAAACACAACCCGCAAACTATCTACAGACTCACTATCTACAGACCCACTAAGAAAATCCTGCAAATGCTATATTCAGCAAAGGACAAGAGGGATCCTCTCACCTCTGCAGGAGTCTACCGTGCAGCTGTGGACAAGTCTACATAGGGTGAAACATCAGGAGAGAATGCTTCTGGAACATGGCCGTGCATCCTGGAAAACTCACAGCAACTAGACATTATTTTGTATCTCTTTCAAACTGGTGTATTATATAGATGTGAGTAATCTGTATCTGTTTTTCTCCAAAAAGTTTACAGAATATCAGTACAATATTTAAATAGTAGATTGCTGTTGTTCATGAACAATGAGAATGGGAGAATATAACTGTTTTGGTTCTGCATCACTTTTCGTTCTTACTCTGCATTAAAGCTGCAAATGTGGTCTTACCAAAGCTAAACATCTTTGTTCTGCCAGTTCAAACGGCAAAACGTAATGTGTGTTTAAATCTATGCCTATTGATTTGAATGGGCTTTAACAGTTTTTCTTTTGTCTGGATAGGGTTCCTCGTTTAATACAGACTTCTTCACTCTCTTAATTATTTTCCCTTCATTTCAAGGGCAGCGTAACTTGTACAATACCAAAAATGATGACCTTACAGCACTTCTATCAGTGTTAACAGTGCAGACTTCAAATACTAATAGAGGAGCTGGAAATAATTTAATCAGTTTGTTAATGGCTCCTTTAATGACACAGTCAGCCTTATTAGAGACACTGTTCAACTACACATATTTTAATATGCATGGGAAATGGTGCTAGTTTTTCAAAGATTTCATTAGAGATGGGATCCTTGTTTGTACTATCTAAAACTAACCGAGGGAGTTCTCTTTACATTTTACTTCATATTTAGAGGGTTTTTCTTCCATGTCAGGTTTGAAAAGTGTATCTTCAAAGCCTTAGTTTACCTGTGGGTACTACTATGAAGTGCTGCAAAATGGTTATTACAGTATTCTTTTTTTTTACATTATAAATCCAATAAATATCTAGTGTAGATTTAAAAACCTGTGAAGCAGAGCTAAAGAATTCATTGACTTTCAATTAATGTTTGACTCTAGATCAGTGTTTCTCAACCTTAGGTCTGGACACATGGAGGGGGGTCACGAGGGAGTGTCAGAGGGGTCGCCAAAGACCATCAGAAAGCACAGTATTTCCTGTTGGTCATGGGGGTTCTGTGTGGGAAGTTTGGCCCAATTCTCTCATTGGTGGGGTTCAGAATGCTCTTTGATTGTAGGTGAACTATAAATCCCAGCAACTACAACTCCCAAATGTCAAGGTCTGTTTTCCCCAAACTCCACCAGTGTTCACATTTGGGCATATTGAGTATTTATGCCAAGTTCGGTCCAGATCCATCATTATTTGAGTTCACAATGCTCTCTGGGTGTAGGTGAACTACAACTCCAAAACTCAAGGTCAGTGCCCACCAAACCATTTTTTTGTTGGTCATGGGAGTCCTATGTGCCAAGTTTGGTTCAATCCCATCGTTGGTGGAGTTCAGAATCAATTCCATCTTTAATTATAAGTTAACTATAAATCCCATCAACTACAACTCCCAGATGACAAAATCTATCCCTCCCAACCCCACCAGTATTCAAATTTGGGTGTATTGGGTATTTGTCCCAAATTTGGTCCAGTGACCACATCCTGCATGTCAGATATTTGCATTGCCATTCACAACTGTAGCAAAATTACAGTTATGAACTAGCAATAAAAATAATATTATGGTTGGGGGTCACCACAACATGAGAAACTGTATTAAAAGGTTGCGGCATTAGGAAGGTTGAGAACCACTGCTATAGATCACATGTGTCAAACTCAAGGCCTGTGAGCCACGTTCAGCCCACCATGTTACTTTATGTGGCCCTTCAGATGCTGGACTGCGACTCCTATATTCCTCATGTCTAACACTGACTAGAGCTGATGCGAGTTGTGATTTTAAAATGTTATTTAACCTTTCCCGAACCTCAGACCCACAAGTGCTGTTCGGTTGCAATTCCCATTGTTTAGTCCACATGGTAGATAATCAAGTAATGGAAGTTGTGGTTCAATAACATCTGGGTAGCCAAACTGGGCAAAAACTAAAGAGCACTGACCACTATGTAAAAATAACTATAGTTGCCTTCTGTATCCATGGCTTCTTTGCCCATGGATTCAGTGGCTCATTGGAGATGAAATTGAGTTTGATACCCCTGCTTTAGATCCTGTCAACTCTATATTGCCTAGACAGTGGTGAGGGATGTTGAAAGTGGAAGTTCCTTTACTTAGGAGGACCACAGAGTTTCTTGCCCTTGATATTAACCTTTCTTGTTGGTAACAGGGCTATTTTTCTTCTTTGATTCTCCATTTGTAAACTTCAACTCTCAAATGTCCCAACCATCATAGCAATGCTCAGGAATTCTAGGAGTTGAGGTCCAAAACACTAGGAGGATCAGTGGTAGAAAACCAATCGTCTATGTGTGACTATGTCAGGATGCTTTGTCTAGCCCAGTGGCTCTCAACCTGTGGGTCCCCAGATGTTTTGGCCTTCAACTGCCAGAAATCCTAACAGCTGGTAAACTGGCTGGGATTTGTAGGCCAAAACACCTGGGGATCCACAAGTCTAGCAGCATATGATGTCTCCTCATCTCAAGCATTTGTGTTTTAAAACAGAAGGCTTCATCTTAAGGATGTGAACATCACTAGCAAATAAAACTCTTTTTTTGGCCAGATAAATGCTTCAAGAGCAGTATGTGTGAAAAAGATCTTGGAGTCCTTGTGGACAAAAAGTTAAGCATGAATCAGCAAGTTGAACATGCGGCGGCAAAAAAAGTCAATGGAATGTTGGCCTGCATCAATAGGAGTATAATGTTTAGATCCAGGGAAGACATGCTACCCCTCTATTCCGCCTTGGTTAGACTACACCTGGAATATTGTGTCCAATTCTGGGCACCACAATTGAAGGGAGATGTTGACAAGCTGGAATGTGTCCAGAGGAGGGCGACTAAAGTGATCAATGGTCTGGAGAACAAGCCCTATGAGGAGCAGCTTGAAGAGCTGGACATGTTTAGCCTGAAGAAGAGAAGGCTGAGAGGACGGCTGAGTATAAATACGTGAGAGGAAGTCATAGGGAGAAGGGAGCAAGCTTGTTTTCTGCTGCCCTGGAGCCTAGGATGCAGAACAATGGCTTCAAACTTCAAGAAAGGAGATTCCATCTGAACATTAGGAAGAACTTCCTGACTGTGAGAGCTGTTCAGCAGTGGAACTCTCTGCCCCAGAGTGTGGTAGAGGCTCCTTCTTTGGAAGCTTTTAAACAGAGGCTGGATGGCCATCTGTCAGGGGTGCTTTGAAAGTGATTTTCCTGCTTCTTGGCAGGGGGTTGGACTGGATGGCCCATGAGGTCTCTTCCAACTCTCTGATTCTATGATTTTAACAACAAAACTGGTAGTAGTGTAAAGGGAAGCTAACACACTTGGTGGTAGGTGATGGTAGATTGCCTACTAAAGAACACCCTCCTTTGCCAAATTGAGGTATCTTGAGCACAAATTGTATGGCTAGAATATCCTTTGACCTACCACTGTGTGACAGTTTATATAGTGCAACTGATGCTTTCTATTTCTGAAAATAGAGATTGAGAGCTCCCAGAAAGCAGGATTTGAGGCCTCCCTTAACACTGTTTTGCATTTCTCTTGAAAGTGAAATGCATCTGGATATAAAACTTGCCAGCGCCCTTCAGAGTGCTTGCTCATGCGCTTCGTGCTCCTCAAAATGATGTGGCATTTGTCAGCTCTCTAAGTCTGCTGCTAATGCACTTAAACTCCATTTACCGGGCTGAAGAGAGAGGACAGAATGCTAATCAATAACGATTTAAACCAAGCAAGGAACGGCCGTAACACCCTGCTCTAGCATGACCATTTCCATCTGCTGGTGTTCACCGATTAAGTCTACTTCATAACAGCCATATTTCCCTTGTGCGCTGTGTTTTTAATCAGCTTATTTCTGACCTCTTCGTGAGCATGTGGTCTTAATTTCTTGCACAGCTTTCTATAAAACATGCTTTAATTAATACTTGTTTACTTATAGCCTGCAACCCACCCACCCTCAAGGGCTCATGGCTAAAACCAAAAAGTAAACATGGGACAGTGATGTTTCTAAATAAAAGCTGCTCTGAATGCCAGATATTTGCGACTGCCCCCTCCCTACTCTGATTTGAACCACTGCCACTAGAAGCTATCCTTGAAGAAGACTATTATTTCTTTTTTTTTTTTTTGTTTCACTAAAGGAAGTGGCTTTGGCAGAACTTCAAGAGAAGGGAATTCTGTAATTGTAGAGCAGCTACCAAGAATGCCTCTGTACGTGCCCTCATCCCATGGATTAGGATAGAAATGGATCTGACAACAGTGTTGGCTGTAGCCTTGGCAATCAAGTCACAACATACAGAGAGTGATATCGGTTACATATTTCCCTGCAGATAATAATAAGGAGTGACTCCAAGAAGAGGTCTAATGTTATTAAGGGGTTGGTTATGGAGATGCTATTGACAGTCACATGTACAGTACAGGTTGGGTATCCTTTGTCTGAAATGCTTGTGACCAGAAACATTGTGAATTTCGGCATACCCGTATTTCCATATACTGTATATACTCGAGTATAAGCCTAGTTTTTCAACCCCCTTTTTAGGCTGAAAAAGCTCCCCTCGGCTTATACTCGAGTCAAGGTTATTTATTATTTTACTTTGTTATTAGTATCATTTTATTACATGAATTATTTTAATATATTATTATTATATTTACATTATTTTACTCTATTATTATTTTATTACATTTATTATTTTACTCTATTTATTATTAGTAATATTACTTATTTACTCTTTATTACGACTCCGGCCCTGTTTACCTCTCCGAACGTATTCTCCCCTATGAACCATCAAGATTATTGAGATGGTCTGGAGAGGCCCTGCTCTCGGTCCCACCGGCCTCGCAAGCGCGTCTGGTGGGGACGAGGGACAGGGTCTTCTCGGTGGTGGCCCCTTGACTCTGGAACTCTCTCCCACTGGAGATCAGAACCGCCTCCTCTATCCTGACATTTAGGAAACAGGTGAAGACCTGGTTATGGAGACAGGCATTCGACGAGTGAGCCAACCACCCTGAGATATGGATGGAGGATGATGAGCAACGATTTTAGTGTGACGACTGACCATTATAGTTATTGATTGTAATTGCTGTTTTAATGTTTTACTGTAATATGTATTATGACGTTTTATTGATTGTATGTGATATTATGGTTGGAAACCGGTTAGAGTCCCTCAAGAGAGATGAGAAGGCCGGTATACAAAACTTTTAAATAAATAAATAAATTATTATTATTACATTTACATTATTACTGCATTTATAATTTTACTCTGTTATCACTGTTATTACATTTCCATTATTTTACTCTATTATTATTATTATTATTATTATTAATAATAATAATTATTATTATCCTGACACAAAAACACAGTATCACACAGCAAACGAGGTATATATGCTAGATTTCATTATTATTATTATTATTATTATTATTATTTTACTCTATTATTATTGGAGAGATACATAAGCACATTTACACTAAAGATTAGAATAATGATTTAATCAGAGTTGGACAGTCTTATCTTAAATTACAGTTTTATGTAAATATTCAAAAACATTTAACCTACTGATGCCTCAGTTAATGTAATTGTATTGATATCTATTTTTGTTTTGAAATTTATCAGTAACTCCTGCATTTCCCACCCTCGGCTTATACTCGATTCAATAGGTTTTCCCAGTTTTTTGTGGTAAAATTAGGTGCCTCGGCTTATATTCTGATCAGCTTATACTCGAGTATATACAGTATGTACTTAGTGAGATGGGCCCCCTGGTGATGCAGCAGGTTAAACCGCTGAGCTGCTAAACTTGCTAACCAAAAGGTTGGCAGTTCGAATCCAGGGAGCAGGGTGAGCTCCCACTGTTAGCCCCATTTCTATCAAAGTAGCTGTTCAAAAACATGCAAATGTGGAGTAGATCAATACGTATAGCTTCTGCAGGAAGATAACGTCGCTCTATGCAGTCATGCTGACCACATGACCTTGGAGGTGTCTATGGACAACACCGGCTCTTTGGTTTAGAAATGGTGATGAGCACCACCCCGCAGAGTCAGACACAACTAGACTTAATGTCAGGGAAAACCTTTACTTAGTGAGATACTTAATGATTTTAAATTCTAAGTTGCTCTTTCGTAGCTTCTGCTGCCATTTGTTCAGTCAAAAATGAACAGATTGAGAGAATGCCACAAAATGTTTAATTGCAGACATGTCCTGGGAGAAAATGTGAATCTTCATCAGTCAGAATCACAGTTAGTATAACGGTTAATATAGTAGTTAATTGTGGTTTAAATTTGGTTGGAGGAAGCAGAAAAAATTATGCTTTGCTCACAGTTTTTGTGTATTTCAAATGTAAGAGGTGGGTAGGAATCATGAAACCATTCAGATGTTGACGGTCTGGAAATCCCAGCAGAACTTCCTAGCATAGTCAAGGGCAAGGAAATTTTAGGAGTTAACAGTCCAACAACATTTGGGAAGGCATATGATTTTTACCCGCTTGTTAAATGGTTGAAATACAAATCTGTCTTGATGTTATGATGGTCAGACATCCATATGCTGTTTTGCAAGACCCCATCCTTCCTTGCCATCACTAAGTACGTTTTTATTTTTTTTACCTCCAGTTAGTTAAAGTTTTTGAAATTATTATTTTTACCTCCAGTTAGTTATACGGATGTTTAATGATTTATGTTACAATTGTTTTTAATTGCCCTATACTTGTCTCGTGATGTTTTGTATTGATGTTGTTCACCGCTTTGAGTCGCCTGAGGGCTGAGAAAAGTGGTATATAAATAAAGTAAGTAAATAAATAAATATGCTGGCAAGCAATATCCATCACAAAATTGGGTTGCTGTGAGTTTTATGGGCTGTATAGCCATGCTCCAGAAGCATTCCCTCCTGAAGTTTCACCCACATCTATGGCAGGCATCCTCAGAGGTTGTGAGGCATGTTGGAAACTTGGCAAGTGGGGTTTATATATCTGTGGAAGGAAGCAGGAAGCAGTCAGGCTTTAAAGCTGAAAGGCCATTCAATGCTAATCAGCGTGGCCAGTTTCAACAATCACATATATCTGGACATTCCACAGATATATTAACTTCACTTGCCTAGTTTATAATAATAATAGTAATAATAATAATCTTTATTTATACCCCGCTACCATCTCCCGAAGGGACTCGGTGCGGCTTACATGAGGCCGAGCCCAAAGTACATCAACAGTAAAAGCAATAAGAAAACAATCGATACAACAGTTAAAATAAATTTCATAAACAAAAGTAAACAATAGACAGTAACAATAACAACAGTAATTTAAAACCTATGGCTGGGCCAAATGTCATAATTTAAAATTTAAAAAATAATGCTGGACATGGACAAGGCAGGACACAACTGGGATAGAGTTCTCAGGTAGAGATGGGGCGCGCAGACAATCCTAAATCAAGGATAAAGTGCATTTAGGGACATATTGCTGAGGGTATTTCCTTATTCTGGGAAGACACACTGGAACAACTACGTTTTCAGACTCCTCCTAAAGACTGCCAGAGTTGGGGCATGTCTGATGTCCCTGGGGAGCGAGTTCCAGAGTCGAGGGGCCACCACTGAGAAGGCCATCTCCCTTGTCCCCACCAATCGTGCCTGTGATACAGGTGGGAGCGCGAGCAGGGCCTCTCCAGATGATTGAAGAGATTGTGTGGGTTCGTACACAGTTTTCAACAGACCTCACAACCTCTGAGGATGCCTGCCATAGAGGTGGGTAAAACTCAGGAGAGAATGCTTCTGGAACATGGCCTTACAGCCTGGAAAACTCACAGTAACCCAGTGATTCCAGCCAAGAAAGCCTTTGACATCACACCGCAGAATTATTCGAAAGCCCTGTCCCTTTTTTGCATACATCTTGGGCATAAACAGGTGAAAGTGACACCTCATTCCAGTGGAAGGTTGTCTCATCGTGTGGCATTTGTGTGAGTGACCTAGCTTGCATCTTCTGTGTCAGTATTTCCCAACATGGGGCCCTCCAGATATTTTGGGCTTTTCCAGACCATTGACAGATAGATGCTGTAATCCTAAACGTCTGGGAGGCTTGTTTTATGCGAACTAGATGCCTGTGCACGGCTATGGTTAGCACGCAGTTACAGAAATAATGCAATAAATTCATATGATAAGCGGAAAATGCAGTATGCTCATAGCTCTCTCTTCTCACCTCTGGTAAAATTATTCATACTATCTATCAGGCAGTTTTCCAGAGAGAGAGAGAAAGAAGACTGCTGTCTATTGGCCTCTGGAGTCTATTGCCTGCATGCACTTCGGATTCTTAAGAAATTGCTGGCTTACACTGTAGAGCACTGTCAGCACAACCCTGCCTGTTCTTGTGATTTGTCATGGAATTGCTGAACTCAGCCCTTTTCTCCTTTCACTGTTTCTCTCTACTGCTCTTGCTATTATTGTCTTCTCTCATGTTCCCCCCGACTTAGTGGTGGCAAGGAAGGATGGGGTCTTGCAAAACAACATCCTCTTTTGTAACATTTATGAAAACCTCAGGATTTTTCCAAACCTGCTGATACTACCCTTTTGTCTGGTAGGATGATGGTATTTTGGCTCCATATGAGATCCACACAAGGAAAATGAATTTGCTATTCATTTGTATCTGGCGAGTAGTCTGGGCTTAAGCTTTGGTTCTCAGATATGTTGATTGATATCAGTCCCAATGGCACTTGACATTTTATCATATACCTGAGTTTTCTTTTGACTAAGAAGCTTGGATCAGAGCATCATATATATTTCTCTATCAATGTTTTCCTATTCGTCTCACATTCTGCCTGAATGTTTGCTATTGGGCCCAATTCAAAGTGTTGGCTTTGGCCTATAAAGTCCTAAATGGTTCTGGCCCAGGGTTGTTGTAGGTTTTGTCGGGCTATATGGCCATGTTCTAGAGGCATTCCCTCCTGACGTTTCGCCTGCATCTATGGCAAGCATCCTCAGAGGTAGTGAGGTCTGTTGGAACTAGGAAAATGGGTTTATATATCTGTGGAAAGACCAGGGTGGGACAAAGGACTCTTGTCTGCTGGAGCTAGGTGCGAATGTTTCAACTGACCACCTTGATTAGCATTTGATAGCCTGGAAGTGCCTGGAGCAATCTTTTGTTAAGGGGTGATTAGATGTCCCTGATTGTTTTCCCTCTGCTGTTTTGCTGTTTTAATTTTAGAGTTTTTTTTAATACTGGTAGCCAGATTTTGTTCATTTTAATGGTTTCCTCCTTTCTGTTGAAATTGTCCACATGCTTGTGGATTTCAATGGCTTCTCAGTGTAGTCTGACATGGTGGTTGTGAGAGTGGTCCAGCATTTCTGTGTTCTCAAATAATATGCTGTGTCCGGGTTGGTTCATCAGGTTCTTTGCTATGGCTGACTTCTCTGGTTGAAGTAATCTGCAGTGTCTTTCATGTTCCTTGATTCGTGTTTGGGCAATGCTGCATTTGGTGGTCCCTATATAGACTTGTCCACAGCTGCATGGTATATGGTAGACTCCTGCAGAAGTGAGAGGATCCCTCTTGTCCTTTGCTCAACATAGCATTGGTTGGATTTTCTTGATGGGTCTGTAGATAGTTTGTATGTTGTGTTTCCTCATCAGCTTCCCTTTGCGGTCCGTGGTTCCCTTGATGTATGGCAACAACACTTTTCCTCTGGGTGGGTCTTTGTCTTTACTCTCGTGGCTTGTTCTTGGTCTTGCAGCTCTTCTGATGTCTGAGGTGGAGTATCAATTGGCCTGTAGAGCCCAGTTTAGGTGGTTCAGTTCATCTTGGAGGAGGTGTGGTTTGCAGATTCTTTTTGCACGGTCTGCCAAGGTTTTAATGGTGCTTCTTTTTTGACTTGGTTCTGGCCCAACTTACCTGTCTGAATGTATCTCCCCTTACGAACCACTGAGGACTTTAAGATCATCTGGGGAGGCCCTGCTCTCGGTCCTGCCTTCGTCTCAAGTACGTTTGGCGGGGACGAGAGACAGGACCTTTTCAGTGGTGGCCCCTCGGCTATGGAATGCCCCCCCCCCCCGGGAGATCAGATCTGCTCCCTCCCTCTTGACGTTTCGGAGGCAATTTAAAACGTGGCTGTTCGAGCAAGCCTTTACAAATACAGAGTAGCTAATATAGGAAATCGAATGACCTGACAATGGAACTGGACAATGCTTGATAATAATGAGACGCTGATGTGTTGTTTTTACTGCTTTGGTGATGTTTTATACTGTTTAATGTTTTATCTATATTATGTTTTATGTATACTGATTAGTTGGAAACCGCCTTGAGTCACCAATTGGCTGAGAAAGGCGGTATACAAATACAGTAAGTAAATAAATAAATGTTGTTGCACCAAGATCTAGGACTGTACCTACTGCTATTCTCCCCTCAAAGGAAAAATATCTGAAATACTTCCTCATTGCATCCTTTCAGAGACATAGGGTGAGAACGTTGCCACTTTAAGGGCCAGGACAGGTATTTCCCATTGTCAGAGAAACCCTTCTTAGTTCAAAACAAGCCAGAGGGATCAAAACATGGTGAACAGTTTTCCTCTCAGCATCCACAGCTCCCACTGGCAGACCGTATTGTGTCCACTTCTGATCTGGAGGGCCCATGTTTGTTTACTTCTTTGTAGAATAAAAGCTTACCACTTTGAACCACACTATTTGAGTTCCATTTTATTTTGAAAGCTTTGTATGGTCAAACCTGGTTAATACTTGAATAGAAGACTAAGGGGATTATCATGAATCTCCAGGTAGGGCTGGGAAACAATCCTGCTTCACAACCTGGGCAACAACTACTGCTGGTCAGCAGGCTAGATGCTACATAATATATGTAAAACAAGTTCATCTATACACCAGTTTACCTAAAGGGTGGTTCTGTAACTATTTACAGCAGTGGTGTCCAACCTTTGGTCCTCCAGGTGTTTTGGACTTCAGCTCCCAGAATTCCTAAGCATTGGATAAGCTGGACAAGCCTTCTGAGAGTTGGAGTACCAAGCAGCTGGAAAATCAAAGGTGGAGGCTCCTTCTTTGGAGGCTTTTAAACAAAGACTGGATGGCCATCTGTAAGGGGTGCTTTGAATGTGATTTTCCTGCTTCTTGGCAGGAGGTTGAACTGGATGTCCCATGAGGTCTCTTCCAATTCTATGATTGGCACTATTTCGAACAGTGGTTCCCAACCTGTAGTCCGTGGATCACCAGTGATTCACAAGAACTAAAATATGGTCCACGGCCTCATGATTACTACACCATTGCAACAAGAGTGACTGGTCTTGCAAAACCCTCTTATAGTGCCCAGGGTTATTAAATATGGCTTTCTGTGTGCAAGCAGATGGCAAATACCAGATGGCGTGTGTTCTGTATCAGAAACTAGAGCTGATGTGATCTACCCATTGCAGTTTTCTGTATAGGCACCCCAAATAACCAAACCACATCTAAAATTGAGCAAAAACTGATTCGTACTAATGGTACGTACTTTTGGTACTAATGTTGGAGAGTGTTCCCTGGTCAAAAAAGGTTGGGAACCACTGATATAGAAGTGTAAGCCAATTAAAGCTTCTGTCAGTGAAGCTCTCCTTTTTACAAACTTTTCATGCTTTTTTAGTAGTATTGGGATCAGGAAATTAATGAAGGAATGCTGGAGAAATATGGATTTCTGGTACTGAGTTGTGCCTGCCTACAATAGCCATGGTAAACCACAGCAGCCTCCCTTGCTGAATTTGAATACACAACAAAACAGAAGTGTGAGAGCAAGTAACCATGCCTCTTAACAATCCCAATAGGATGAAAAAGCATAGTCTTGAAAGTTAGGCCCTCAAAGTGGAAATCATAAGAAAAATTGTAGGCTGGTGAAAGAGAGAAAAAGGCCATCCCAAGGTACATTTTGAAAGAAGCCTTCAGGCAGTATCTAGAAATATTTAAATGCTTTGGTTGACTTAATTGAGCCAATCATTTCATTACTCACTTGCATGTGGTTAGTTTCGAATAAATCTGCTGGAGGACCTAGAGATTCCTAGAGATAGTATCTTTTTAGGAATTTCAATTTCTTCGACTGTGATCCTATGATCAGTTTCAACAACATGCTGCAAAATGCAAAGACTGATCCAAGAGAATAGTATTGTACCCAAAGTTGATGCAACCAGCTGTTGATGTTGCAAGAATGTGGTCAGAGTAAACAGGACTGCAAGATATTTTCCTGTTTCGGAAATTCTTCAGTAGTGGTCCTGTGATTAATTAGAAACACACAGCTGCTATAACAAAAACAACTAAATGGGAATATAACAGGCTAACAAATATAAAGAACCATTCAGAAATGTTTGAAAATATAAGCCATGTGTTTTCCATCATCAAAGAGCATTGAAAAATATTAGGTTGTGGGGACAGAAGAGGTTATTCTAATATCCTGTTATAAAAAGATATTGAGTCTGTGGCTGTTATACATTTTATTCATACCAAAACTGTTATCCCCTCCCTTTTAGTGTCATATTCACCATTCAGGGCAACTAAAGCAATAAAATGGTGCATTGCATTCAATTATAATAGTGAACACAATCTATTATATGTTTTAATGTGCTTTTAATTTTAATTTAGGAGCCGCCGGTGGCACAGTGGGTTAAACTTCTGTGCCAGCAAGACTGACGACTGACAGGTGGCAGGTTCGAATCCGGGGAGAGCGTGGATGAGCTCCCTCTATCAGCTCCAGCTCTCCATGCGGGGACATGAGAGAAGCCTCCCACAAAGGTGGTAAAACATCAAAACATCCAGGCGTCCCCTGGGCAACGTCCTTGCAGATGGCCAATTCTCTCACACCAGAAGCGACTTGCAGTTATTATTTATTATTAATTAAAAAATTTATATCCCAATCTTCTCACCTCCGTAGAGGGACTCAGACTGGCTTACAGCAAGGATTCAATGCTACTAATACAAGTTAAAACATCATACAACAATACAAGGTTAAAATACATATAGATAAAATACATATATACCAAATCGCCAAGGTAAAATCATGTTCAACTCAGTCCTCATATGTGGTCACTCACTTTGGTCTGTAATCAGTCTCAGCCATTATTCTGGGAATGCTACGTTCCATAACCAGGATTTCACTAGCCTCCTGAAGGACAAGAGGGAGGGGGCAGATCTAATCTCGCTCAGGAAAGAGTTCTATAGCTGAGGGGCCACCACAGAGAAGGCCCTGTCTCCTATTCCCACCAAACGCGCTTGCGAAGGTGGTGGGACTGAGAGCAGGGCCTCTCTGGAAGATCTTAATGTTCTTGATGGTTCATAGGGGAGAATACGTTCGGATAGGTAAACTGGGCCGGAACCGTTTCTCAAGTCGCTCCTGACATGACAAAAATAATAATAACTTAAGACATTGAATAGTTGCCATATGTAAAGCCACCTTGAGTCCCCTTCAGGGTAGAGAAAGGCGGGATACAAATAGACTAAAAATAAAATACAATACGAGCATGATATGCAATTTAAAATGGGAGAATTTAGCATTTAGTGAGTTAATCTCTTTGTGTTCTTAAACATTTTCAGCTCAAGAAATGTACTACCTTTGCTGAACTAGAAACTAGTCTGTTGCTGTTAGCAACAGCTTAGCAAGAGAGTTTTCACATAGTTAAAGTGAGGCTTAGCCTTATTTAGTTCACAGCTTTGTTGTCTCTAACAGCATTATTGCACATTCTTTTCTCACAACAAAATGATAAGCTGCTGTACAAAACGGTGTCAGTTTATAAATAAACAGTCTTCAAAGTCTTTTCTTTTGCCACTTGGATGCTGGCATATGGGAATTCCCCTAGCAATAGTTTTCCTTGGGGTCTGTGATTATAGGACCTGATGATACAAGCAGAAATAATAATAATAACAACAATTATAACAACAAAAACAACAGACCACACAGAGAAACCATTGAAATCCATAAACATGTGGACAATTTTAACATGAAAATGAACAAAATCTTGCTACCAGTATTAAAAAAAACTCTAAAATTACAACAGCAGAACAACAGAGAGGAAACAATCAGGGACAGCTAATCACCTCCCAACAAAAGATTCCCCCAGGCACTAACAAGCCACACCAAAAAACTGCCAGGCCATCAAATGCTAATCAAGGTGGTCAGTTGAAACATGCACACCTAGCTCCAACAGACAAGAGTTCTTTGTCCCACCCTGGTCATTCCACAGATATATAAACCCAATTTTCCTAGTTCCAACAGACCTCACTACCTCTGAGGATGCTTTTCATACATGCAGGCGAAACGTCAGGAGAGAATGCCTCTAGAACATGGCCATATAGCCCGAAAAAACCTACAACAACCCAATATAATGTTCATTTGTGGGATTAACATAACTATGCTGTGTCCAGGTTGGTTCATCAGGTGCTCTGCTATGGCTGACTTCTCTGGTTGAAGTAGTCTGCAGTGCCTTTCATGTTCCTTGATTCGTGTTTGGGCGCTGCGTCTGGTGGTCCCATGACAGACTACTTCAACCAGAGAACCTGATGAACCAACCTGGACACAGCATATTATTTGAGAACACAGAAATGCTGGACCACTCCAACAACCACCATGTCAGACTACACAGAGAAGCCACTGAAATCCACAAGCATGTGGACAATTTCAACAGAAAGGAGGAGACTATGAAAATGAGCAAAATCTGGCTACCAGCATTAAAACACTCTGAAATTACAACAGCAAAACAGCAGAGAGGAAACAATCAGGGACATCTAATCAAGGTGGTCAATTGAAACATTCACACCTAGCTCCAGCAGACAAGAGTCCTTTGTCCCACCCTGGTCATTCCACAGATATATAAACCCTTTTTCCTAGTTCCAACAGATCTCACTACCTCTGAGGATGCTTGTCATAGATGCAAGCGAAACATCAGGAGAGAATGCCTCTAGAACAGTGGTTCTCAACCTGGGGTCCCCAGATGTTTTTGGACTACAACTCCCAGAAATCCCAGCCAGTTTACCAGCTGTTAGGATTTCTGGGAGTTGAAGGCCAAAAACATCTGGGGACCCCAGGTTGAGAACCACTGCTCTAGAACATGGCCATATAGCCCGAAAAAACCTACAACAACGCAGAACTGACTTAACCTCTTTTACCACATCCTAGTTGTTCTTGTTGTATGCTTTCAAGTTGTTTTCTGACTGATGGTGGCCCTAAAACTATTGTGGGGTTTTCTTGGCATGATTTGTTCAGTAAGGAGGCTTTAACATTTCCTCCATGAGGCTGAGAGTGTGTGACATGTCCTAAGTCAGTTTCAATGGATGAGCAGGAATTCGAACCTTGGTCTCCAGAGTCATCCCAACATTCAAGCCACATCATTCTGACTCCTCACAGCACCTTGGACTTTTTTTTTTTGTTCATGTCAGGAGCGACTTGAAAAACTGCAAGTCACTTCTGGTGTGAGAGACTTGGCCATCTGCAAGGACGTTGCCCGGGTGTTTGATGTTTTACTATTCTGTGGGAGGCTTGTCTCATGTCCCCACATGGGAAGCTATTGCTGAGACAGGAGTTCACCCTGCTCGCTAGATTCGAACTGCCAACCTGTCAGTCAGCAGCCCTGCCGGCACAAGGGATTAACCCATTGTACCACCAGGGGCTCCAACCCTGGTCTATAATATAATAGTATAATATTGGAGTGATTTCCAGTTTTTATTATGTTGCCAGTGCATTATTGCTGTGATGTGCTTGAATGGCTTCTTTGGTATAGAATTACAAATGCTTTCTAAGCTTTCAAGAGGAAAAAATGTGTAAATTTTATTTCAGTAACCTTTGGATTGGTCACCTTAGTTGCCATTTATTCAAACTGCCCCAAGAAATACATTCCTGCACTATTTAATTTCACTTTTTAAAGCATGTTTCCATCTCATTAATCATATCAATCTTGCATGGCATCTAGTATTCAATAGCTATTTAGCTCTGTGGATATAGAAAGCTCAGGTACCTTTTGATGTTGATTCCTAAGTATAAAACAAAGTCCAAAATCCACAAGTAAACATTACTACTATTAAAGGGTATTGAACTGCTTGAGGGCTGGAGGCTGATTTCCCCTGCAGGCTGCACCTAACTATCTACCCAATAAAAAAAAATCTGTGATTTACTTTTTACTATATATAAATAAAATGGTGATACAAAGTTATGTGATGTCACTCCTGATTTGAAAAACCTAACGATCAAATATTGGGAGTCTGAAGACAATTGGGCACATTTTTGGTTTCAGAACAGAAATCAAACTAGAAAAAAAATAGAGGTTTGGGGGACTAATGCAGGACTTTGGGAGGATTGCATGGCTGGGATTTCAGGCCCTTTGCTTTTTTTGGCAACCACTATCATCATAGAATCAAAGAGTTGGAAGAGATCTCATGGGCCATCCAGTCCAACCCTGTGCCAAGAAGCAGGAATATTGCATTCAAATCACCCCTGACAGATGGCCATCCAGTCTCTGTTTAAAAGCTTCCAAAGAAGGAGCCTCCACCACACTCCGGGGCAGAGAGTTCCACTGCTGAACGACTCTCACAGTCAGGAAGTTCTTCCTCATGTTCAGATGGAATCTCCTTTCTTGTAGTTTGAAGCCATTGTTTCGTGTCCTAGTCTCCAGGGAAGCAGAAAACAAGCTTGCTCCCTCCTCCCTGTGGATTCCTCTCACATATTTATAATGGTATAAAATGTTTTAGTGTTACCAGATTATTTACATGTTTCATTTTTAGGGTTAGCGATGAGTACAAGTGAAGATTTGTATTTGGAAGCAAGTGATTATATTCTCATGCAGTGTTCTTGTTTTTTTCATTTCAGTGATGCTACAGCCTTTTGACTATGACCCTAATGAGAAAAGTAAACACAAGTTCATGGTTCAGTCGATGTTTACACCCAATGATACTTCAGACATGGAAGCAGTAGTGAGTATTGAAAAATGGCTTATCAAGATTATGAATTTTTTTTCTGCATGAGTCATCCTGCCATATGCCTTTAATAAAAAAGCACAACGAATTGCCTAAAGTGCAATTATGATAATAGAGTGAGACAAGGTTTACTACAAAGGATGCAGATTTTAGGATGCTAGTGAGACAGAATTTCTAGATAATGAGAATTGTGTTAGACAATCTTGATACCTTTTAACCAGCATCTTTAGTAAGAGGGCAAAACATCTCAGTGTTCATACTAAGGTTAGTTAGCACTGAGTTGTGTCTCCTACATAATAATATTCCTGTTTAACTCTATATTTGTAGCATTGCAAGATAGCATAATCTTGTCAAGATCTATGGCCTTAACAGTACTGAATTGGGTGGAGTTTTGTAAAAGGTCCTTGTAGTCAAACTGGTGCTCTCTCTAGTTGTTCCAAACTCTCAGGTGCCAGAAAATGCTATCAATACTTATGCTTAATCGCGCACTTGCTATTAGGTGGAGATATCCATGCAGTTTCTGTGGGATGCTGCTAATACTTGCATTCGCAGAGTGGTTTACCCTTGGTGGGAGCAACCAACCTGCTGTTTACAGTGTCTAAATTGCTGCTGGGGCACATTGCATACAACCCACAGGCCTAGTGTGATTGGCAAGAGCAAGCTGGTTTGGCTAATCGCACTCCCACTGCATTTTTGCTCTTTAGCACAATTCACTTTTTACAGGAACGACACTCTTGGGTAACCAGAGCAGTGTCCTATATACTCTGATCATAGGATTGAGTGCTCTATATGTGTGTGCCACTGGGTGCTTAATATTTGTCTTTAGATAGTACAGGGATCTGCAGCATTTTGAAGACTAAACTCATAATTGTTATCCCTTTGCCCTTCCCTCTTATTGTAGTTTTCCATGCCAACTGCCTCTACTGGCATTTCCTTCAGTCAACAGCATTCATCATCCTCTGCTGCTTCCTAGTTTTGGAGCTGTTTCTGCCAAGTGTAGATGTTTAGCACTTCATTGCTAAAGCTTGTCAAGTTGCCTTAGTTGCACAGCTGTGGAATAGTCCCATGCTTCCTCCCAAAGTTTAAAGCTGGATCAAAGACTGATCAACCCAGAACTATCTGGATGATCCCTTCTGACATTTTCAACATTGAGATGAAGGCCGTCTACTTGTCGCAGCCTCCAGACTCACCACAGCCTTTGTGGAGAGCAGACTTATTGGAACCTCTTAGTGGCTCCTGTGTAAGATTTTTCATAGACTATTCAGAAAACTAGGAACCTTACCTATTGATTCAGATGTACAATGCACCTTCCAGTTTCATGGGATTAGGTGTACAGCAGTGGTTAAACTGTGACCATGCACCACTTGAACAGGGACCACTCTCCAAAATTAGTACCAAAAGGGTTACAAACCAGTTTTTGGTCAACTTTAGATTTGGTTTGGTTATTTGGGGTTCCAATTCAAAAAAATTGCATTGGATAGCCCACGTCAGCACTAGCTTCTGATACAGAACATATGCAAACCAGTAGTTGCCATCTGGTCACCCACAGAAAACAATATGTAATAATCAAGATCTGATGTGGTTGTAGTAATCTTTCGTGGGTAGTCGGCTTCTCCGCTCCCAACATCCCCATTGCCTCGGCACCATAAGAGGGTTTTGAGAGATAAGTTGCTCTTGTTGCCACGTGGTTTCGAGGAAACAGTGCAGTAATAATGAGATTGCGAAACATTTTTGTGTTCTTGCAGACCACTGGTGGTCCATGGACCAGAGGTTGGGAACCACTGGTTTACAGGATCTCCATGAAATAGGGAAAAGGGGAAATTAGCACCCCCACAAACCTTTGTAACATGAGAAGACATATTTGTAGGTCCTCCAGTGTGGTTCTGTGGTCAACTTCCAATGCTGGAAAACCTATTAATGTCTAGAGACAACCAACACAACTTTATGGTCAACTTTTGGCAGAAGTGGGTCACAGAGCTGTCTGGAGGACCTAGGGATTCCTAAAAATAGCAGTCAGATCTGAAAATGATCCCACTTTCAAAAGTTAAAATGTTCAAGTACCAACTGTAGAGCTTTGGTCATTTTTGTTTAAAGAGGTGGGGAGATAAAAATCCTTTTCAGTGATACAGAGCAATTGTCCTCTGAAAATCTGAACAGATGAAATATCCCACACCAAAATGGGAGCATCTGAAATTGGGAGGGCTTG
The DNA here is from genome assembly GCF_037176765.1 of Anolis sagrei. Classification (NCBI taxonomy): domain Eukaryota; kingdom Metazoa; phylum Chordata; class Lepidosauria; order Squamata; family Anolidae; genus Anolis; species Anolis sagrei. Next base: position 228,346,614 of record NC_090024.1, read on the forward strand.
TATTACTCCTACAAAGATTGCAAGGCAACCTGTTTGAATCAGGAATATACAAGTAGTTCATCTCTGAAATATTATTTAATCCTTCAATTCTGTGTGTTCTAGTGGAAAGAAGCAAAACCCGAAGAACTCATGGATTCAAAACTTAGATGTGTGTTTGAGCTGCCAGCAGAAAACGATAAACCCGTGAGTGTCATTGTACACTTCTTGTATCTATGTACTTGGTGGAGTTATTGAAAATCCTGGACTCTTTAGCTGAATATCCATTTCTCAAACCCCTGTCTATGGTATAGCGTACAGTAGAGTCTCGCTTATCTGACATAAGCAGGCAGGCAGAACGTTGAGTAAGCTAAAATGTTGGATAATAAGGAGGGATTAATGATAAGCCTATTAAACGTCAAATTATGTTATGATTTTACAAATTAAGCACCAAAGCATCATGTTTTACAACAAATAAAAAGCAGTGCAATACACTGTAATGTTATGTAGTATTTATTGTATTTAGGAATTTAGCACCAAAACATTGCAGTGTACTGACTACCTGCTGCAATGCAACCTGAGCCCTGCTACATGCACAATGGAGAACCTTCGTGCGGCAACACCAGAGGCACTCCAAGTGGCCAGATACTGGTCAAATGACATTTAATCAACTACCAAGCTTGCAAATTTTGTGTTTTGTCTGTCTGTTTGTTTGTTTGTTTGTTTTGTTTGGTTAGAAATCTAATACAATTGTCTGGTTGCCCGACACGATAAATAAATAAAATATTGCAGTGTATTGAAACAGCTGTAGATCTGGCAATTCCTCTAGTTTGCCATCATCCTTCCAATGCTAATGCTACAGAAATCATTCAGTTACACCAAGAATGGAAAGGAAAAGTGGATAAAAAGACTTTAAAAAATGAACGTATATGCCTGGGGCTTTGTCATTTGCGGTATGACTGTAGTTTTGTTTTCAAAGGAATTGTTTTACCTGTTGCACATCACCTCTGGCACTTTGGTGGGTGGAGAGGCTATAAACAAATATTTTAATAAAATAAATAAATAATCAGATTCAATCAGCTACTGTAATTACCTTTCCTGTTTTTCAAAAGCACACTGAGGAATGCCAAGGGAGGTACTCTTTTTAAAATCCATTTAACATTCAGATAGTGTTCTCTAATCACACTAATTCCTTGTGAAGAGAACAACTCCTCTGTAAATACTCTGGAAGTGTCCTACACACCCTTCCTCTGGAATGTTTCATTCCTTATCCTTGCAATTTGAGCCATGATGCAGAGTTCCTGGGTTAATAACTAAAAATTAAGAGGTTATTCCTATTTACTGTTAAGTTGTTAATTGTTATCATTTGTAGGGATTGAAAAGGGAGAAAAACCAACCAGAATTCCCACACTTTTAATCAAGGCTCTTTGCTTTCTTAAGTGCTGTTTATAAAAGCTGTATTTTGGACTTAAAATTCCAAGAATCTCTCAACCATGTGACATGACAGTTTTCATACGCAGACATCTACAAATGCTTGTAAGAGCAAAGGCATTCCATTTTTACTGACAGTTTCTAAATACAGTCTTACTTATCCAACCTTTGTTCATCCAAAAAAAAAAAAAAAGCCAATGGGATTTTATATCCCTAAAAATTAACACACTGCTTTGGTAGATAGCTTAACATTGAGGCTGAATGTAAAATATAGGTCAGCAGGAGGACCCATAAACCCACCGCCAATCTAGCTGACTTTACTAGGATGTGTATTGGGCCTGCCATTTCCATTTTCTTTCCCTGAGTAGTAAACCAGCTGTTTTCAATTTTGTTAATATGCCATCCTTGAGTAAATTCTGCAAAGAATTGTTGTCTCCGGAGTTGTGTCACTTGGAGATGGGTACAGAAACTCTTCAGGCTACTCCCATGTTCTTGCATGCTTTTTTTAAACCCCAGAGAATTAAGCACATCTCACAACAAGAGCCAGTTTGGTAGTCATGGAGGTATTTTTGCAAACAGGTCAGGCTTTAGGGCTGGATAATAGCCAGATAATAAGCAATCAATATCATGCGGATGGCAATCCTGCACCCCTTCCTAGAATGTCAGACAGCAACCCCTTTCAGCTTGTAGCTGTGCCGGATGGGGCTGATGACAACAACTGGTGGGCCAGTCCTAAAGAAGTACCATATATACTTGGGTATAAGCAGAGTTTTTCAGCCCTTTTTTAGGCTAAAAAAGCCCCCATGGCTTATATTTGAGTCAAAGTTATTTATCGTTTTACTCTGATGTTGTTGTTGTTGTTGTTGTTGTTGTTGTTGTTGTTATTTTACTCTACCATTACTACATTTATTATTTTACTCTGTTATTACTGTTACTACATTTTCATTATTTTACTCTATTATTATCATTCTTATTACATGTTTTATTTTATTCTATTATTATTACTATTATTATTACATTTATTATTTTACTCTTATCACTCTTATTATTATTATTATTATTATTATTAAACTTTATTTGTACCCTGCTAGCATCTCCCAAAGGATTCGATGCGGCTTACACAGGCCGAGGCCTCAACAACACAACATAGCAATACAATCTAAGCAAATCAAACACTTAAAACAGAATAAAGCAAAATAAACAACAGGCACAATACACTAAGCACAATAAAACTGGGCCGGGCCGGAAGGTGGGTACAAGATTAAAAGTGCTGATGTGACAGGAGGTGTATATAGGGCTTCCAGGGCATGTGCGATGTGCAGCAATCATTGGTTCTGATAAAGTGCTTATGGGACTTGGTAGTGGAGATTTCCTAATCTGGGAAGGTGCATCGGAAAAGCCAGATCTTCAGGTTCTTTCTGAAGACAGCCAATGTAGGGGCCTGTCTGCCTTTGGGGAGGGTGTCCCAGAGTTGGGGGGCCACCACGGAAAAGGCCCTGTCTTGCGTCCCCACCAAGCGCGCTTGCGACGCCGGTGGGATCACGAGCAGGGCCTCTCCAGATGACCGAAGTGAACGCGTGGGTTCGTAGATGGAAATGCGGTCACGCAGGTAGGCTGGTCCCAAACCGTTCAGGGCCTTGTAGGTAAGCACCTGCACCTTAAATTGGGCTCGGAATATAAACGGCAGCCAGTAGAGCTCCTTGAACATTTTCATTATTTTACTCTATTATTATTACATTTATTATTTTACTCTATTATTATTGGAAGGACATGTAAGCACATTAATAATAATAACACTTTATTTGTACCCCGCTACCATCTCCCCAAGGGACTCTGTGAGGCTTACATGAGGCCGAGCCCAAATACAACAATACAAGCAATAATAACAACAATACAAGCAATTAAAATAAAAAAACATAGACAATAAAATATGCAACAATTAACAATAAGACAACACAAAATTAAAAACAGTGGGAAGACCAAATGTAAAGTTAAAATTGGAAATGATGCCGGGACATTTACATTGAAGATGGTTAGAATAATGGTTTAGTCAGAATTGGACAGTTTTATCTTAAATTACAGTTTTATGTAAATACTCAAATACATTTAACCTACAGATTCAATTAATGTAATTTTATTGGTATCTATTTTTATTTTGAAAATTGCCAGTAGCTGCTGCATTTCCCATCCTCGGCTTATACTCGAGTCAGTATGTTTTCCCAATTTTTGTGGTAAAATTGGATGCCTTGGCTTATGTTTGGGTCGGATTATACTTGAGTATATATGGTATTGCATTTCTGTCTTAAGAATTTGAGGGAATGGTCATATCTCATGGGATTAACCTTCTTAAAGCTTGAGTGTTCACCTCAGTGATGTATTCAATAGTAAGACAGGCTTTCCAGATTAATAAAATACCACTGGACATAATACCTACTTTTACAACAAGCCCATCATATTGTAATAAATTCCTGGTAGAAGTCGGAGTGCTAGAGTTTATTCTTTTAAAACTCAAATTAGGGTTGGGTTCTAAATACCTAAACAAGAGGCATGGCCTCTTGTTTGGATCTATTCGAATCACTGAGAAATTGCCTTGGGAGTTCTTTTTCACTCTGTCTCTTCTTGTCTTCTAAGTATTATTTTATCTTGAATTTTAGTAATGGCCTCTTAAGCACTGTTTCCCTTTCTATATTAGTATCCATGTTACTGTTCATTTTATTGTATTGGATGGTTAACTTAATGTTTATGTGAGGCTCACTAGTTCAATCAATCTCCTTGGAACGAACAGTTAGATGTGGTGCTATAACTTCTATTGTTATAAGCAAGTCTGAGAGCTGTGAATACAACAGTTTTAAGCCCCCATTAAAACACACTTTCTTTTCCTCTCTCAACAGCATGATGTAGAAATAAATAAAATTATATCCACAGCTGCAACAAAGACAGAATCTTCTGTAATGTCAAAATCATTAAGTTCTTCTTTGGATGACAGCGAAGTTAAGAAAGTAATGGAAGAATGTAAGAGGCTTCAGTTCGAGGTTCAGAGGTTACGAGAGGAGAATAAACAGTTGAAGGTACAGTTGGATGGAAATATATACACAGTTCTTTGGCTTTCAGTTATACATTATCTTCATGTAACTATTATATTGTATGTGTTTTAATGTAAACCACTTAGTAGTTTTATTTCTATAATCAACATAGAAGTAGTGTGGAACCGAATTGCCTTAGGGAGACAGTGGGGTTTACTCTGGGCATCTTTAAAAAGAGACTGGAAAGCCAGCTGCTGGGCATGATCTGACTGGAGATCATGCATTGAGCAGGAGTTGGTCTCAGTGGCCCATTAGGACCTTTCCAACCTTGCAGTTCTGTGATACAGTCCATTAGTCAGCTTTGATGCAATTCTGGACATTACCCGATTAGTGTTTTGACCATTTTGGGCCTTTCTAAGTGTATTTAAGCCAAAACCAGCTTGATAACCATATTTAACAAATATTAACTTATTAGTATTTCAATGGGAAGTGTGGGCCTGCTTTTGGCTGATGAGATAGGGTTGTTGTTGTTGTTGTTGTTGTTGTTGTTGTTGTGTGCTTTCAAGTCATTTCAGAAATAGATTGACCCTGAGCAAGGTCTGGGTAAATGATCTTGGAGGGCTGTATTCAGCCCTCGGGCCTTAGTTTGAGGACCCCTGCCTTAAAGTGACTGGGGACTGGCCCGTAGCCAGGATTTCGTTTCGGGGGGGGGGGGGGGCTGAATTTTTTTCAGGGGGGAGGTTGGGGGGGCTAAGTTTTGGGGAGGGGTTGAGTTTGGGTGAAAGAGGGTCTACCCTAGCAAACCTTTTGTATCATCACCCCAATACCCCCATGCATATGGGATATATTGAGTATGGTGATCAGATCATGATATGAATAAACATAACAGTTTAAATAATGCACCAGTAAGGCCTTTTCACGAACCACCATGAGAATTTCGGGGGGGGGGGGTGAAGCCTCTCAAGCCCCCCCCCCCCCCCCCCCCGGCTACATGCCTGACTGGGGATTGAGTCTTTAAAGTTTCCCATTGTAGCCAATGGGCCGAAACTCTGCCGAATGAAACGGAAAACACCCCTCCCTTTTTGGCTAACTTTCTGGTAAACCACATGAGGGATCAGATAGAAACGGATCTGAAATGGTATGCCTTTTGGCTCAAATGTACATGACTAACAGCTACTTACTATAAACAGTGCTACTCTTTCATGCACACAACCTTTTCCCAGACTGTGCTTTGAGCCAGTCATGAGAGTTGCTGTTAGAAAGAGAACCCTTGCTCTCAATCCAGATTTCTAGCACCACCAGCTCAAGTAGACCTGAGCTTCTGACAATCATCATGGCTCATTGCGGTTTGTTTCATTAACTTTCCTGCAGGAAGAAGATGGGCTGCGGATGAGGAAGGCTCCCCAGACAAACCATCCAACCTTTGCTTCGGCCGCTGCTGTGAAGGAGGAGGGCCTCAGCACTAGACTACTCGCGCTGGTGGTTTTGTTCTTTATTGTTGGCGTAATTATAGGGAAAATTGCCTTGTAGAGGCCGCATGCTGAGGATTGTAAATTGGATTGATGGATCTGCCATATCATTGGATTAAATTTATTCATAACAAAAATGTTTTAAAAAATGTATGACATCTCACAGGTCTTGCCTTTTAAATTTTTATCCCCTGCACAAATATAACATTAACATTAACATAATCTTCTAGAAAAAAAAGTTTTACAAAAAATGTTCAAGGAGCAAGCAGGAGAAGAGAGGGTGGTTATCTTGATTGTGAGCAATGAGGAAGAAATCATGTATTTAACACTAATGGTGCGTTGTTTAGAAGGAAAAAAAAGGTAAACATTTCTGGGACTTTGGTACCTATTACTGGAATTCTCTTCTTTGGAGGCAGAACAATATTCCTCCACTGTTATTTTTAGAGGGTGGCTTGGGCGGACAAGGTAGAAAGCTCTCTATAAAATAGATTAACCCATCATTCTTCTTCGTAAACGTCTGGTGAGTATGACTCAGGTCTCAGAATCTTAGCTGTGTGACTCTGACTCTCCAAACAGCTATTGATCTCTGTTGGAGCTTCAAGCATGACCCTGCCTCTCTGGGCCCTGCACCATCTGCAGGGACTGCAAACTACTCACAATGGAAGATTAGGATTTTGGGGATAAAAAGAGCAGGTTTGGTGCCCCGGAAAGGAACCAATGGCACCAGTGCTTCTAAGAAGAGCAGGTGGTGTTTCCGTGGTTGGTCCCAGCCAATCCCTGTACAGAATGGGTATAACTAAAAGCTTCTGGTAGTTTTGGAGCTTCCTTGGAGTGGGGAGCCAGAGAAATTGAAGGGAGAAATCAGTTGCATGCTTCCCTCCCTCTTGTCAATGAAATAGTGGGGGGAACCTAGTGGATAGTGGTGGGTTGGAAACATCAGGGTGCCTCTTTTCCATAGCCCAGCTTGATTCGCTTGTTGCGTTAGGGTGCTCCAAGTTGGACTGGAAATGTGGGTTCAGTATCGCCAGGCTTTGTAGGGGAAAGGAGCATTGTATCGGATCATCTTAAATGAGTTAAAATGGCTGACCTCTGCCCCATCTGTTTTCCAGTCCAGATGGCACTCTGTAAATGGGGACCATGTGCTTTTCCCACCTTATCCCATCACATTCGTTTTTGCAGCACCTTGTTCGTCCCATCCTCCAAGAGACCCTTTCCTCTTCAGCACTTGCACCCACAGCAAATTGTCACAGGCTTAGGCACACAGCAGTGTGTGTGCTTTGTGTGCGTGCGTGTGTGTTCTATATGTAACATTGTTTGCCCCTCTTCATCCATTGCAGTCTGCCAAAGCTTTTCCTGATCAGGAAATAAAGTCCTGTCAGATGTGTCTGTCTCTAGTGGGACAGGAAAACTTCTCAATAGCCCAGGTAGAGAGAAAGAAAATAAATTTCTCTCTTCACCCATCAGCTGTTTAGGGGTGCCTTTTGGGTGAAATTGTGTACAGGAGATAGCATCTCTCAGATTGCAGTTGCTAATGGAAAGGAGACGAGAATTTAGGTGCGCACGCTTGGAAGAACGTCTGGCAGCATAGAGATCTTATATACAGGAGAGTAGGCTTATACACCCAGTTTTGTGATGTCTCATGTCGTCTTCAGCTTAATGGATGATCTGGATGCTTCGAGCGTGAAGGAATATGCACAAACCGAACACAGCCCCACTGCAAGATTGAAAGGTACCGCTTGGCAGTCACCTGTGTCTCAGGTTGAATGGAAGGAGAGCTGATGCTTTGCTCTTCTCAAAGGGGACCAACCTACCATTGCTGTCGGTTCATGTAGCTGAGTTAAGACTCACATGCCCATCCATTTAATGCATATTTAACTTATTTAATGTATTTCATCTCAGTGTTTTCTTTATTGTCATGGAAAATTTGACTACTGTTATAAATGGTTAAAGCGAAAAGAGTGGGGAAAAGCACCTGTTCAAAGTTTGATGGAAAGAGCATTTCTTTTTTCTTTTTCTTGCTGTAGTGGTGATGGATTCTTCTGCCTCCTGATACTTTGGGCACCACATAATTCTCAGTTTTCATCATCTAAACATTGGGGGAAACTGCAGTCAGGAAGCTGTTTTGTATATAAAATAAGTCTATGTAGGGGAAAAATTAGTAGGAATTAGTTCTATGCTGTTAAAAATAAAATAAAAGACCAATCCTGTTTGACTATGTAGCATCTTTAAAATAATCAAATAAATCTACCCCCAAATTGAGTATTTGTCTTTGTTTGATTCTATGTTGCAGTCTTCATAAAAGAAAAAAAAGGAACTTTCCAATGTACAAGACATTTCATTTCTTAGTTTTGATAACCAGTTCTCATGTTTTTTATGTTATTTGCAACCCGTAACATTGAAATGGTTGTAAAGAAGTAAAGAAGTAGTGTTCTTTGTTTTTGAATACGTTTTGCAACATACAGGCATCCCTTTGCTGTTTTCCTCTCCGACTTAATTTTTTTATTATAACAATATCAGCTAGAACAGTGGTTTCCAACCTGTGTTGGAAAAACCAAAATATGGTCCGCAGCCTCACCATTGCTACACCGTTGTCTCGAAATCATACGGCAATGAGAGCGACTGTTCTTGTGAAATTCTCTTATTATGCCAAGGCAAGAGGGAGGTCTGCAGGGGAGAGGCTGACTACTCAGAAAACATTACTAACACCACATCAGCTCTATAGTATTAAGTACAGTTTTATGTGGGCAAGCAGATGGCGACTACTGGATGGCATATGTTCTGTATCAGAAACTAGAGTTGATGTTGTCTATCCAATGGAATTTTCTGAATCAGCACCCCAAATAACCAAACTGAATCTAAAGTTGACCAAAAACCGATTTGTAACCCCTTTGGTACTAATATTGGAGAATGGTCCCTAGTCAACAAAAGGTTGGGAACAACTGAGCTAGAATGACCACTGCCATGCCAGTAGGGGGAATTCAGAGGGAGTTGTACAAAAATCTCAATTTCCTAGTTCAGCTGTTCACTGCAGTTGCAACAAGCAGCTCTACTTTCCTATATCATTCCCATCTGCCCATCATTATCTATCAAAAGGCAAGGCTCTTAAGGTGACACTTTGGACTTACACAACATGGTATGCTGGAGTATTAAAGAAAAACTTATCCCCTGATATTTCTTTCATTCAGCACTTAAAATGTAAAGGGTACCTTAAAATGTATTACCACTCACACCTTATATCAAACAAAGACTCAGTTTTAAGATCCTGCTATCAGTGAAAGATGTGTACTCTCGATATTTCAATTACTTACTAATTATCCTAAGACTTGGTAAGTTTCTACTTGTATATGACTACCTGTTCTGTAGTCATACAAGTTATATTAGTGTCCCAGTAGTGAATTCCTTTAGAATAATGTCACAAATGTAAAGTTTCCCTTGACAGTTAGTCATCTCCGACTCTGGGGTGTGGTGCTCCTCTCCATTTCTAAGCTGAAGTGCCGGCGTTATCTGTAGATACTTCCAAGGTCATGTGGTCAGCATGACTGCATGGATCACCATTACCTTCCCGCAGAAGCGGTACTTATTCATCTCACATTTGCATGTTTTCAAACTGCTAGATTGGCAGAATCTGGGGCAAACAGCAGGAGCTCACCCCTCTCCTAGGATTAGAACTCCCAACCTTTTGGTCAGCAAGTTCAGCAGCTCAGTGGTTTAACCCACTGTGCCATCAGGGAGCCCTAAATGTTACTAAACCTAGATGTTATTAGATACTCAAATGCAACTCTCCATGACCATTGATCATGCTGGCAGGGCTTATGGCAATTTAAGTCCAACAATGGAAAGAGCAGCTTTAGAAACACACTGTTCACTTACATTAGGGTGAGAAGGTCTTATAAAGGCCTCATAAATACAACAAAGGCATCAAATTTTGGAAAGAAAGCAAGATCATGCCTAGCTAGTACTTGTATGATGGACCACTAAGGAATCACAAGGACAGTAGGTTATATTTCACAGCCAGGCAATGACAAACTACTGAGTAAACCGGTGACTTGAAGATTTGTAGGATCTACTTACTGAAAAGTGCCACGATCTAGGTGCAAAATGGAGGGGCAATGGTTGTTTCTTCACAAAAAAAATATATCTCCAAATCTAAATTAAAACAAGATTTTGGTCCACATATTATTTATATATATATATATATATATATATATATATATATATATATATTAGGCCTGGGCGGTTTCGTTTCGTTAATTCGTAATTCGTTAATAATTCGTTAATTTTTCCAATTACAAAACGATAACGAACCATTCTGGAGCAATTATTAAAAAAAACGAATTTTTAAACACGTTTTGTAAATGCTTCATATTTCGTTATTGTATTCGTTTCGTTATTGTTCTGAGGTCGTTTCGTTATTATTTCCGCATGTCTGGGCCAGTTTTATGGTTTAATTAGTGAAAAAAAATTATAATATCACACCAACAGTCAAGAACAGAGGGAGAGGGAAGCTTCAGAAGTTTTTGGAGGTTTTTTAGCGTATTTCGCGGTCGCGTCCGCCATTAACGAATCGATTCGTTATTGTTTCGGAAATCGATTCGTTAATTTTTTACCATTTACGAAATTTTGTAAATATCGAACTTTTTAAAAGGAAAATTTTGTAATTATTTTAAATATCGAAACAAAAAAAAACCCCAAATACAAATCGATTTTAGAAACAAATTTTTCCGTTGTTACCCAGGCCTAATATATATATATACATATATATATCCTAATTTTAAAAGTTTTTAAAACTTGGTGCTGAATTACTCCTGGGAACTGACTATACTGTTTCATAACATGTAAGCATTACACCAGATTGCATTCTATTTATTGAGTATGCCACAGATTTAAGTGTTCAGTGTAAAGTTACATCAAGGATGGTTTTATGCTTCCAGATACACATGTCCATAGTTTATGACACTACTGTTTTAGAGAGGAAAATAAAAAGAAGTTTAAAGGAATGTGAATTTATTTTTGCAAGAATTAATTATATGCATCTGGTTTCTGTTTACAGACACAGCACATATGTTACCGTTCTTGTTTCTGGTAAATTTGTGGTACGGTTTTTATTCTTATGGATGTCATAGAGAGGCCCTCTGAAGCACTGCTTTGCCTATCTGCTTTTAATAATGGTTTAATGTATGTCTGTGTGGAAACAATTTTACTTTTGGATCAAAACCTAAGAACCGAGAAATATTTTCTTCTGCTGGAAGAAAAATAGCATGCAACACTTCCCCTCACTCCTCGATAATCCTATTGAACTCTTTCCCCCAGAAAGGTGGCCAAGGTGGTTCAGAATTATGCTTGTGGGCTTCATGGCATTTAGAGTAGTCAGCATTCACATATGTAGATTATTTAGGCCATTGTCCCATTTGGTTTCTGACATATATGCCAAAACCACATATATCAACAAAACCAAAGTGCTGTTCCAGCAGTCACCAGCCAATCCCTCTGCAATGTCAGAAATATTGACCATTAGAAAATGTTGACCATTTCCGCTACCTTGGCAACCACCTCTCCACAAAAGTCAACATTGACACTGAAATACAACACTGCCTGAGCTCTGCAAGTGCAGCATTTTTCTGAATGAAGCAGAGAGTGTTTGAGGACCGGGACATCCATAGGGATACCAAGGTGCTGGTTTATAAAGCTATTGTCCTCCTAACCCTGCTATATGCCTGTGAGACGTAGACTGTCTACAGACGTCACATACAACTCCTGGAACAATTCCATCAGTGCTGCCTCCAGAAAATCCTGCAATCTCTTGGGAAGACAAGCAGACAAATGTCCATATGCTGAAAGAAGCAAAGACCACCAGCATTGAAGTGATGGTCCTCCGCCATCAACTCCGCTGGACCGGCCATGTTGTCTGGATGCACGACCACCATCTCCCAAAGCAGTTGCTCTACTCCGAACTCAAGAACGGAAAACGGAATGTTGGTGGACAGGAAGAGATTTAAAGACGGGCTCAAAGCCAACCTTAAAAACTCTGGCATAAACACTGAGAACTGGGAAGCCCTGGCCCTTGAGCGCTCCAGCTGGCGGTCAGCTGTGACCAGCAGTGCTGTAGAATTTGAAGAGGCACAAATGGAGGGTGAAAGAGAAACGTGCCAAGGGGAAGGTGTGTCAAACCAACCCCGACTGGGACCGCCTTCCACCTGGAAACCAATGCCCTCACTGCGGGAGGAGATGCAGATCAAGAATAGGGCTCCACAGTCACCTATGGGCCCACCACTAGTACACTGATCTTGGAAGACTATACTACTCTGACAACGAGGGATCGCTTAAGTAAGTAAAGTATATGCCAAGTGGCTACACCTCTATTCTTTGTGTATTTGAACTTCTCTTGAACCTTCCTTTATTGTTATGTCAAGACAGGTCAATACAATACAGAGCTCCATATAAATACAAGCATGTTTTCTTCCAAAGCTTCAAACCAGATCTTCCAGAGGAGAGTTTTTCCCCATAGCATCATATGACAGTCAGCTGGTTCATCAATTGGAGTTGATTGGGAGGTGGGATCAGGACTGATGAAAGGGAAGTACATCTTTACGAGCCACACACTTTAACTTATTTGGTTTCAAAGCAGACCAAATGAAGGAAGGATTTGGCTTTCAAACTCTTTCGGGTCATAACCCTTTCATTACCTATTATTGGAAACAAGAAAAGGTTGCATTGTGGTCATATTCAACTTGTGGCTTCGTCTTTGCCCAATTTTGGACCAGCTGGCCTTTGGTCTGATACAGCAAGGCTGCTCTTAAGAGCTGGGCACCACACCTGTTGTTACATTAGCACATATTGTCAGTGCAACATGCTGAGATAAGAAAAAATGAGATGTCTAATGTTTGTGGAGAATTTCAACTCTTGAGATCTCGGAAAGTATACAATTATGGTAACTACAACATTAGTTCAGTGATGACTTGCCTTAGGTAAAGGTAAAGGTTTTCCCTGACATTAAGTCTAGTCGAGCCCAACTCTGGAGATTGGTGCTCATCTCCATTTCTAAGCTGAAGAGCCAGCATTGTCTGTAGACACCTCCAAAGTCATGTGGCCGGCATGACTGCATGGGGCACCGTTAATTCCTGTAGAAGCAGTACCTATTGATCTCACATTTGCAAGTTTGCGAACTGCTAAGTTGGCAGAAGCTGGACCTAACAGCGGGAGCTCACCCTGCTCCCCAGATTCACACTGCCAACCTTGCCTTACTTTATTTACAATATCCTTTTGATAGAAGGGCATGTGAATCTTCTGCACACAAATGCATATTTTATCACAGAGCCAAAACCAGCAGGTATCCTCCAATTTCTAATATCTGTTACTCAAATGAGAATTTCACAAAGCCATACCAGAAAACCAGACTTTGTTGGTTGCCCCATTCGTGTCTTTAAAAAGGCGAGTGGGTACTCCTTCGATTACACAAGAGATTATAACCAAAGCAGGATATTTGTAAAAGATAAGCACCTGTTTTATGTACATGATTTTTTAAAAAACATTAACATACTGTAATACATTTTGTTTAAAAACTGTACATTAAAATAAGCATTACATCTGAATTTGTTGTTCATGCAGATTGCCCACCAGTTTAATAAAATCCCATTAAATTATCTACAGATTAGCCACAATCTTGAAAACATACCATGTAAATTATGGCACTTTGCATAGCTGTTCTAGCGTTTTAGCATTTTGAAGAGCAAACTTTCCATTGCAGCTCATTTATGCAGAAATATAGGAAACTGCCTTACTTTACAGTTTAATAAGAGGCTGTGCTTGACATACAATCCTACACATATCCTGATAGGAAGACAGTTTTTACTGCAATTGCAGGCTATAGGAAGGGGAGGTTTGTTCAGTCTCCCTCCTTTTGCAAACTATCCCAACTTAGGCAATTCCTGCAGATAGCCATGGATGCCAATGCAAGCTTTTCCCTATTAAGTAAAGGTAAAGGTTTCCCCTTGACATTGTCTAGTCATGTCCGACTCTGGGGGGTGGTGTTCATCTCCTTTTCTAACCCGAAGAGCTGGCATTGTCCGTAGACACCTCCGAGGTCATGTGGCCGGCATGACTCCATAGAGAGCTGTTGCTTTCCTGCCAGAATGGTACCTGTTAATCTACACACATTTGCATGTTTTAGAACTGCTAGGTTGGCAGAAGCTGGGGCTAACAGCAAGAGCTCACCCTGCTCCCTAGATTTGAACCGCTTTCGGCCAGCAAGCTCAGCAGCTCAATGGTTTAACCTGCTGCGCCAGCAGGGGGCCCTTTTTCCTATTACTATTTGCAATCTGGAAAGGAATTTCTTTTGGAAATATGGTAGGTAAGAAGGCATCAAACAGCATTTTCCCATACATTACCCATTTTATAATTCTCCACCCTTATGGCACTGCATAATACTGGGCTTTAATGCACCATTCTGTATATATTATCCTGAGTTATTTTCATTGATCGTGTATCTAAAAATGTTGATGTACATCTTACAGGAAAAAACAAAACAGGAATGCACTTTTTGCTAACTATACTGGAGCTGTACCACCAAAATGAAATTCTTAACTGATACTCTGAAATCGCATTTTCCCCCAGTTGCCAAAGGCTGTGTACTTCAGAGTTAACTCAATTCAGTGTTGCTTTGTTGACTGGTTAAGAAAGACAAATGATGCCGAAAAACCTCATAATGGGGACATTTTTCACAGCAGAATAAGAGAGAGAGCAGGAAAATGTTGTAAACAAGTGCCTATCTGAACATTTTCCTTGTTTACTAACATGGAAATATGTTTCTTACACATTATTGAAATAGAGAGGAGTTACTTTGAATCATGGCTGCTTATCCTGCGGTCCTCCGGCTTTTTCCACATATTGTCATCATAATAGTTCTCCTGTCCCTGGTAAAATTCCATGTTGCTGCTGCAGCAGCAAAAAAAATCCCTTTGAAATAGTCATCTTTAGACTTTATCAAATGGCACCACATTAGTAACACACATACAGTGGGGGGGAGGGAGGGTGGTATTTAGTCAGATACCAATTATACAAGTTCTCCCACTTAAAAAGATGAGAGAGGCTTGTAATTGACATCATAGGTAGACCTCAACTATGAGAGACAGCATGAGAAGACACATCCAGAAAATCACATTGTCCGATTTTTATCAAATTTATTTGCAAATGATGGTGGAAAATAAGTATTTGGTCACCTACAAACAAACAAGATTTCTGGGTCTCACATACAGGCTCCTCTGTCCTTCACTCATTACCTGCAGTAATGGCACATATTTGAACTTATTATCAGTATAAAAGACACCTGTTCACAACCTCAAGCAGTCACACTCCAAACTCCACTATGGTGAAGGCCAAAGAACTGTTGAAGGACACCAGAAACAAAATTGTCACCCTGCACCAAACTGGGAAGACTGAATCTGCAACAGGCAAGCAGCCTGGTGTGAAGAAATCAACTGTGGGAGCAATAATTAGAAAATGGAAGAGATACAAGACCACTGATAATCTCCCTTGATCTGGGGCTCCACGCAACATCTCACCCCGTGGGGTCAAAACATCAATGAGAAAAATCCCAGAACGACACAGGGGAACCTAGTGAATGACCTGTAGAGAGCTGGGACCAATGTCACAAAGGCTACCATCAGTAACACACTATGCTGCCGGGGACTCAGATCCTGAAGTGCCAGACGTGTCCCCCTGCTTAAGCCAGTACATGTCTGGGGCCGACTGAGGTTTGCTAGAGAGCATTTGGATGATCCAGAAGAGTATTGGGAGAATGTCATATGATCAGATGAAACCAAAGTAGAACTGTTTGGCAGAAACACAACTTGTGTTTGGAGGAGAAAGAATGCTGAGTTGCATCCAAGGAACACCATACCTACTGTGAAGCATGGGGGTGGCAACATCATGCTTTGGGGCTGTTTCTCTGCAAAGGGACCAGGGGTGACTGATTCGTATACATGAAAGAATGAATGGGGCCATGTATTGTGAGATTTTGAGTGCAAACCTCCCTCCATCAGCAAGGGCACTGAAGATGAAATGTGGCTGGGTCTTTCAGCATGACAATGATCCCAAGCACACCGCCAGGGCAACAAAGGAGTGACTTAGTAAGAAGCATTTCAAGGTCCTGAAGTGGCCTAGCCAGTCTCCAGATCTCAACCCTACAGAAAACCTTTGGAGGGGGTTGAAAGTCCGTGTTGCCCTGCAACAGCCCCAAAACATCACTGCTCTTGAGGAGATCTGCATGGAGGAATGGGCCAACATACCAGCCACAGTGTGTGCCAACCTTGTGAGGACTTACATAAAATGTTTAACCTCTGTTATTGCCAATAAATAATATATAACAAAGTATTGAGATTAACTTTTGTTATGGACCAAATACTTATTTTCCACCATAATTTGCAAATAAATTAGTTAAAAATCAGACAATGTGATTTTCTGGATGTGTTTTCTCATGTTTTCTCCCATAGTTGAGGTCTACCTATGATGTCAATTACAGGCCTCTCTCATCTTTTTAAGTGGGAGAACTTGTACAATTGGTATCTGACTAAATACTTTTTTTTCTTCACTGTATGCAAGTTTGTGATCCATGCTTGGAAATGCCAGCAGCTACCTTTCTGCAACAGCAACAGCAACAAGGGCCCTTAAGCAATGAATGATTATTAACACTATGATTCCACTTCAACTGCCATGTTTACATCCTAGGGAATCCTGTGATTAACAGCTGGTTGAGGCACTACAGCAATCTAGCTGAGGTTTTTAAATGCCCCTTCCTAAACTGAAAAAACCCAGATTCTACAGGATGCAGACATGGCAGTTAAAGCGGAATAATAGTGCTATAATTGTGTAGTGGGAAAGGGGGTCAGGTAGTTAACCATTTGCCTTTCACTTTTGCAAGCCTGTCTTTACTTGGGCAAACTTGTGCAAGCCTATCTTAAATCATAAGAAAAATTTTAAAGGGATGTCTTATTACAGTTGAGTCTTAAGAGTTTGAAAATTAAGTCCCATTAATACAGCATTCCCACACTGCCTGTTCAGGCTAAAAAAGTATTTTTTTCTCTAGTTTCATGGGGGCACACATCTGTTTCCTTACAACTCCCCACCACCACCTTACAAGATAAGTATTCTTAATGTATGCACACATCTCACAGATGACATGCTATGAAATCTGAACCCCGAACACTTTAATCCCAACAGGTCCTTTTTTAGCAGTTGTTAATTATATATATTGATTACAAGTGTATTTATACCAAATACCAAAGAGCAACCTTGAGTGACTTTGAAATGTCAATTTACTCTCTAAAAGCAGAATTGCTTCTCTATGCAGAATGATTTGGCTAGGGGAGAGGGAACAGGGGGGGGGGGGGACCATGAAGGTCTCTCCTACCTCTCTAGAATTAGGTAATTGTATGTGATTAATAAAATATAGGCCACCTATTTAAAAAGCTGACCACTTTGCTATGCTGGAAACTGGCTGAAATCCTGCATTAGGGTTGCATAGCAAGCGGGCCACACAACTCTTGAGTTGAATGGCAACAATGCACAATTGAACCAAAGCACCAAGTGCACACTCATGTGCAATGACGTCAAAATATGATGAACATGCTCATCTGTGCACAATGCACATTGATGCGAAACTGAGCACCTGAAAATTTGAACTGAAAATGGCTATTCCACTTTGGACATAGAAGTCCAACCACAGCAGAACTTGCACTCATGTTAAGACACCTAACAGGATTCTGTCCCATAAATGTCAGATTTGAAGGTGGGTGTCAATACTTAGGGAAGTTCCTCTGTGGTTCAGCAGTCATCAAGAAAGCATAATGTGCATATTTATGAGTATGGAGTAAAACAGCTTCCAAATGTGCTAATTTTTTGGTGTAGATATACCACTGTTACAATGTTCTAGGCAGCTCACTCACTTGGCCTTTAGTCCCACCTGACCAGCTGTATAGAGAGAAATGCAAGCAATGACACCTGGGGTAGTGTTTTCGCTGCTCCACTACCAACATCATCACTTAATCTTCTCAGAAAGTTTGACTTGCTGAGTTTTGCCAAGGCTGCCGATGGTCCACCACATTGGAGGAGAGGAGACTGGTAGGATGTGGGCCTCTTGCTGGGCGTATTAGGGCTTGACCCATCAGTTGGTCTCTCACCAATGTAGAGCAAGCTGCGGTCTTTGGCATCATGTTCAATTCGAAAGAGTTCATACTCCATATGGGGGAGCCTGATCCCCAAAGCTGCACATCCATTTGTGTGAGTCACATCCATTTCCTCCCCAATATGCCACAAGCCAGCCTCCCCGCAGCTCCCAAAGTCAGAGGAGTTCAGCATTGTCACTGTTATTTGATCCATTGGTGTCACCCGAGCATGGGTCACCTTGAAAACCAACTCAGTGCCTCCCCTCACAATGAAGGATGGTGCTCCCTGTGTGTAGTGACCCAAGGCGTACACTGTGAAAGTCGGCTGTTTGCAGAGAGGGTCAGAGTAGTGGTGGTAGTAGCCTTCCCAGGTGCGGTTGTGACCATGGAAGATGAAATACCTAGTGAGGAAAAGCACAGCTGGGCGGACTTCACACCGTGAGCTGACCCAGCGGCCAGTCAGCAGCATCGGGAGTTCAGGTTTCTCTGGTAGCAGTGGTGGGTGGTGTTCATCGGCTCTGTATACAATCCCACAGGCAGGACAAGGATGAATGTGGTGCTGAAAAAGGAAAGAAGAAGGCAAGTCCTCAACACTTCCATTATATG
This sequence comes from Anolis sagrei, assembly GCF_037176765.1. Taxonomy (NCBI): domain Eukaryota; kingdom Metazoa; phylum Chordata; class Lepidosauria; order Squamata; family Anolidae; genus Anolis; species Anolis sagrei. The sequence continues at coordinate 228,365,277 of NC_090024.1, forward strand.
CATATTAATACAGACAGTCCCGAGAGAGAGAGAGAGAGAGAGAGAGCTTTGGATAGCATAGAGAAGGGCTAACATTCAAAAAGAAAAATACAATTTACAATGCAGGGGGTGAGCCAGGTTTTCTTTAGTCTAATTATTAAAGAAGGAAAAGCTAGAATAGTAGATAAGAACTGGAAATTCTTGGGAGTTTTGGAACAAAAGCATTTTAAAAGAAAGTAAAGCAATATATATCCCTCCCTAGTTTTATCAATTTGTTAGAACATACTTTTCCTTTTATCCCACCTACCGCTAAAACTGGTTCCCAACCTGTGGTCCATGGACCACCAGTGGTCCGCAAGAACTAAAATATTGTCCGAGGCCTCACCATTACTACACAGTTCCAACAAGAGTGATTGGTCTTGTGAAACCTTCTTCTAGTGCAGAGACGTATTACATATGGTTTTCGGTGGGTGAGCAGAGTGTGACTACTGGATGACATATATTCTGTATCAGAAACTAGAGCTGATGTTGTCGACCCAATGCAATTTTATGAATTGGCCACCCAAATATACAAACAAAATCTATAGCTGACCAAAAACTGATTTGTAACCCTTTTGGTACTAATGTTGGAGAGTGGTCCCTGGTCAAAAAAAGGTTGGGAACCACTGCTCTAAGCTAAAATGTGAGTCTGGAAACTTGATAGAAAGAAGCCAAGATGAGATGTTTAGGATTCCAACACATTTCATACTAGAAATGTTGTACCCTGTTTCAGCAAAAACATATCCCAGTTCTAAATGAAGTTAACACAGCCCAACAATTTTCTCTAATTTAGGATAAAAACTACATGGAGGTGATGGCGCAGTGCACGTAAGAAAATCATAGAATCATAGCATCAAAGAGTTGGAAGAGACCTCAGGGGCCATCCAGTCCAACCCCCCACCAAGAAGCAAGAATATTGCATTCAAATCACCCCTGACAGATGGCCATCCAGCCTCTGTTTAAAAGCTTCCAAAGAAGGAGCCTCCACCACACTCCGGGGCAGAGAGTTCCACTGCTGAACAGCTCTCACAGTCAGGAAATTCTTCCTCATGTTCAGATGGAATCTCCTTTCTTGTAGTTTGAAGCCATTGTTTCGTGTCCCAGTCTCCAGGGAAGCAGAAAACAAGCTTGCTCCCTCCTCCCAGTGCAGCAGTGGTTTATAGAGAACAGAAATTTCATGTTCAGACTCAAAATTTCGTGGTTTGTTTAGTGGTATATAGAAACCATTCCATACAAGGAGTTTAATGTTAAAGAAACCCATGTATTTTGCACTGACACACAGCAGGATCACATAACTGATCATGTATTTGAAAAAAAATCACCCAAAAGGTTTCTGGTCAGCGTTAACATATTCCCATACTAATTGCAGATATAAACAACCTAAGTATTTACCGTGAACTGTATCTGTTTTCATATGCCAAGGCTTTTACAGGTGGTCAATTTTTGAGAGATGCCAGTCATGTTTGCATGGGAATGACATTTAAGTAACCATAGTTAATAGTATGGAGGGAAAGTCACATGTGTAGTGATTGAAGTTTGCAGTAATTCGACCATTTTCAGTCCTCCTTACCACAACTGTCACTCTAAGGAGTGCTGATGGTACACAGTGCATTACAACTAAATGTTCCCAGCAGTTACTGAAATATGTACATTCTTTTTAAAGCAGGAAATACTTTAATAATGAGAGATAATTTTCCAAGAGTCGTTTTCTTTTTAAAACAGAGACAGATTTGCGGGAAATCAAAAAGGTTCTTTTGTACAGACAGAATATTTTAGGAGGAGGGATGGCATAGCAGTGAGAAAAGCAACCTCTACAGCTCATGGCTGCTTTGGATACACAAGCCACTAACTCTGATTTTCTGATGCATCTCTTCATTTTGAGTACACTGCCTCTCTATATAGGTTATACAGAAAAAGTTATGAAAAGAAAACAGTATTAAAGACTTGAGTCTCTTGGCTTTTATATCAACATATATGCAACTGGTTTACGCTCTTCTATTGCGCCTTCTACTGGGCTTCTATTGTGCTTTTGACTGTTTCGGCAGCACTTCTATGGCAACGTTTCTCAACCTGGGAGTCGGGACCCTGGGGGGAGGGGGTCGCGAGAGGTGTCAAAGGGGTTGACACCATCAGAAAACACAGTATTTGCTATTGGTCATGGGGGTTATGTGTGGGAAGTTTGGCCCAATTCTATTGTTGGTGGAATTCAGAATGCTCTATAAATCCCATGTTCTATAAATCCCATGAGAGTTCTGTGTGCCAAGTTTGGTTCAATTCTATTGTTGGTGGAGTTCAGAATGCTCTATAAATCCCATGTTCTATAAATCCCATGAGAGTTCTGTGTGCCAAGTTTGGCCCAATTCTATTGTTGGTGGAATTCAGAATGCTCTATAAATCCCATGTTCTATAAATCCCATGAGAGTTCTGTGTGCCAAGTTTGGTTCAATTCTATTGTTGGTGGAGTTCAGAATGCTCTATAAATCCCAGCAACTACAATAGTTCAATTCTATTGTTGGTGAACTATAAATCCTAACTATAAATCCCAGCAACTACAATTCCCAAATGTCAAGCTCTATCTTCTGCAAACACCACTAGTGTTCCCATTTGGGCATACTGAGTATTCATGCCAAGTTTGGTCCAGATCCATCATTATTTGAGTTCACAGTGCTCTCTGGATGTAGGTGAACTACAACTCCAAATCTCAAGATCAATACCCACCAAACCCTTCCAGTATTTTCTGTTGGTCATGGGAGTTCTGTGTGGCAAGTTTGGTTTGATTCCATCATTGGTGGAGTTCAGAATGCTCTTTGATTGTAGGTTAACTATAAATCCCAGCAACTACAACTCCCAAATGACAAAATCAATCCCCCCCCCCCCCCTCAACCCCACCAGTATTCAAATTTGGGCACATCGGGTGTTTGTGCCAAATTTGGTCCAGTGAATGAAAATATATCAGATATTTACACTGCAATTCATAACAATAGCAAAATGATAGTTATGAAGTAGCAACGAAAATAATGTTATGGTTGGGGGTCATCACAACATGAGGAACTGTATTAAGGGCTTCACAGCATTAGGAAGGTTGAGAACCACTGCTCTATGGTCTTATGCAAGGGTTTTTTTTTTTTTTGCTCAGTTAGATTTTTTAAATTATGTGGATTGTTGAAGTGACATACAAAAGCATATTTTTCCATTTGAGGGATGGCGTCCTTCCATTTTTCCAAAGCAAGTGTCCAGCTCCTGTGGATTCATGCTTTTGATCTTCCAATGTATAGAGACACTGGCACCAGCCCTTCCTCTGAATTGTTGGTGCATTCAAGGGGCTTCAAGAGTTTCAGACCAGGGTCTTTCTCAGTCCACTTTGGAAATGCCGTGGATTTACCCTGGAGCCTCCTGCTGATAAATAGAGTACTGTATAACTAAACTACCAGTCTTTCCCTAAAGGCTGGTGGTGATCAAAAACAATGACTAGCTATGAAATGATGCCAAAATTTGCAAATTTCCTCCTCGTATCCAAAAATCTCACACACGTTCACTTAAACGAAGCACTTTCGAAGGATCCAAATGACAGTGTCTAACTTTCCCCAGGCAGTGATATCATCTGTGTAGGACTGCTAGCTGATTCATTGCAACAGTACAGTTAAGTCACTATTTCACACACCTCAGCGTGGTTTTAAATTAATTTTAGAAAGCATTCAATGTTTACCATCTGGTTTTGCTCATACATACATGGATTTGGCACCAAAAAACTCTGCTTTAATGCCACAATGAGCGTATATTTTGGAGGGTGAGTTTGGATGGATGTGTGTTCATTCATTCATTCTCTTTTTCTAGAACTCCAGTGGTTGCAATATTGTAAAGGGAAAACCTGCCCCTTGACTTCTTTCTCTTCCTAACTGGTAACAAGTCATGCACATTTTTCTGCTATTGTTCACAGGCCTATCATGGAGTGCAATCATATTTCTAAATTGATTAGCTATGGTTTTGATAAAAATACACTCTGGGAAAGAAACCAAGCTCTTGTCCAAAAAAACCAAAACCCCAACAACAAAAAACAAAACAAAACAAAGACCTCATATTTCAGCTGAAACATTCGAGTTTCTGTCTATCCTAAATCTGCTACTGATAATTACATTCAGGGTCATTTCCTTTGATAATAGCATTCTGCTGAAGGATAATAGTATTTTGGATATCCTTTATTGCTCTTGTTTTTTATATGGAGGACTAGAATTAAAATATATAAAAATATGAAGTATCTGCCAGACAGAGCATTAGATAAATAATAGCGTCCACTCTTCCCATCCCCCACCTTGTATTGTTGTCATATGGTACATCTATATCTCACGGTTCTGAAAATGTCTGCAGTATTTTCTCCTGCTCTGTTGGGACACCAAGAATGGGCATATCCACACTAAGCTTGTTGAGAAGAGTGGGCTTCTACACCAACAATATTTTCATTTAGAAAAAACCATAGCAAATTCAACATTTTAGGCTTGGAAAAAAATCTGTTTTCTTTCTGGCATCTTATTAATCTAGAAGATAAATGTATTTATCATAAGATATGGGGGAAGGTTTTAGCACAGCAAGTTAATCACCAGCTATATCTTGCCAACCGAAAGGTTGACAGTTCGAAGCCTGGGTCAGGGTGGGCTCCTGGCCTTTAACCCAGCTTCTGCCTACCTAGCAGTTTTGAAAACAGCTGTGTGAGTAGATAAATAGGTACCGTTTAATCAGGGAGATATTTAAGGCACTTATAAGGAAATGCCAGAAAAATGTTGTTGCTTTGATCAAGAAGAAGGTTTATGAACAAAACATTTTTCACAGGGAAAGTGGAGTGACAGCACGCCCCGTGGCCAGAACCAAGCACAGCATCCAAGATGCCGAAGATGGGAAAAGCCTATATATGTGTACAGTTGTCTGTCTTGTCAGTGTATAATGGTATTGAATGTTTGCCGTATATGTGTTCTGTGATCTGCCCCGAGTTCCCTTCGAGGTGAGAAGGGAGGGACTCAGAGTGGCTATGGGTGTGTCAGAGTTGTTCCATTCAGAGAGGAAAGTGTCAGTGCTGCCTTAGTGGGCCATTCGCCCCTGGCTGCCTCCACATTTCCATGCAGACATTCAAAAAGATCAGAGGCAGCACTGCAGCAGAGGGTTTTCTCACCTTTGATTACTGTACTTAGAGAAGAGGGTGGTTAAGTTTTTTTTTTTTTTAATGATTATAAGCATTGAGATACAATACTTTGATGCAGGCTTTCTGGGTTGAATTTTTGAGTGAAATTTGTAGACGTGTACATGAATATATACAATAGGCTCTTTGCTTAGTGCCAGTTTGGAAGGACTGATCAATGCATTCAGCTTAATCATGAGATGGGTTCTACTGCCTTGGAATGCAGCCAAGACTTTTTGGAGACACGTGAAAGACTCGATGTGCTTAGCTTACTAGAAGGAGTGCTGGAAAATTAGAATTTAGTGAAACTGGCAGCTTGCAGTCTAAAATATTACCATCTCAACAAGTTAATATCACATGATTGTTCTGTGTGGGAAAATATAGAAAAAAGGAAAGCAAAATGATAGCTGAGGGGATGTTTTGTATTTGGACTGCAATACAATATATATATATGTTTTCTAGAAAACGACCATTCTAAGGTAGATAACCTGTAGACCCAAGGATAGCTGAGACATAACCTAAAAGGAGGAAGCTGTCTCTCTGGTCATTTTGAGAGTTTCCAATATTGCCAAATTAATCAGTCACCACAAGAGTTTAACCCATTGCACCCCCAATGTGCAGTGGGTTAAACACTAGTGCTGGCTGAACTGCTGACTGGAAGGTCAGCGGTTTGAATCCAGGGAGCAGAGTGAGCTCCAGTCTGTCAGTTCCAGCTTCCCATGCAGGGACATAGGAGAAGCCTTCTACAGGATGGTAAAACATTCGGGCATCCTCTGGGCAACATCCTTGCAGACAGCCAATTCTCTCACACCAGACGCAACTTGCAGTTTCTCAAGTCACTCCTGACATGGAAAAAAACTGTTCTGGAAAATATGACATGCTGGGAGTGTACCTTCCCTTCCCTCAACAGAATCCTGTTTCCAGAGGTTTGTTGGAAGGGCAGAGCTGCAGGGAAACAAGACATTACCCATGTTTCCTAGAGTTGTGGATTTGGGTAGTTGTTCAGAGCAGATGTCCTAATTCTAGTCCTCCAGTTGTTGTGGATCCCAGAAGCCTCTACTGTTTTGGCTAATGACCAGGGGTTCTGGAAACTTAAGTCCAAAATACCTGGAAAGACCAGTTTGAGAACCACTGGCCCAGAGGGTACAGAGGTGAGGGGATGCAAGCTACTGCAGCTTCCAACAAACCCACAGGGAATTGTATCTTCCTTTTATACATCCAAAACTGTGGTGGAAAAAAAGCAGTCAAAGAGCAAAATGGCATATGCTAAAAGTAGTTTCATCGATTCTGCACACATCAGTGGTTTCAAATAAAAAGAGATTTCTGGAGTCAGCATTCAAAATTAGTTCCTTTCAGGATATTAAGTTCTCACTATTTATTTATTTATTTATTTATTTATTTATTTATTTGCAGTATTTATCAAAAAAATCAAAATCCTTAATTTTGGTACCAAAACCTGCCTTAATTTACACATGACATTGATATTATATACAATTATATATGGTAACTGAAAGATTTCAGGGCTAATCAGATTTTAACTGGCAGTAAATCAGACCATGCTAGCAGACAGAGCCCCATTTTCAATAAGCTATACTCTTACCATGGCATTCTGGAGGGGACGCTGGTATCCTGTGGGCCGATAATGGAGTCTTTCTGACCACTCAGTATGGATGTCCCCGAGATACAGTTCTTCCACCTCTCCATTTCCCTGGTTCTGCTGGAGGAACAGTGGTGGCTGGTACTTTTCCACTCGCACAAGGCTAAGTTCGTGCATGGCAAAGCCAAGGCCTGAGGTGCAGTCTCGTCCTGCTTTAGCGCTCAGAAGCTCATACAGCGCTCCAGGAGCCCAGGTCCGCCCAGCTGGCAGGAACTCACTGCAATGCTCTCCTGAACTCTGGTTGATGCGGGCAACTGTTTCCCACATGGCCCTCTGGCTATGAAAGACAATGCCAACTTTGTGAAGGTGGTAATCTGCTTCCGTAGCTCCCCGAGTGATCCAGGAGGCTTGGCGGAGCCTGATTTTGCCTTTGATGACCAAGGAGTAGGTGGGGTCCTGGCAGGCAGGGTCACGGTAGTAGAACTGATATGCTTTGAAGAGGCGGTTGGGAAAAAACATGTATGACCGGGTGAGGAATTCAGGTCCTGGACGTACCTCGCATCTGAAAGCAAGGAGGAAATTTTTTGTTGCACCAATGTAGTACCAATGTGTGCTTGTCAGTTCAAGATCACATCAGGCCTTTAGATGTTTAGGCCAATACCTATGACTCAGGGACAGCCACTGGGAATGCCAATAATAATAATAATAATAATAATAATAATAATACACTAGACATCACGATTGTGGAAAATAAAAAGTTTCGATTATTGATGTCGCCATACTGGGCGACAGCGGCATTGACGAAAAACAACAGGAAAACCCTCAAGACCTCAAAATTGAACTGCAAAGGCTCTGGCGTAAACCAGTACAGGTGGTCCCAGTGGTGATTGGCGCAATGGGTGCTGTGTCAAAAGACCTCAGCAAGCATTTGGAAACAATTAACATTGACAAAATCATGATCTGTCAACTGCAAAAGGCCACCTGACTTGGATCTGTGCACATCATTTGAAAATACATCACCTAGTCCTAGACGCTTGGGAAGTGTTCAACTTAATGATTTTATGATATGAAATCCAGCATATAGATCTTGTTTGCTGTGACATACTGTGTTTTTGTGTCAGTAAAATAATAATAATAATACTTTATTTATATCCCGCCACCATCTCCCCAAAGGGACTTGAGGCGGCTTACAAAAAGCACTCAATATTGCAGCAACACACAAAATGCAACAAGGTATGTGGACATATAAATCAATAACAAAGTAAATTTACATGGCAATATTTGCATAAAACAACATACAAAACCCTATCGATTTAAAACACAACATAACGCAGATGTAAACAGGCCATGTACAATATCAGTCCCATAAAGTGCTAACGTGAATCAATCACTAGGCAATAAGCATTATCTATCTGGTATTACCTCAATTGATACTTTCAAATAATGGCTCTTACAGTCTCTGCTTATAAGTAATGTATCAACAATTCAGCAGACAAAAACCAGAAAGAAGGTCATTGTAAATGGAATGCGTACATCTTCCAACTCAGAACTGGCTGGATCAGTTGAGTCCCTTACCAATTTGGAGCGCGTTTTAGTCCAAATATAATTAAAAACTAAAGCGTTATTTGCTGCCCTTCAAATTGCTCTTCAACAGAAGAAAGAAGAGTTTTGCAACTATTGGTCAAAGCCAACACTTACAATTAAGCATGTAAGAACTGGTATTTCTTAAAGACCAGCAATTTCTTTGTACACTTGCAAGGATCCCTGCATATTGCTATTTGCATCAACCTTCTTACCCTGTTGAAACCCAATGACCATCCAACCGGGGAGGCAGAAGAGCTGAAATCCTAGCACCATCCTGAAGATGCCGCAATTGGTACTGGCACTGTGGCTCCCAATGCAATTTTACTGGTCCGTTCTGGTCCACCTGAGATGTGGGGACATCCCATAGCTTCTTTCCAGAGGCATATGCTGTAAAGAGAAATCAGATGTTTTTAATATGGTCACAGATGCTCTCAAGCATGAAAGTATTTCTATAGATCTTTAATGCACCAAATACTTTGCAAGTTTATAATCTTTGTCTTGGCTTTAGTAAAGGGATTTATAAGGTATACCAGCTATGTCCATTTTATAGTTCGGCACAGAGAAGAAGAAACTGCGGCTTGCCTGCAAAAGATACTGAAGGCTACAATATTTAATCGGCTTTTGAAATGCAGAACAAATTGCATTTCAAAAGCTGATTAAACCAAGTTTAATAACAACATTTACAAAGCTGCAGATGATACATGTCATCTTTTCTCTGACACAACTGATATGTCTAATGGCACCTATCACAACAAATGAGACATTATCTAAAACAACCAATTTATGTTTGATTTGCCTCCCATTTTAATGTCTCTTAGCTGTTTTGAACTACAGATCCTGGCATCCCTAACTGTGGATCATGCTAGCTGGGGATGATGGGAAGTGAAATCCAAAATATGTAGACAGACTCAGGATGGTGAAAGCAGTTCTAAAAATAATGGCAGCAAACCTGTATAGGAACAACATCAACAGCAACTACAACTACAACAAATGTATTCATGCAACATTTTGCCTACCCTCTTACATCAAGCCTGCCTCTTTCCAGCAACAGACATTCACAGTTTTGTTCATTCTGTGGGCCTTGGGCATACTTGTATTCTCACTGTGCAGAGCTTCCTTGTCCCAGTGATTTTACAGAAATTTGGCACATCCTTTGATCCTTTGTCCCAAAAGGAATATAGTTACAGTGGGAAGACAAAATGATGACACTGGCTGCATCTACACTGACCATTTAATGCAGTATGAGACTTACTTCAAACATCAGTGGCTAGACAATAATCTCCCACAGAAGTGTTCCCACATTAAGAAAGCCCTTAATGCTCAGTGCTCTGTGGTTTGTATCATCACTATCCAGGCCTCAAACTGGTTCCAGGATTTCCTATATAATCATCTGCACAGCGAAATCACTTTCTTCAATACCAGTTTGAAACTGACTTAAGTTGTCAGTGCAGATGTGAAATATTTCAGTTGAGCATTCAGAAATGTGGTTTATACCAGCACCAAATAATTTTCAAGTTTATCATCTTTCTCTTTGGTTTAGTGACTAAAAAGTATTGCATATAAAGCTTAAAAATGATTTTTTTCACTTGCAATCACAGAACTCTGGTTGAGAAACCCTTTCTTAGGCAGTCAAAGAAAAGGAATAGTCAAAGTTACCAAGTGAATACAAATATATATAAATATTATATATATCATATGTAATACAGATCATCCCTTATCTCGAATTCCAAAATCCAAAAATACTTCAGAATCTAAAGCTGTCCATATGGATGGTTGAAATACTGACACTTTTGCTTTCAGATTGCTCATTGTACACATACATTGTTTCATTCACAACATTTGGAAAGCATTTGTACAAAATTACCTTCAAGCTATGTGTATAAGTTGTATATGAAATATAAATGAGTTTCATATTTAGATTTGGGTCCCATCTTCAAGATACCTCCTTATGTACATATAATGAAGTATTCCAAAACCCACACTGGCTCTCTATAAATAAATATCAAGTACAGTAAAGTCTCACTTATCTGACATAAACAGGCCAGCAGAACGTCCGATAAACAAAAATGTTGGATAATACGGAGTCTCCTATTGTTACCGGTCCAACGCAGTGCTAGAGACACCTAGAATACTAAGAACACGGACTCAAAGGGTGAAGCTAAGGCAACACCTTGGGGCTAGAGTGGCCCAGCAGGAAGTGCCCGGATGCAGAAGAGGAGCGTGGAAATCACAAAGGGAAGAAGGGAGGATGCTTCCGCTTCTGGTCCTGCCTCTTCCCGCCCCCTCTCCTCCCTCCCTCCCTCCTCCTCTTCCTCCTCTTGCCTTTTTCACTTATTGGAAATGGAGAGAGAGTTGGAGAGCGCTCCTTTAATTGAATGGGAAATGCTGGAGGAAGAGAGAGGCATCGGATAAGAGCGTCGGATAAGATGGAATGTCAGATAAGCGAAGGTTGGATAAGTGAGGCTCTACTGTATCATGTATCTCAGTATATGTTATGAAATAAAGCTTTTGAATTAAGAAAAATTCTGCATTAGGCAGAATGGATGTATTAAAGAGTCAATGTATATAAGAACCACTTGAAAAGTGTCCAGAAAACTCCAGCTTGCATTCATTTCTGGGTCTCCCCTAGCTCTACCTCAAACCAGTTCTCCTCTCCCTCCACAATGTTACTACTGAGGGGCAACAGGGAAATAGCAACACAGGGAATGTTAAAGGTTTCCTGTTGCCCTTTTATAAGGACAGTAATCTTGTCACTTACCTCATTTCCCATAGCAGCGGATGTTATTGGCTTAGGCAATGGGAAAACATGTAGCCAGATGAAGTTACATATATCAGTCATTTCAAAATTCAACCTGAATTCTGTAGGTGCTTTTCAGTGGAGGAGATATACCCCAAGCCTTAAACGCCTTAGGACTTTCCCCCCGGAAAATCTGGCAAGCCTTCATATCATGGCTTTTGGCCATTCGAGCTAACCTCCACTTCCATTTTGTTTTCAAAAGCCTCAAGAGAGAATCAATGTGGAATACACAGTAATGGCCTTAAACTAGAGGGAGAATGATGACGTCCCTCTTTGCTTATAAATCTTGTAGGGTGGTCTGCCCTGCAGCTTGTAAAGCATTCTCTTCAATCTTCAATGTGCCACCACATTGGAATAATATAAAATGAGGCATAATAACAGCTAGATCTTGAGAATATTCTCCTCCTTAATGATGAGATTTCTTTATACTATGTACAACCTTTCACTGAGGACTTCTGGCCAATTTGGTGTCCTCTAAAAATGTTGGACAACACAAACCGCCTTGAGTCACCGATAAGGCTGAGAAAGGTGGTATACAAGTATTGTAAATGAATAGTAAATAATAAATAATAGGAGCAATAACTGAGTGAGTCTAGATCAGTGGTTCTCAACCTGTGGGTCCCCAGGTGTTTTGGCCGACAACTCCCAGAAATCCCAGCCAGCTTACCAGCTGTTAGGATTTCTGGGAGTTGAAGGCCAAAACATCTGGGGACCCACAGGTTGAGAACCACTGATGTAGAGAGTGAATTGAAGGAGGTTATTTCGAGAGATCACAGTATAGTTTTGCTTGATATTATTTGTTTCCAATTGAATGCAAAGTGGTGACCAATGCCAGACAGGAAAAGAGAGCTTCCACCACAGGACAGAAGGTTCTCAGATTTCCCATCTTCAGTTGTTGAATTCCCTACAGTAAGTTACTTGTGGTAGTTCAGTTTTCCTTAGACTAATACAGCCATGAGATCTGCAAGTATCACAACATTACCTACCACAATGTTACCTACCATATTGCACATAGCATTTTCTGCCTTAAGGTTCATCGATACTGAAGAATTAATGCAGCCTGACACCAATTTAACTGTCATGACTCACTGTATGGAGGCGAAAAAGTAACTTTTTAAACTCTGAGATGAAATGTTGTGTTTTTGCAAGATTATGTCATGATTCTAGATAAAGCTGGGTGGACTTAAGGCTGTCCAGATATGGTTGGTCTACAATTCCCCAACATCCCACATCGTTGACTATGCTGGGTAGAGCTGATGGGAAGTGCAGTCCAACAACATCTGGAGGGCTACATGGTTTCCATTCTTACTCTAGATTTTGGTTAATACTGGGATGTTGCTACCATGTCGGAATTCAATCTGACCATGGTTTGGTGTTTCCTTTTCCATTACAATTCATAATCCCACCCCCACCCCATATATTGCAAAGAACCATGCAGAATACTCACTGCAGGATACCTGATTGCATCTTTCCCCACCTGAAAGACCTGGCTTCAGAAGTTAATCATGTCTCCCCTTGACACTGATGCTGTTCTCTCTAGGTTTATCTGGGGCTCCTGGTAGGCTACAACCCAGCAATCGGCAGTGAGCATTTCCAACCCACCTGCCATTGTAAATTACCTACAACACAGTGTCATTCCAAGTCATTGCCCACCAGAGAGTAATTTTTCACATTGCAATGTCAGGGGTACTGCAATGTGATTTGCAGCTGCCTAACAATTTGGCCTAACGAATGCCTAAGTGTTTGCATTAGCCCTAAATAGACCATAAATCTATGCAAAAACATTCCTTTATTTATGAGTAAAATAACATCTCCCTACAAACTGTTTAAAAATGAATAAGAATATACGGCATTAAGGGACCAGAATGTCTTAGTGTTTACATCAGCACAAACACACTTTAATCAGTGCAGTTGTTCCAGATGTCTACTGATAATGGCTTAGCAATCAACTACGTGCATGCAAAATATATTCAAACCAATGTGCGGTAATTATTATGTCTCCTTATGTCTGCACTGATGTTACAGATACTTTGCCAAGCTAATTGCTATGTCTGAAACATCAAAAAGATGGGAGAAAGGGACTTTCCTTCTCCTTTGGATCCAATATAAGACCTTGCACAGACATGCATAAAATAAAATTCTGATCAGTAAGATACTTCGAGAATTATACATTTCACAGGGCCAACCCTGGCTGACTCAGATGACAGGAAATGCTCACAAGCATTTCAACCTGTCAGAGAATAGAGGTTTTCAGTTCAACTTCTCACAGGCCTCATCTACACTGCCATATAATTCAGTTCAAGTGCATTATATGACAGTGTAGACTCATATAAAACAGTTGCAGTTGAACTGCATTACGAAACAGCATTATATGGCAGTGTAGATGGGGCCAGAGACAAAAATGTCTGCTAGGATGTGACAGAAAGACAGAAGTAGTTTTGTGAAGAACATGGCTTGAGATGTAGACATTCATGTACATATAGACTTAGCTATGGTGGTCCATGCCTTAGTTACATCCCACTTAGATTATTGTAATGGACTCTATATGGGGCTGCTCCTGAAGAGTGCCCGGAAACTTCAATTCATTCGAAGAGGTGTAGCCAGGTTTCTTAACAGGTGCTGGACCCAGAGAGCGGACAACTCCTCTGCTACATCACCTGCCAATTCAAGGTGCTCATTTTGACCTTTAAAGCCCTAAATGGTTCAGGTCCAACTTACTTATCTAGCCACATCTCCTCATACCCACTGGCCTGCTCTTTAAGATCTTTTGATGAGGCCCTACTCTCACTTCCACCACCATCGCATTTTCTGTGGCCACCCTGATCCTGTGGAACACACTCCCAAAAGAAATTAAAACATCTCCTTCCCTTTCTTCTTTCAAGAACCAATTAAAAATTTCCTGTTTAAACAAGGCCTTTAGTGAAGGAAACTAAGCTGGAGTGATAAGAAACACCATAATGTTATGGATTGGAACAAAGTGCAATATAATCCGACAGGATGCCACAAGAATGTGAATATATATTATTGTTGTTTTAAACTGCTTATTTTATGATGTTTTATGCTTATTGATCTATTTAGATTGTTGTTTACATTATTTTAATATGCTGTAAGCCGCTTTGGGTCCTGCAAGGGAGAAAAGCGGGATATAAATAAAGATATTATTATTATTATTATTATTATTATTATTATTATTATTTTACTGACACAAAAACACAGTATGTCAAACAAGATATAAATGCTGCATTTCGTATCACAAAATCACAAGACGAACACTTCCCAAGCATCTAGGACTGTGTGATGTATTTTCGAACGATGTGCGCAGATCCAAGTAAGGTGGCCTTTTGCAATTGACAGATTGTGATTTTGTCAATGTTTATTGTTTCCAAATGCTGGCTGAGATCTTTTGGCACGGCACCCAGTGTGCCGATGAACACTGGGACCACCTGTACTGGTTTATGCCAGAGACTTTGCAGTTCTGTATTATTATTATTATTATTATTATTATTATTATTATTATTATTAACAGTACCACTATACTTGTATCAAACAAATGAGAATCCTGCTTATTATAACTTTGACGTCAAATCAAGTGAAGAGACCTGGAAACCTTAAGGAACCAATCCTAGCCAGCAAGAAGGAGGAAGTTTTCAATGCTAAAATACACTTAGGACCCTTCCACACAGCCTTATACCCCAGAATATCAAAGCATATAATCCATAATATCTGCTTTGAACTAGGTTACCTGAGTCCACACTGCCATATATTCCAGTTCAAAGCAGATAATGTGAGATTTTATACACCTTTGTGGATGGGGCCTTAGTGATCAGAAATAGGGACAAAAAACCATCAAATCAGAAAGTTTCATAAGCCAGAACTTTATTTAAAAATCTCTAATCCAAATCATTGTTGTGCGGAAAATAGCAATTTGAAAACATCCGAGAAAACTATTGCAATGATATTTCCAGACTTCACCACATGAGGGCACATTCAAATGAAGTAGCAGTAAGAACAAAAAATGACATGGAAAGGCTACATTGACACAATAGTTAATAAAAACATCAAAGATGAGTAGGAAACAAACGAGAAAGATCAGCTCTGAATGAATAAGCTCACAACTTAATTGTGCCTCTGAAGTTAAATGCTTTTTGAATGTTGAGCTTCTGCAGAATTATTCCTGTCGATTCTTTTTGGAGTCAATTCCAGCCCTTACTGAAATTGCTATGACAGTTATGGCATCTTAAAGACTCAGAAGTTTTACTTGGCACAAGCTTTTCTGGACTTCAGATGAAATGGGCTGGAGTTCACATGCTAATGCCAACTTAAACTTGTTAATCTTCAAAGTGGCGCAAGATTTTGTTCTTGCTTTATAAGACAAACACCACTATCCCCGTGCTTAGAGTCCTGCCTAGCTCTTCCTTATAAGAGTTCTACAAAACTTATGTTGTCATACAAAACATAAACAAAAGTAGAAAACTAAATTGGAACTCTAGTACCTTTTCTAATATAAAAAGGTCTTGATTCAGCCATATATCTTGTGCATTAGCCCTAAGGCAATGGGGCAAATAACAAGCTTACAAAAAGGGTGTTAAAATCAAGAAATAATCACTTTAAAAACAATGGCTAGAATCCTATTCGTGACATATGTCTGAAAAAAAATACTCACATCTGTGGGAATTAGAATTGGGCAGTTCCATAACATCAGTATTCAATAAAGAACTGACTACTGTGTTGCATTGCCACATAAGGAGCCTAACTAAGTGACAGATTCAGAATGGGACTGTTGCACATCAGGACACTATCTAGGGCCCATCCAGACATGACCTGTATCCCAGGAGCTCCTGCAGCAGACAGGAGGATGGCCAAACATCAACTCCTGTAAATGCAGAAGCAATAGCTACAAACGGCAAAAAATGCTAGATTTTTAGGTTTGGCAATATCCCAGTCCTGAGCCGAAAGTCTGCATCTTCGAATGTCTGTATGTCCCTACACTCGGAAATCATGATTGGTCTGTTCCTACAAACTGTTCCTGATTGGTCAGTTCCTACAAAGAAGGTGACAGTTGAGTAGAAGGCAAAAACTTTGTTTGCATGCCAGAAACTTCATGAAACATGTGGAGGGCATATTTTTTTCTGACCAGGACAAAGTTGTGGCCCCCTAGTCAATGTTGTACATCTTTTCACAATAAAAGCAATCAGGAACAGACATCTAAAACCCAGGAACAACACCCTGTCTGCACAGATGGCCCTACAGCCTATAAAACCCAGGAACTGAATTTATATAAGGATTCGCATCATCGCAAGTTCGCAACTTAAGTGTTTTTTTCTAAAAAAAACAAAAAACCAAAAACCAACAACATTTCCAGCAGAAGTATTGTGACAGCCATCTTGGGAGCTGCAAAATCCTGTAGTCCCCAAGCAGCAAGTGGGGAAGATGGAGGCAGAGATATCAGGATCAACAGGTCTGTATCTGGACATCTTAGGTCATGGGTTTTTTGCCCCAGACTAAAGCACACTGGCGGCACAGTGGATTAATGTGCTGAGCTGCTGAACTTGTTAACCAAAAGGTCGCAGGTTCGAATCTGGGGAGCGGTGTGAGCTCCTGCTGTCAGCCCCAGCTTCTGCCAACCTAGAAGTTCTAAAACATGCAAATGTGAGTAGATCAATAGGTACTGTTCCAGTGGGAAGGTAACAGTGCTCCATACAGTCATGCTGGCCACATGACCTTGGAGGTATCTACGGACAATGCCGGCTCTTTGGCTTAGAAATGGAGATGAGCACCAACCCCCAGAGTCAGACACGACTGGACTTAATGTCAGGGGAAAACCTTTACCTTTACTAAAGCATGCAATTTAGTGCTGTATAGAACTGTCCCTAGTCAGTTACATTTACACAGTCTTGCAATTACAAATGCCCCTTTGAAGGCAACCATAAGGCTGATGTGGCCCTTGGTGAAATGAGTTTGACACCCCTGATCTAGATGGTGTCCTGTCAAGACAGCTTTACAATTGTGAAACAGTTTCAACAACTAAGTATGCCTAAAGTTCTATAACATAGTGATAAAGGATTTCAAGCACTAAACGCTTATCTTTACTTCATCTATAAAGGGGTGCTTTGGTTGTGTGTTCCTGCATGGCAAGGGGTTGGACTGGATGACCTTTGTGGCTTCTTCCAATTCTATGATCAGTACAAATATGAAGTTGGAAAGAACAGCCTATCAGGGGGCAATAGTTAGGCTGTATCTATTATTTTTGATAGAGAAGGAGCAGGCAGGGAAAAGTTAAACAATAGCCTCTCTGTCCCAAATGTCCCCTTTCTAAAATTGTATTTCTTCAAAAGCAGAAAAACTGGGATGAGGCTCGCCTACATACATGTGCACCATGTATTTAGACCCAGAAATAACCCACAAACCATACTACCACAAGGAAGTATGGTCAGTAGTTAAGTACAGCTTCTCAGGCCATTGGTGGTGGATATGCTTATTTTCTTAGCTAACAAGGCTGTGCTTTTCTCAGTCCATATTCCACAAGATGGTTAGGATGGTTGTCTCGCAGCAGAGAGAGAGGGGTGAAACCGTGTGCCTTCTGGTGTGATGAAAATATACAGAACACTTTCTAAAGTGGCCATTTGGGTCTAGAGCCAGTGTAATAATAATAACCACATTACTTTTCAGTGTTAAGTGTTGAATGGGCAGTCATTTCTTAAAATGTCTGGCAGGAGGATAACGACAAAATAATGGCAGATCATAAGAAATAGGATGAATTCAGCTATAAATTGTGACTTGGACTGAATACATCTTTAATTCACAATGCAATCATAGGCATATCTAAGAAGACCTCAATCCCCTTGTGTTAAATAGGCCTTATGCCCGGCTATATGAGGCACTTCTAGGACTAAGGGTCCATCTGCACTGTAAAATGAATGCATTTCGATGTATGATCTCAACTAGGCTTGTGTGAGGATCTGTTTTAGCTGTTTTCCTTTGACCAATCGAGCTTCTTCAGCAAGGGCCCAACTGTCACAGATTGATGACTGTAATGGGACCATGTGGCAGCCGATGACGGCTCCTCCTCCACTTTTTGGGACCTGGGAGCCCTGTTTGTTGGCCAATTGGGATAGAAGAATGCTGTGACATAGTTTGGCTTAAAGGCTTCCCTTGGCTTGTCCCCTCTTTTTGAATTTCCTTTATTTTCTAGATTCTTTTAAATTGTGGGACTGACTGGGAGTTGGGAACATGCAGGATGGGTGGGGTGCGTGAATACACTTGGGGGCTTGGAGAGCCACCCTTTTAGCTTCTTTTTCTCTTTCCCTCCTCTCCTTCAGAACATACTTATAAAAGATTATAATAATTATTAATTATAGTAATCCCAACAAACAAAAAAAGTCTCATTCTCAGAAAACTACTAACATCTAGTTACCTCTCCTCTAGAGTAGAAAATAGAAACAGCTTTAAGGAAGTATTAAACCCAGAGCAGAAAAATGTGAGGTGAAAAAATGCACCACTCCAGACAGGCCCTGCAGTGCAAATCAAGAGAAAAAAGAAGGCTTTTTAAAGGAAGCCCAGAGAGATAGCGTCCAAGTTGGTTGTTCTTTCTTCCCTAGAAAGTGGGAAGCTTCCTTAAAATGCCTTGGAAAGCTGCATATAGGGAGAGAGCACAGCACCTGTCTCCTCTAGAGTAGAAAGAAACAGCTTTAACAAAGCATTAAATCTCGTCTCCTCTACAGACAGAAGGGAAAAGATCACAGAAGGAGTGGTATCTTAACTCAGATGCTTTTAATCCAGGCCTTCATGAAGGACAAACAGTGCCTAAAATGACGGGAATGGAGTCCTAGGAAGTCCGTCCATCCGTGTCCGTCCCCCCCTCCCCCAATAATGGGCTGGATAGGGTGCTTCCTTATAACCTCATTGCTGAAACCCAGGCTCCCTTGAAGATTAAAAGGGGAAACAGTCCCAGGAACAGAAAGGAGAGCCTTGTAAGTTCCCCATTGCTGCCAATGGGCCGGATCTAGCCATATTTTTCGGCTATGGGCCAAAAATGGCTATCCAACTACCCACCCATTTTCAGGGGGCATGTGAAAACAGATACCGGAGAGGGGGAGGTGGCCAGCAGAAACAGATAGAGGTTGAGCTGAAATGCAGAAGTCTAAAGGGAACTATTTGTTCTTTACAACTTTTCATCTTGCAGTGTCATAGACTGCCTACATTACAGTTAAGTTCTGTGTGGCATCTGAACAAAATGATGCTAGGGGACCTTAATGTCTCATCTTGAGAGTTTAGAAAAAGACCTTCAAAAGAAAGCAAGAGATCTTGTCCAGAACTTAAATTATATGTATGGCCTTCAAAGCTATGGAAGACATTAGTTAATCTGGCATAAGCCAGGATGGAAAACTCTTTATTAGTGGCTGTTGTGGTATCTTATAACAGTGATACATAAGCACTGTTTTTCATCTTGCTATGAAGTTTTCTAAATAGTGAAACTATTAAATCCGATTGCCAAAAGTATTTCCAATGTCTAAATAATTAGTACTGATGTTAGAAGCAAAAAGACCACCTACCACATAACAGTGAAATAAATTAAGGCCTGAGCAACACGACACAGGGGTGCTGGCAGGACTTAAAGGCACTGCCAGTGGAATTATTAAAGGGCAGGAGAGGTTTTTGTTACAAGTAAGATAAAAGCAGCACAGGCTGGCTTTCTAAGAAGAGTGTGGTATGGGAATGTCAGAAACCAATAAATATTCAAAGGGTATAATCATGCAAGGAGTGGGAATATTTACAGGGTGAAAAGAAAGGGACTGTTTCAGAACTAAGAAAGGCAATGCACTGTCTGCATAGCATGGAGAATAATCACAACCGTGTCGTGCGGACTGCAGAGAAAGCTCTTGAGAGAATTTGATTCCATCGGTACATTTCAGAGCAGAATGCAAAACCACACAATATGTATAAGGGGGAATAAACAAGTAAGCGGTGCATGTCTACAAAAAATAAAATTGCCTTGTTTTGCTACATCCATGGGCACCTGATGAACCAACCTGGACACAGCATATTATTTGAGAACACAGAAATGCTGGACCACTCTCACAACCACCATGTCAGACTACACCGAGAAGCCATTGAAATCCACAAGCATGTGGACAATTTCAACAGAAAGGAAGAAACCATGAAAATGAACAGAATCTGGCTGCCAGTATTAAAAAAACTCTAAAATTACAACAGCAAAACAACAGAGAGTAAACAAATCACTCTCAACAAAAGATTCCCCCCAGGTACTTCCAAGCCATTAAATGCTAATCAAGGTGGTCAGTTGAAACATTCACACCTAGCTGCAGCAGACAAAAGTCTTTTGTCCCACCCTGGTCATTCCACAGATATATAAACCCATTTTCCTACTTCCAACAGACCTCACTACTTCTGAGGATGCTTGCCATAGATGCAGGCGAAACGTCAGGAGAAAATGCCTCTAGAAGATGGCTATATAGCCCGGAAAAACCTACAACAACCCAGTGATTCCGGCCATGAAAGCCTTCGACAATTATTATTATTATTATTATTATTATTATTATTATTATTATTATTATTTGTTTCTGTTATTTATTTGAATTGTGAATGAAAAATATGTCATTTTCTTTTCAGAAACATGTGATTTATTACATTGTAAATTCTCACATGTGAGCCAGCATGGTATCATCATTTGAATGTTGGACTAAAACTCTCAAGAACAGGATTCGAGTCACAATGCAGTCACTGAAATCGACTGGGGGCCCTTCCACACAGCTCTACATCCCAGAATATCAAGGCAGAAAATCCCACAATATCTGCTTTGAAGTGGGTTATCTGAGTCCACACTCAGATAACTTGGGATTTTCTACTTTTATATTCTGGGCTGTGTGGAAGGACCCTGGGTGACTTCAGACAAGTTACGCTTTTTCCATCTTAGAATAAATCTTACCAAGAAACCCCACTGATAGCTTCGTTTAATGGTTGCCACATGTCAGAAATGACTTGAAGACACACAATAACAAGTTACCGTATAGTCCTCAGTATTTCAAACAGTTGAAAACGTGGTAATAACAATACGTTTTGGTAATAAAATGTACCTATCAACTGGCTAACAAGATATACAGGCAATTATGAAGCAAATGATGAAGTGATCATCTATTTATTTACTGTCCTTTTGCCATTTGATTTGCATGCCTATTGATTCAAAAATGAGGTCTGGATATTTGAAGTTATAGACAACTCAAACGTTTCTGCCCAATGCTTCCATTAATGTGTTTCAAGATTGCCCCGGGGATATGCATGACACAATAGGAAAATATGAGAAAAGGGACATGTTTCAATTTAAAAAGGACTTTTTTTCACTGTCAACATGCATTAGATGCTTTCATGGCAGAAGGCACCTCAAAAGGAAAAACATACATTCGGAAAGCTATTAAAGTGAGACGTGCCACAGCACTAGTGACACGAACCAAAATAAAGGAAAAGGGGAGGCATGTTTAATTTTGACTCTCAATTGGCTAAAGGCGGGGGGGGGGGGGGGGGGAGGATGCATGTTCAGTCAGAGCAAAAAACTGGCATTCTTTCAAAATGCAGGGACTTTTTGAGGAGAGAGGGAGTGTTTCTTAGGGTGTGGTTTCTAGATAGTCTGAAATTTCAGCCTACTGTTTTGCCTGCCAGCGTGGGCCAACGTTTTGATGCATTCCAGTTCCCTTGAATGCCGCCGACAGATGCTCAAATTAAAGCTGACGTTCAAGCTGCCCCCTGCATAATCTAATAACAGAGCTTGTGCTCCTTGAAATTAGAACAAAGTTTAGAACTTCCTCGCCACAAATACAGGCTGTCATTTAGATTTTTCATTTGTCTTATCCAGGTGGCCTAATTTGCTTGGGATTGGGGTTTTTTTCCTGAGAAGGGAGGGAGGCCAAGTTTAGTATTTTAACTGCAAAACATAAGGTCCATTTCACAGAAAAGAAAATAGCAATGAGAACTAGACACCCAAAGCAAAATTGCCAGAGTTCGACATCAACATTTCATGTGCACTGAAAACAGAATTTCTGAAGGGGCTGTTTCACACTGCATAATCATAGCGCGGTGATTCCACTTTAACTACTAACAGCAACATCCTGTACAATCTTGGAATTTGTACACTGGACCCTCTGAATCCATGGGGTCTAGATCCTCGATTCCACCAACTGTGGATCATGACACCTCATATTAACAATGTGATGTGAACATGGGCACACTGAATGAAGAATGTGCATTCAATGTGTTGTTGAAGGCTTTCATGGTTGGAATCACTGGGTTGCTGTGAGTTTTCCGGGCTGTCTAGCCATGTTCCAGAAGCATTCTCTCCTGACGTTTCACCCACATCTATGACAGGCATCCTCAAAGGTTGTGAGGTTCATCTCACAATGTGCATTCATCTCGCTGCCATTTAATAATATGGGGAATAATCATCCATGCTTTTTGTATCCATGTAGAGTCCCAAAACCGAACTCTCATACATACAGTGAGCTCTCAGTAATGTGGTGATGCACTATTATTTATTGATTTATTTATTTATTTATAGTCCACCCTTTTCACCCCACAGGGGACTCAGGGCAGATTACAATGTACATATACATGGCAAACATTCAATGCCATAGACACACTGGACTGTATGGCTATGTTCCAGAAGCCAACAGACCTCACAACCTCTGAGGATGCCTGCCATAGATGCAGGCGAAACGTCAGGAGAGAATGCTTGTGGAACATGGCCACACAGCCTGGAAAACTCACAACAACCCAGTGATTCCAGCCATGAAAGCATTCGACAATACATTCTTTTTAATTTTTAATTTAATTATATTTGCAAGACTGAGATACAATATAAACTCACATGGGAATTTTTTTTCCTTTTTAGAATCTCCACTAAAGGCTCTTGGACCAATCTCCATTTTGGATACATATTCATGAGGAAAGGAATATTGATTTGTGAACCAGGTGAACTTACTGGAAAGCATAAGATTGACAAGTACAATGCCATTATAAAGTTCAAAAGAGCAGGTTACTGCTTTCATAGCGATGGGATTGTAAATTCACTATGGGCTTTAACCCAAACTTGAGGTAATCTCTCCAAGGTGCTGAAACCTTTCTTTGCAAACATCTTGGATTGATCCTTCAATGTTTCGGTCCAGAGTTTTTTTGGCTCCTGGTCACAATAGGTTTAAATAGTATTAATCTATTCTTTACATCGCTTTTAGAGTTTTAGAGTTTATAGGCCATTCATTAAGTTGTATTTTGATACTTTTTCTCAAAAACAAAACTTTGACTCTTAATGTCTTTCTACCAACGCATGATCTCAAACTGACACCTGTTAACCATGACTTCAGCTTAGATTTTGAGGTGTGGTTGCAATGACAAAATATATGCCAATTCAAGTTCCAATTTGTGCTGGTGGTCTGCCTTCAACCACCAGAAATAAGCATGTGTTGTTTTTATGGAACACACTTTGCCCAGCAAAATCACTGCTACAAATTAAATGCACCACTCATAGGGAAATACACCTCCGCTGGGATGCTGATTTGATTTGTAGAGTGCTAGGGCAGCCCTGCTGTGCCTCTGAATGACCCATTAGCCACTGGATTGTCCTGATAGTTAATGAATTAAGGCAGATTCATAAATGCATTTCCTCATCTATTAAATAAGAGCTACTGATTCTTATGGAGAAACCACCACTGATAACAAGCTGTTAGAAAGCTGCAACACATGCTTTGTTTTGGACTGAGTTTTCTTCTCTTTTTCTTTCTTTCCTCTTTAGTACGGGGAAATTTGCATAGCTATAATATCAGCCTATATGCTTTGTTCCTCACAAGCAATACATTGCAGGGTGCAGCTACACTGTAGAATTAATGCATTTTGCTACCACTTTAATTTCCATGGCACAATGCTATGGAATCATGGCAACTGTATTTTCACGAAGTGCTTACCCCAGGGGTTCTCAACCTGTGGTTCCCCAGATGTTTGGGCCTTCAATTCCCAGAAATCCTAACAGCTGGTAAACTGGCTGGAATTTCTGGGAGTGGTAGGCCCAAACACCTGGGGTCCACAAATTGCGAACCACTGGTTTAGGCTTTGCTGCCAAAGAATTCTGGTTCCTCACCAAACTATAACTATTATAGTTTGGTGGTGTCAAACTGCATTAATTCTACAGTGTAGATGCACCCTAAGAGTCACTGTCAGCCTCCATCCTGTTGTTTCTCAAGGGATAATAACTACACTGCCATATAATCCAGATTATCAAAGGAGATGATCCACATTATCTGCTTTGAACTGAATTATCTGAGTCTACACTGCCATATAATCCAGTTCAAAACAGATAATCTGGAATTTATAGGGCAGTGTAGAAGGGGCCTTAATCTGTATATATCAGAACTAAGATTCAGTTTGTTCCCCAATATCCATTCCACTACTGCAACACCAACATAAAACTTCTCCAGACTCCCTGGAATATATAGTAGATGGAGTTTCTCAAGTCACTCCTGACCCGATTAAAAAATAGTAGATATATTTTCCTCAGAAGGAAAAGACAACGGGAATTCAACCCTGTTCTTGAGAACAGAAACGTATCTATTTTTAAAGTCATCCCATGTTTTGACTTTTGGAAATTTTATTATTTATAGACTCAATAGAATCATAGAATCAGAGAGTTGGAAGAGACCTAGTGGGCCATCCAGTCCAACTCCCTGTCCTGCCAAGAAACAGGACAATCATATTTAAAGCACCCCCGACATATGGCCATCCAGCCTCTGTTTAAAAGACTCCATAGAATCAGCCTCCACCACACTCTGGGACAGAGAGTTCCACTGCTGAACAGCTCTCACAGTCAGAAAGTTCTTCCTAATGTTCAGGTGGAATCTTTAAAATGGATTTAAATATTTTCTCAAGGAATCTCTCCAGTGTGATTCTAAAGTCAACTTTTTCTGATAATGTTAGAGAACCTAGAGCAGTGGTTTCTCAACCCCAGATGTTTGGCCTACAACTCCCAGACATCCCAGCCAGTTCCCCAGCTGTTAGGATTTCTGGGAGTTGAAGGCCAAAACATCTGGGCACCCATGAGCTGGGAACCATTGGCCTAGAGATTTCGAGAGAAAACACCTCTCTAGAAATGTCTACTCTCTCCAGTGCAATTCTGTGGTCAGCTTCCAGAAGAGCTTGACCATAGAGTCATGCTGGAAGACCTAGAGATTCCTAGATAGGTGTTATTTTAAGACAAAAATATAGTCATTTCTTTATTCAGTTTTCATTTTTATAAGGGACTTGTACTCCTAACTCAGGTGAATGTGGAGGATTAACCGTAATATCTCAACCTGTGGGTCCCCAGGTGTTTGGGCCTTCAATTTCCAGAAATCCCAGCCAGTTTACCAGCTGTTAGGATTTTTGGGAGTTGAAGGCCAAAACATCTGGGGACCCAAAGGTTGAGAACCACTGCTCTTGAGGGTACCAAGGTGTTGCTGCTGTTGGAAATTAAATCTAGATCTTTAAATAGAGTCATAGAGTTGGAAGAGACCTCATGGGCCATCCAGTCCAATCCCCTACCAAGAAGCAGCAAAATCACATTCAAAGCACCCCCAAGAGGTGGCCATCCAGCCACCTGTCGGGGGTGCAGTTTAGAAGTCTCCAAAGAAGGAGACTCGACCACACTAGGAACACTATTTTATTGTAAGGTTCTTTTAAATTTATTAATTGTAAAACATTGTAAATATGTTTATTTCTCTTATATGTGTGGTTGTGAGCAGATTGTGTATTCCCTCAGAAGGCGGTCAGCAGGACGCAAGGACTGCTCTTGAGTGGAACAAAATTGTCCTGTTTCTAAACACTAAAGCCATTCGAGAAGAATGTAAAAGACACTCAACACTGGGATTCATCTCAAAGACATGCTATTTGAATGCTAAATCTATGTGAAAGCATACATTGTATTGCATTGTTGTGTCTTTTATGCAATTTAACTGAAACACAAAAGGAAATTATTATGAATTATTTGCTGTGGTTTGCTTTTGTATGGGGGAAATGAATTGGAGGTCCACTTACCCCTTTGAATGGACCCTGCTTAATGATTAATTATTATTGAATAGTGGGTTAAATTCGAATGCCCCAATCCTGCAGGAAGGGACCAGATCTACGGAAGAGGACCTATTAATTTGAAAGTAAGCATTGTTAATCTCAAACCATTAACTTCTGTTTGGGCTGAATACATATCTGCACTATGTCTCCTTGAAATCCAAATACTCATCTATCATTGACAAATTTCAAGGCTCACAAGGGAATCCAGCCAGTCGTACTGTATTTCTGTGATGATGGATGGAAAAGCTACATTCCTTCTCCCCTTCCCCATAAAAGCAATAACAACTCTAATTTCTCTGAATAGCAATTTTCCACTTGCCGATTTTTGGTCCCTTGGTCATCAAGCAACCATGATTTCTTGGAAATGTCATCAGCAACATTGTCAAAATTCCACGTACCTGTTCATTAAAGTATTGAAATTCTATTTTTTTGAATGTGATCCAGACGGCGACCATGAAAGAATCCATACAGATTGTTTGAGACTATTCATTTAATGCTGAAAACAGTTTGGTCAAACCTGGGTTAAGATTTAACAGCTATCCACTATTATTGTACATAGTGGAGACTATAATTAAAGAATGCTGAACAAACAAATCACATCTAATAAGCAAAATGCATACTCTCCAGCTGCTGTGTATGTTTAGTTTGGATGGTTTCTTTAAAAAAAATCATGTATTTTGGACTTCAAAAAGTACTTCAAATAGAGAAAAATATCCATGATTAATGTATATGTTGGATCCTGAGATCTGAAATTGTTTGTTCCATACTCCTAATGATATCTTAGGGATACTACAAAGTTGGGGATACAGATAAAAACAGGACTCAAATAAAATAAGCTGGTGGAAATGCAAATGCATTGTGGTTTTTATCCCACAAGAGCAGAATGATGAGTAAGGAGATTTCGAAAACCAATAATTGCTAGGAAGAAAACCAGTGTTGGAACCTTATTCAAAGAGACATTGCATCTGGCAGAACAGTCTGGAATTAGGCTTCGCTTAGCTAGTTTTGGAACTTTCTCCACAGCTAAACTTAATAATAAAGACTGGACACAATCCACAAAGGCCCATCTTTATGTAGCCATCAAAGCCAATTGTTGAAAGTTATATATTTTTTTCAAAACCAAGAAAAAAGCCAATTTCTATGAATCAATACTTTTCCAAAACACTGAAAGAGGAAAATATGTCAGCACTGTTCTAACAATTCCTTCACCAAGGTCCTATTGGATTCCAGGAAGGATAAAAGTAAGACAATCCATGTTGTGTTTATTTATTTATTTACTTCATTTCTATCCTGACTTTCTCTACCCCAGAGGGGACTCAAGGCGGCTTACAAATTCAGCAAAATTCAATGCCACACAGGTAAATAATATACACATCTCATAAAAAAAACCCACTCTAAACATATAAGCAATTAGAAGACATACCAATCAATTAAACAGATTCTAGTCTCCACTGAACCATGAAAATGCAAAGCTTGACCATTAGTCACTCACTTTCAGACTTAATTTACCTCACAAGATTGTTGTTATGAGGATTAAATTGGGTAGAAGAAATGCATGCAAACTTGAATTTATTAAAGGAGGAGATCTTAGAAATTATGCAAAATCAGCCCTAGTTAGTAGTTGGATGAAAGATAACTAATGAATATTGGATGGTGTAGGCCAGTGGTTCTCAACCTGGGGTCCCCAGATGTTTTTGGCCTACAACTCCCAGAAATCCCAGCCAGTTTGTCAGCTGTTAGGATTTCTGGGAGCTGAAGGCCAAAAACATCTGGGGACCCCAGGTTGAGAACCACTGGTGTAGGCTATATTCCAGAGGAAGGAACTGACAAAACCACCTCTTGAGGATTTCTTAAGAAAATTCTATGAAATTCATGGGAAAATTCATAGTGACAAGCGACTTGAAGTCACATTGCTGTTAACTGCTGTCAAGTCAACTTCAACTTAGGGTGATCCTATAAATGAGAGACCTTCAAGTCACCCTAGCATCAGTAGCTCTTCTCAGCATTTTCAGATTAAGGGCCATGGTTTTTTTATTGAGTCTATCTGTTTTCCTGACTTACTAAGCATTATTGTCATTTTCTAAGAATGATACTCACAGTCAAGTCATCCTGACTTTTATGAAGATTTATGGCTTCATTTGTTCTAGGAACTATCTATATTTCTTGATTTTCTTCCTATCAGCTTTCTTCACTGTCTGGCTATCATAACCATACAAAAAACTTGGAAACTTGAAGGCATGGACAGTCCTAACTGCAGTATTCAACGATCTTGTGCTCTCAAAAAATGCTCTCAAGATGATTATGAAGCTCCAAAATGTTGAAGAACAACAAGTCATGTCCATGCCCTAAAATTTTAGATCCCAGTCATATACATGTTGAGATCTTTTCTAGTTCCTTCAGAGCAGTCCTTGTCTGAATCATCTTCTGGTTCTTGACTGCAGTCTTCCTTGAGATTCATGGCTAAGCCAAGGTATGGAAAAATCTTTTAACTATTTCAACATTGTCATTGTCATTTCAAGCTTATAGAAATAATCAGTAGTTTTTTCAAATGCGCAACTGCTTTCTTGCCTTTACAGTTTCTGCCTTGACTTTCTTCAGTCTTTGCTATTTCCCACTAGTAGTATGATGCCATAATTGTTGATGTTCCTTCCTCCAGCATTTCAACTTGATACATATTTTAAATTGTTGATCTTTTTACAATTTTCACACCTCCTTCCTCCAAGCCTATAAAAATATAATTAATTCCTTCAGTCAGTCAGTCAATCAAGATGGAAATTGTCAAATTTCAAGCAATATACACTGTAAGACGTGCTTGAAGCAGCAATGCCAGCAGGTTCATTATAAGCATGAGTTTTCCTGGGAATGGAGCCCTGTTTGTGTGTGTGAGGTTCACATTTCCACAGGTGGGGAAAGCATGTCTTGTCCATAAGTTGCCACTCTCTGATAAAGGTGTTGCTGAATCTTTCTGATAGGAATCTTAAACTCGAAATGAAGTGTGAAGCAATGAAGTCCAGCCACCGGCAATATTGTTGGTAGGATGCATTTGACTCAGTGTAGAGCCTTCTTTGATCTTGCATCCTCACACATTTCTCTTGGAATTCAATCAATGACCTTTAAACAAGCTGGGACCTACAGGAAACCTGTTGCCTGATCTCTCAAGGCTTATTATCTTTTTGAGTGCCCTGCTATCACATTCCACTGCTTATGTTTAACAAGTTAAAATAACAACTTCCTTAAGAATATACTGTTTGAAGTTTTAAAAAATGCAAAAAGTCATCTATCTAATTGATACGAGTGGTGTGATCAAAACATCCTCTTAAACATTCCCAGTCCTGGCAGCCATACCATTATGGTATCAACAGCACAAAGCACAGGCAGTCCCTGAGTTACACACATCTGACTTTCAAATGATTCGTTAAGAATGAGGGTGAGACAACAGGAAGTGAGAGAAATCTACCCCTAGGAAGGGAAATTAATTCCTGAAAGAGTTATCATGGAGAAAAGGTGTCTCAGCTGAAGCTTTATCACCAATCCTTGTTTCTACATCAAGCCAATTCTTTCAAAATCCAAAGGGGGCAGAAAAAGAGGTGAAATCCTCTGAACAGGGGCTCAGACAGCAAAGCAAACACCACAGGGGTGATAACAACAACAACAACAACAACAACATTTATTTATACCCCGCTCCATCTCCCCCAGGGGGACTTGAGGCATATGCTATCCAAATCATTAACACACACACACACACACACACACACACACATATTCACACATATACATATATATACTAGCCGTCCCCTGCCACGTGTTGCTGTGGCCCAGTCTGTGTGTATGTGATTTGTCTGTATATTTATGTGTATATGCGTGTGTATATATTTGTGTATATGTGCATTTATATGGTTATGTGCATATGTTGTAATGTGATTTTTTTTGCTTTTTAAGTCTTTTCCACTGTGCTTTTTAGTGTTTTTATGAGTGATGGTCACTCGTTGGCCTGATAGGTGTATTGTGTCCAAATTTGGTGTCAATTCGCCTAGTGGTTTTTGAGTTATGTTAATACCACAAACGACCATTACATTTTTATTTATATAGATATATGCACGCACACATACACACACATATATAGATAAAGGTAAAGATTTCCCCTTACATTAAGTCTTGTCGAGTCCGACTCTGGGGTGGGGGGGTGTGCTCATCTCCATTTCTAAGTCGAAGAGCCAGCGTTGTCTATAGTCACCTCCAAGGGCTTGTGGCCAGCATGACTGCATGGGGCACTGTTGCCTACCCACAGAAGCGGTACCTATTGATCTACTCATACTTGCATGTTTTCGAACTGTTAGGTTGGCAGAAGCTGGGCCTAACAGCAGGAGCTCACTCCACCCGCTGGATTCAAACCGCCAACCTTTCAGTTAGCAAGTTCAGCAGCTTGGTGGTTTAACCTGCTGTGCCATACACACACACACACACACACACACACAAAGGGTGCATCTACACTATAGAACTGATGTAGCTCGACACCACTTTTAATTGCCATGGTCCAATGTTATGGGATCATGGGAGTTGTATTTTCACAAAGTCTTTACCCAAAGACTGCTGGTGTCTCACCAAGCCAAAAAATTCCAGGAGCATTGAGCCATGGCTTTTAAAGTGGTGTCAAACTGCATTAATTCTACATTGTGGATGCAGCCAAAGCCTCTAGCAATGAAGCTCCTTTTTACAAAAGCTTTGTATGTCCATCACTTCTTATTCATTGTGTTCTATTTTTAGCATCATCAACATTAAGAGGATGGTTACGGAAAGCTCAAGAAACATAGATTTTTCAAGTGAGGTTGCAGCAGTGTGACTGCAAGAATCAATGCAGTAAAGCTTGAGTTGAGAAACAGCAGGATTCTACTCTAGCTGACCCCAGGTATGCTGACTTAACAACAACCAATGTAAATAGCAACTGCCTACAGAATCCTTTACTGAACGTATGGGAACAAAAAACAGCAAAGAGGGGAAAGCAGATTCTCCCTGCATGTTAAAGAACCGAGATTCCTCTCTGTGTCTCACCACTCCCACAGTACATCTGCTGCTATCTATTTTTGTTTGTTTTGCTTGTATTTCTATACATTTTGTAATCATGTAGGCAGCCTTGTAAAGGCAGAGTGTGCAGAAAGGGAGGCTTTTAATAAAAAATTAATTTCATTACACAAAAACCCCAACACATACAAATTATGGAATGTTGAAACCAGACTCTACACTTGGAAGACAATCATACTCAGCCACGAGCGATAGCTTATGACACTCTAAAAATTCACTGGCACAAAATGAAACAAAATACAGTGATAAATCAGCAGCATGCCCAACAAAAGCTTACCCATTAAAATCCACTTGAAATAACTGGATCTTCAGAACCTCTCTGAATGTCAGCACTGACTGGAGTAGTCACATAACCCATAGGAAGGAGTGGCATAATTTAGGATCCCTCACTATCTGCCATTTAGAAGTTACAATTACCAAGTACATCTATAGCATACAGTTATATCAGTATGATATAACTGTATGCTATAATTTGCAAAGATTCCTAGAATTTGCTGAAGCGGGATCACAGCTACTATAATTCCAAAGCCTAAATATTGTTGGGTTGTTGTAGGTTTTTTCGGGCTATATGGCCATGGTCTAGAGGCATTCTCTCCTGACGTTTTGCCTGCATCTATGGCAAACATCCTCAGAGGTAGTGAGGTCTGTTGGAACTAGGAAAAAGGGTTTATATATCTGTTGAATGACCAGGGGGAGACAAAGGACTCTTGTCTGCTGGAGCTAGGTGTGAATGTTTCAACTGATCACCTTGATTAGCATTTGATTGCCTGGCAGTGCCTGGAACAAACCTTTGTTGAAAATTACAACAGCACAATAACAGAGAGGAAACAAACAAGGACATCTAATCACCTCTCAACAAAAGTTTGCTCCAGGCTGAACAGAGACTCTAGCAGTGCTGAACAGAGAATCTAGCAGTTGATGTTGAAGTCACTAGCAGCCACAACAAAGCTGGCAAAGAACACTCTTATCTCAGAACATGCTAGTCACAACTTGGAAGGTTTGCACAAGTGCAACAGCCATATTTGGATATCAATGGGAGAGAAACAATGAGGCATACCTCCCAATCCCATATTAGGCCCTGCTCTCAGTTCCACCTCTCTCGCAAGTGCGACTGGTGGAGACAAGAGACAAGGCCTTCTCAGTAGTGGCTCCTCAACTATGGAACTCACTCCCCAATGAAATAAGATCAGCACCCTCCCTCCTGGCCTTCAGAAGAAAAGTAAAAACTTGGTTATGGGACCAAGCCTTTGAGCAGTAAGAAGTTCAAGGAATGATCAGGGGTTATGTGCAATAGATAAGATATTTGGAACGGCCTGGATTATGATTGTTGGATTGTGTGATTTTAATGTTTATATTGATATGTTTTTAATTCCATGTTTAATGTTAAATGATGTTGTGTTTTGTGATTTAATTAATAATTGTATTATATTATCAGTATGTTAGGTTTGTGTATGTGAGGCATTAAATTTTGCCATAATTATGTTGGAAACCGCTTTGAGTCCTCCGCTGAGGTGTGAAAAGTGGTATACATGTGAAGCAAATAAATAAATACATAAACATTAACTCAGATTTTGGAAATAATTAGTTAAATTTAATTAGCTCCCTACAAGTTAATTTGTTGGTTACCAACTATCATCACCAGAGTGTGAACACTTAGCTTGTGTTACCCTTCAGTCAGCATGGCCATGCAAGCAATTTTACTTGTTAACAGCTTTCATTATGCCTATGATGTAATGAATAAAAGGCTTTATGTCCTTATACATTACTGGGAGTGGCCTCAAAAGTAGTATTATAGACCAAAATCAGGCTTTTAGAAACAAGAAGTGGCAGGGATTGAATTTGGGATCCCTATATGTTGCATGCAAACCCTTTGTTGATATTTGAAGGACCTCCTGTATTCTTTATGAATGTGGAGACTAAGGATATAATTACAGAATAATGCTAAAATTGTTTATCTAAGTACAGAGACTTTAAAAATGTGATTAACCAATCTCCACCTTTGAGTTTGTAACCACTATTGACATAGATCAGTGCTGCCCTAAATCTGTTTCTTCTAATTGGAATAAATATTAGCAGTCCTCGTTAACCTTTTTCAATCCAAAGAACAATCTACAATCATATGTTATAGTGGTGGTATGTGCGGTGGAAAGGAGAGGGATAAAGATGAGTGATAAATCTTGAGATCAAACAACTTGTTAAATCTTATGCTTTAGAACAGCATTTTCTAGATTTGCTACACTATACATACCACCATCCCCTTTCACCAATACATTTTTTTGGGTTTTGTAGGGAAGTGCCAGATTGGGAAAGATATCTCAAAAATTGCAGAAACAAATTTGCAACATTTTAAGGAGTAAATAGTAAATTTTTCAGAGGGATCACCAAAGACTATCAGAAAACATATATTTTTGATGGTCTTAAGAACCTCTTTGGCAGAGAAGGTTGAAGATCTCTCCGCCTGTCCTTCTCTTCCTTTTTGGAAACAGACTGGGAATCCTCCCATCAAAAGCCCTCCTCCACTGTGATTGGCCAGCCTTTCAGCCAATCTGAGACTCCAAGCAGGGAGGGGAGAGCAGGCGTGCTTGGTGTATGGCGTGGTGCGCATATGCAGGTGAGGGACAGCTTGCGAGGCTCGAAGGAGGCTTGTGCCAGTAAGCCCCTTCAAGGCATGGGGGTTCTGTGTGGGAAGTTTGGCCCAATTATGTCAGAGGAGTTCAGAATGCTCTTTGATTGTAGGTAAACTATAAATCCCAACAACTACAACTCCCAAGTTTCAAGGTTTATTTCCCCCAAACTCCATCAGTGTTCACATTTCGGCATATGAAGTATTAGTGCCAAATTAAGTATTAGTGCCAGATCCATCATTGTTTGAGCCCACAGTGCTCTCCGGATGTAGGTGAACTACAATTCCAAAACTCAAGGTCAATGCCCACCAAACCCTTCCATCATTGGTGGAGTTCATAATGCTATTTGATTGTAGGTTAACTATAAATTCCAGCAACTACAACTCTCAAATGACAAAATCAACCCCCCTCCCCCACACGCAGTATTCAAATTTGGGCATATTGGGTATTTGCCCAACTTGGTTCTGTGAATGAAAATACATCCTGCATATCAGATATTTACATTACAATTCATAATATTAGCAAAATTACAGTTATGAAGTAGCAACGAAAATATTTTTATGGATGGAGGTCACCACAACATGAGGAACTGAATTAAGGAGTTGCAGCATTAGGAAGGTTGAGAAACACTGATTTAAACAATCAATAACGATGCATTCTCTTTTAAATCTAGCAGGTCAAACATTCTGTTAATTGAGCAGAGAATGCTTGAAGCAACCAATGACATATACTTTGCATCTGCTATTTTTTCAAAGTTTCTCCTAATTTTTAATTTTTCTAAAAAAGACACTGACCAGAATCCCATTAGGGCCTTACAACTTTGTAAGACATCTGCAGGACATGACAATGCACAGTTGCGTAATGTTCATATCCCATAGAGAGAGACTATCATGTTACTATGCAGCAGAGTCAGGAAAATTTCTGTTGAGCATCAGGCACACTTCTCATGGCTCTGTTATGCAGTTTCACAATTCTGTAAAGGGGTTTCCTAGCACCTCTGCCACTTAGCTAAGAGTACGTAACATTATGTAACATTACAGGTCATTATAGGATTTTGGCAAGCAATGGCAATAACGATAACAGAGACTCAAATCACCATTAGTATTTTGAGAGTTATCAAATCTCAGTGCTTAGATAAGATGGGTGATTCGATCAGTTGTTTAACTCAACTATATTGTTCAAAAAGCTCTGAGCCAAAGCTTGGCCATCTTGCAATGCTGGGTTAAATGGGACATAGTCATGACAGCAAAAGCAATAAAATAATATCATTATGCTCTCATTAGTTAAAATATTCAAATTACAAATAAGTTTTTCACTTAAGAAAGTTAATTGAAGCATCTCAATTTGGAAGTGATTTCTATACATGTTGACTCTAGGAGGAAAGATATCAGGCCCTTCTTGCTTCCACTCAAAAATAAATAGTAAGAATAAAAATCAGTTGTCTAACTAGTTATTTTAGAAATGACATGGCAGAGGGTTGGACTAGGTGACCTTTGTGGTCTCTTCAAGCTCAATGATTTTATGTAAACCTTTATCTTTGCATTCTCCAGCATGCTAAATTGCTGGTAATATATAATGCATTGATAGCATGAGATGCAATTTGTAAATATATTTCAATTTGTTTTATTCTATTGCTAGTGACATGATTTTATAAGACACTTCAAACGTTTCTGAGCTGGATACAGAAGATAATTTGTACAACTAGATACACAGCAATAACTAAAACATCCTTCTTGCTACTATACGTTCCTTCATTCTTGCTCCTTACTATTTCATACTTTTGTCTTCAGTGTCTCTTTAGTTGCAGTTGTACATATATCGTAACTGTTCAAAATGTGATGAATACCAGCTTTCAAAAGCTAAATGCCAATTACTCCAGATGGAATCTCCAAGTGCCCAGAAACATGTTTCCAATATTCAGACTCTGTAATTGAACATTAATTACTTTTCAGTGACTTTGCAAAGGTTGAGTTGGACTCCCAATATTAACCTGACAATGTCAACAACAACACTAATTTGGACATTCCTTGTAACATATGTAGGAGTTAAGATGTCCATTGATTACATACTAATGCATTCTCCTTCTCTCTCATTTTTACATGTGTTTTACCCATGCTACAATAATATTAATACAATATTCATATTTTATACAATAATCCCAAACAAAGGTTAATAAAACAGGCATACTTTATTCATACACATATTAACATTGTATTAATCTTCAATTTGGATTACTGCTATCCATTATATCCAGGGTTGCCTCTGAAAATAATCTGGAAGCTTTGGTTAGTACCAAACAGGACAACTCAATTGTTAGGGAAGCTTGGCTGACGTGATCACACTATATCAATATTTTGCACTGTCGCATATTTGCTATAAAGAAGTGAAACTCCCAGTCAAGTGGTGTTCTTGAGTTTTAGGACCCTCAACAGTTTTGGATAAAGTGATTCAAAGAAGGTAAACACCACCAGTGACCTTATTCAGGTACCCTTAGAAAACAAGATTAGATGGGCATTATAACATGGGTAAAACACATGTACAAAATGAGAGAGAAGACAAAGAGTTTTCAGTTGTGTCTCCCCAGTAGTGAGTTTCTGTGCATGTGTACCTTCAAGTTGTTTTCAGCTTACGGAGACCTTTGAACAAATCTATCACAGGTTTTCTTGGCAAGATTTGTTCAAAGACATTTTACCTTTGCCTTCATCTGAAGTTTAGAGTGTGTTACTCTCCCGAGATTACCCAGTGGGTTTACATAGCTGAGTGGGGATTTCAGCCCCAGTTTCCAGAGTCCAACGTTTATTTTTATTTTTTTCATGTCAGGAGCGATTTGAGAAATAGCAAGCTGCTTCAGGTGTGAGAGAATTGGCTGTCTGAAAGGACATTGCCCAGGGGATGCCCAGATGTTTTTCGGAAGCTCAAGTTGGTACAAAACGCAGCTGCTCGGCTTCTTGCGGGAATTCCGATGAGATGCCACATAACACCAATCTTACTACAGCTGCATTGGTTACCAATTGAGCACCGGATCACTTTCAAAGTGATGGTACTCACCTTTAAGGCCTTGCATGGTCTGGGGCCAATGTATCTGAGGGATCGTCTCACCCCTACCAACCCCAGAGATCCCTCCGTTCTGAGGACCAAGATCTATTGGAAGTCCCCAGTGTCAAGACCTTGCGTCTAACGGCAACCAGATGCAGAGCCTTCACAGCAGTGGCGCCATCAGTCTGGAATGCTCTGCCACCTGAAGTTCGTGCCCTGCGGGACTTACCAGCTTTCCGCAGGGCATGTAAGACATACCTGTTCCGACAGGCTTTTAATGTTTGATACTGTTGTTTTTAAATTGTTTTAAATTGCTTTTAAACTTTGTTAGATTTTAGCTATTCTTGTAAGCCGCTCCGAGCCCCAGGGGAGTGGCGGCATATACGTTTAAATAATAAATAAATAAATAAATAAATAAATAAATAAATAAAATGTTTTGATGTTTTACCACCCTTGTGGGAGGCTTTTCTCATGTCCCTGCATAGGGAGCCGGAGCTGACAGAGGGAGCTCATCTGTGCTCTCCCTGGATTCAAACCTCCGGCCTGTCAATCTTCAGTCCTGCCGGCACAAGGGTTTAACCCACTGCGTCACCGGAGGCGTTGAGTCCAACATTCAAACCACTACAGTGTGCTGGCTGACCTCAAAGAAACTTGCTTGGTGCCTGTCTACATTACACTGTCTTTGTAATGTCTTTGTAAAAAACCCTTAAAAGCTTTTTTTTTTAAATCCCAGGAACTTCCAGAACTGTTTTAAGAACTTTTCACTCTTTAATCCCATTTTTTAAAAAACTGAAAATGTTTACTTTTCATTTTAATATGTGCCACTAGTGGTTTTCTCTTGTTTTTATCAGCTCTGTTTCACTGCAAGCTTGCAGTTTGTGTTTTTAATTTGTGCGCTGCCAAGTACACTCGGGTTATATTGGGCAGATGAAATAGCATGATATGCAAATACATACATACATTGCCTGATCAAAAGCTACAGTGCTGCAAAAGATTGCAAAGGCAGTAGAGGGCAAAGATGACAAGGGAACAACCCCAAAATCAAAGAGGGAGAACATTACCATGAATATTTCTGCCTGGCTGGTTAAACCTGTTCAATAAAACAGGGAGCATTGAGAAGGAAGACTAGCAAAGCCAAGAAAAAGCTTTCTCTCTGACTCTGATCAGCACCAAATTTCAGGTGCTTGGCTACAGTCAGCAGCCAGCTCCTCCTTGGTTATTAACTGTGATCTTTTATTAGCTGTGAGAGACTGGCGCTGGCTCCTCCGAGCAAGCTCCCTGCCATGGCAAATAGAAGCAGATCCCTAACACATGTACAGATGTGCACATAATCCTTTTGTTACAGCAAAATATCTGCAAGAGGGGACTTTAAAGGCAGCAGCGGGGGGGGGGGGGGGAATATACCAAACAGCACCAAAAAAATTGGTGTGCCTTCACCTAATATCAATATATATAGGTATCTCTACATCCATATCTATTGCCCTATGAAAATTAGAAAGCTCTTTCCTCTAACACATTGATTCTCAACCTTCCTAATGCCACGGCCCCTTAAGACAGTTCCTCATGTTGTGGTGACCACAAAACATAAAATTATTTGCATTGCTACTTCATAACTGTTATTTTGCTACTGTTATAAATCATAATGTAAATAACTGATCTGCAGGATGAATTTTCACTCAGTGGATGAAATCTGGCACAAATACCTAATACGACCAAATCTAAATACTGTTGGAGTTGGGGGGGGGGGTGATTTTGTCATTTGGGAGTTGTAGTTGCTGGGATTTATAGTTCACCTACAATCAAAGAGAATTATGAACACCATCAACGATGGAACTGAACCAAATTTGGCACACAGAATTCCCATATCCAACAGAAAATATTGGAAGGGTTTCGTGAGAACTGACCTTGAGTTTTGAGTTGTAGTTCACCTACATCTAGAGAGCACTGTGGAGTCAAACAATGATGGATCAGGAC
Organism: Anolis sagrei; assembly: GCF_037176765.1. Taxonomy (NCBI): domain Eukaryota; kingdom Metazoa; phylum Chordata; class Lepidosauria; order Squamata; family Anolidae; genus Anolis; species Anolis sagrei. The sequence goes on from NC_090024.1 coordinate 228,404,252, forward strand.
AAAATCTGGCACAAATACTCAATGTGAACACTGGTGGAGTTTGGGGAAAACAGACCTAGACATTTGGGGCATGTAGTTATTGGGATGTGTAGTTCACTTACAATCAAAGTGCATTCTGAACCCCACCAATGATAGAATTGGGCCAAAGTTCCCACACAGAACCCCCATGACCAACAGAAAACGCTGTGTTTTCTGATGGACTTTGGTGACCGCTCTGACACCCCCTCGTGACCCCCTCCAGGGATCCTGCCCCCCAGGTTGAGAAACACTGCTCTAGGAAATCCTGCCATAAGGTGCCTTTGTTGTGTTAGCTATAATAGGCTAATGAGGGCCACCCGACTGGAATTTGTCCCAGACATTCGGCATAGTCGCAGGGCAACCACCCAGGATTCAAGCTGAGCCAGAACTCATCAAGCTTAGCCACAGAACTTGCCATGGGAAGGAATGAGCTGATGGCTTTGTGTGTGGCAGTGTCTCTTCCTTGAGCCACGGCATTTGTTCTCTCCAGCAGCAACATCTGGTGTTAGGAGAAGGCAGTAAATCTATACAGGGCTCTGGAGAAGGAGAGGACAGCTTGGAGCCTGCAACCCTTTTGATTACCTCATGTATGTCCAACACAGGAGTCAGATTTTAATCAATCATGTACAACCTGCTACTTGAAGAGATGTCTTCCGGCCTTCCGTACTGGAAAGCTGGAACCTTGTAAAAATTTGAAAAATAACAAAGGGCACTGTTCCCAAACTACTCTGAGAAGAGTGGAAGGCAAACAGACAGGAGAAGAAAATGCCTCTGAGGTCTCCCAAACAAAAATTGACTCTACTATTATGCAACTTCAAATCAACTCTGACTTATGGTGGCCTTATCATAGGATTTTCTTGGCAAGTTGTGTTTGGAGGAGAGACTATGATTTGTGCAAGATTCCCCTCTAGACTTAATGCAGCGTTTCTCAACCTGGGGGTCAGGACCCCGGGGGGGGGGTTCATGAGGGGGTGTCAGAGGGGTCACCAAAGACCATCAGAAAACATAGTATTTTCTGTTGGTCATGGTGGTTCTGTGTACCACGTTTGGCCCAATTCTATTGTTGGTGCAGTCCAGAATGCTCTTTATTCTAAGTGAACTACAAATCCCAGCAACTACAACTCCCAAATGTAAATGTCTATTTCCCCCAACATTTAAGCATATTGAGTATTTGTGCCAAGTTTGATCCAGATCTATCATTGTTTGAGTTCACAGTGCTCTCTGGATATAGGTGAACTACAATTCCAAAACTCAAGGTCAATGCTCACCAAACCCTTCCAGTATTTTCTGTTGGCCATGGGAATTCTGCGTGCCAAGTTTGGTTCAATTTAATCATTGGTGGGGTTCAAAATGCTCTTTGATTGTAGGCTAGCTATGAATCCCAGCAACTACAACTCCCAAATGACAAAATCAATCCCCCCCCCCCAACCCCACCAGTTTTCAAATTTGGATGTACCGGGTATTTGTGCCAAATTTGGTCCAGTGAATGAAAATACATCCTGCATATCTGGTATTTACATTACGATTTAGAACAGTAACAAAATTACAGTTACGAAGCAGCAACGAAAATAATTTTATGGTTGGGGGTCACCACAACATGAGGAACTGTATTAAGGGGTCATGGCATTAGGAAGGTTGAGAAACACTGATTTAAAGCGTGTGACTTCTTTCGGTCCTCAAGTGAGTCTCAACAGATAAGCAGGGATCTGAACTTTGGTTTTCTTGAGACCAAGCCGAGCACTCCAAACATGCTAGCAATTGGGAAAGCATATACGAAAAGAATTCCCCCTGTTCCAGATTGGTTAAATGTCCAGTTTGATTGTTTCTTGCTGACCCACTGCATATTAAGGATCATTTCACATAGCTAGCCCCGGATAGGTTTCCGGCATTTGCAGATACCTAACTTTACGCAACAGGGGAAAGTTTAATAAGAGGGAGCTAATGGACTGGGGACTTAATACAAACGAGTTACCCATTACCACCTCTTTATCACTTCTTCCTCTTCCAAATGTGGTGTTAAACAGCAGGGAAGGAACAATGGCATTCCATCAGTCTTTCATATTATATTTAGGGACAAACGATAAGAGTTAGTGTAGAGTAGACATGGGCAAACTTGGGTCCTCCAGGTGTTTTGGACTCCAACTCCCACCATTCCTAACAGCCTCAGGCCCCTTCCTTCCCCCCCCCCCCCCAGCCACTTAAGCGGCTGAGGGGGAAAACTCAAGTTTGCCCATTTCTGCTGTATAGGTTTATTCAGCTCTAAGGCGCACTGATTTTCCTGGGACATATCTCCTGGAGAGTGGCTTTCACAGGACTTTCGTTCTTGGGTGGCGATTCTAAGGGACCTGGGTTCAAATCCTTGATCAGCCATGGAAATGTCCCCTTGGTGACTTTGGCCAAACCCCATTCTTTCAGCCTAAGGCAATGAGAAACCTTTTCTGAATCCATCTTGCCAGGATCGGAGGGGAACATGGAGACACATGGCTCCTTCAACACACATTTCAAGTTCAGCTTTTCAAGAAGCTGTGCTATTTAAACATTCTGGCTGCTAACTATGTCACCATAAGTGGGAACGGGCGCACGATCCACACACTCCAGACATCCAGAAGTCTCTCCAAGAGCCAAACTTCCCATCTGGACGTGTGTGAATCCGACTTAATCCCATGCTGGGTTCACACTTTCGCAACACTCGAACAAGATCTTGGAGCAAAGCATTCACCAAAAAGGGACCCCAAGGAAGTTGTGCCTGTCTCGACTCTCTGGAACAGTTCAAGGCGAAGAAGGACGCTCTCGGTGGATGAAGACACAAGCCCACAAACTTTGCCACTATCATGCCGCACCTTTGCATCTACACCTAGACCAGTGTTTCTCAACCTTCCTAATGCTGCAACCCCTTAATACAGTTCCTCATGTTGTGGTGACCCCCAAACATAAAATTATTTTAGTTGCTACTGTTATGAATTGTAATGGAACTATCTGATATGCGGGATGTATTTTCATTCATTGGATAAAATTTGCAAGGAAGACTCCAGCAATACATGGAGCGAGAGTTGCCAGATGTTCAAGCTGGGTTTAGAAAAGGTAGAGGAACGAGAGACCAAATTGCCAATATCCGCTGGATAATGGAGAAAGGCAGGGAGTTTCAGAAAAACATCTACTTCTGCTTCATTGACTATTCTAAAGCCTTTGACTGTGTGGATCATAATAAATTGTGGCAAGTTCTTAGTGAGATGGGCATCCCAAGCCACCTTGTCTCTCTCCTGAGGAATCTGTACAAGGACCAAGTAGCAACAGTCAGAACTGACCACGGAACAACAGACTGGTTCAAGATTGGGAAAGGCGTACGGCAAGGCTGCATCCTCTCACCCAACCTTTTTAACTTGTATGCAGAACACGTCATGCGATGTGCGGGGCTGGATGAATGCAAAGCTGGGGTGAAAATTGCTGGAAGAAACATTAACAACCTCAGATATGCAGATGACACCACTCTGATGGCCGAAAGCGAGGAGGAGCTGAGGAGCCTTCTAATCAAGGTGAAAGAAGAAAGCGCAAAAGCCGGGTTACAGCTAAACGTCAAAAAAACCAAGATTATGGCAACAAGAATGATTGACAACTGGAAAATAGAGGGAGAAACCGTGGAGGCCGTGACAGACTTTGTATTTCTAGGTGCAAAGATTACTGCAGATGCAGACTGTGGCCAGGAAATCAGAAGACGCTTACTTCTTGGGAGGAGAGCAATGTCCAGTCTCGATAAAATAGTAAAGAGTAGAGACATCAGACTGGCAACAAAGATCCGCCTAGTCAAAGCCATGGTATTCCCTGTAGTAACCTACGGATGTGAGAGCTGGACCTTAGGGAAGGCTGAGCGAAGGAAGATCGATGCTTTTGAGCTGTGGTGTTGGAGGAAAGTGCTGAGAGTGCCTTGGACTGCGAGAAGATCCAACCAGTCCATCCTCCAGGAAATAAAGCCCGACTGCTCACTGGAGGGAAAGATACTAGAAACAAAGTTGAAGTACTTTGGCCACATCATGAGGAGACAGGAAAGCCTAGAGAAGACAATTATGCTGGGGAAAGTGGAAGGCAAAAGGAAGAGGGGCCGACCAAGGGCAAGATGGATGGATGGCATCCTTGAAGTGACTGGACTGACCTTGAGGGAGCTGGGGGTGGTAACGGCCGACAGGGAGCTCTGGCGTGGGCTGGTCCATGAGGTCACGAAGAGTCGGAGACGACTGAACGAATGAACAACAACATTTTCATTCATTGGATAAAATTTGGCACAAATACCTGGTAAGTCCAAATTTCAATATTGGTGGGGTTGGGGGGATTGATTTTGTAATTTGGGAGTTGTAGTTGCTGGGATTTATAGTTCACCTATAATCAAAAATCATCCCAAACTCTACCATGGATGGAATTGAACCAAACTTGGAACGCAGAACTCCCATGACCAACAGAAAATACTGGAAGGGTTTGGTGGGCATTGACCTTGAGTTTGGGAGTTGTAGTTCCCCTACATTCATAGAGCACTGTGGACTCAAACAATGATGGATCCGGACCAAACTTGGAATGAATACTCGGTATGCCCAAGTGTGAACACAAGTGGTGTTTGGGGAAAATAGAGCTTGACATTTGGGAGTTGTAGTTGCTGAGATTTATAGTTCTGAATCAGGACAAAGTTTGGCACGAATCCTCAATATGCCCTAATGTGAACACTGCTGGAGTTTGGGGAAAATAGACCTTGGAACCTGGGAGTTGTTGTGCTGGGATTGATAATAAACCTATAATCAAAAATCATTCTGAACTCCACCAAGGATGGAATTGAACCAAACTTGGAACAGAGTATTCTTAAGACCAACAGAAAATACTGGAAGGGTTTGGTGGGCATTGACCTTGAGTTTGGGAGTTGTAGTTCACCTACATCCAGAGAGCACTGTGGACTCAAATGATGGATCAGGATGAAGTTTGGCACGAATCCTCAATATGCCCAGATGTGAACACTGGTGGAGTTTGGGGGAAATAGACCTTGACATTTGGAAGTTGGAGTTGCTGGGATTTATAGTTCTGGATCAGGACAAAGTTTGGCACGAGTCCTGAATATGCCCAAATGTGAACAGTGGTGGAGTTTGGGGGAAATAGAGCTTGGAGTTGCTGGGATTTATAGTTCACCTACATTCAAAGAGCATTCTGACCCCCACTAACGATAGAATTGGGCCAAACTTCCCACACAGAATCCCCATGACCAAGAGAAAATACAGTGCTTTTCTGGTCGTCTTTGGCGACCCTCTCATACCCCTTCGAGCCCCCCCCCCCCCACAAGTGGTCCCGAGCCCCAGGTTGAGAAACACTGCTCTAGACCCTCCGCCGCCGGTATTATGCCGCACCTCTCCAAAATAACAACAACAACATGAAGAAGAACAACAACAACAGGAGTAATTCAATCCCAATCTCTTACCTACGAGAAGCCCAACGAGGCACCAGGATGGGAGCATGGCACACTCCGATGCGACGCCGAGATCCTGGAAGGAAGCAGAGGAGCAGAAGCGGTGTGGAAGCGATCTACTGGGCTGACTCTCCTTCCATGTGCCAACTTCCCAAAGGGGAGGAAGCCCGAGCTGGGAGTCCTGTCCCCTGCTGCTGGGGCAAGAGGGGCGCAAGTGGGTGGCTTTCTCGCGTGGCTCCTGCCAGGGAGAGGGAAGCCCAGCGTGCCTGCGAGGCTCCTGCTTCTTCTTCTTTTGCTGCTGCTGCTGCTTCTTCTTGTCGGGGAATGTGCCTGGGGTTGCTCTTGGTGGCTTGGCTGGATGGAGCTTGCTTGGGGGCAGCTCGCAGGTTCCCTCGCCAGAAGAGGAGGAGACTCCCGATTGGAAGGGAGAGGAGGGGGTGAAGGAGAGCAAGAGGAGGCACATGGAGCAGCACACATTCACCACACAGCCCTCCTCCTCCTCCTCCTCCTCCTCCTTGGCTGCGTCTCCACTGCAGAATGAAGGGAGCTGTAGCTTGACAAGGACTTTAGTCTCCTCTGGCCAAGAGAGTTGCTGCCTCAGCAAAAACACAGAATCATAGAGTTGGAAGAGACCTCGTGGCCCCATCCAGTCCAACCCCCTGCCAAGAAACAGGACAATCGCATTCAAAGCAGCCCCGACAGATGACCACCCAGCCTCTGCTTAAAAGCCTCCAAAGAAGGGCTAGTTAGTATCCAGCTGCATTAAATCACTACTGACCTATAAGTCATGAATTCGAAGCCAGCCCAGGTCGGAGTGAGCTCCCGACCTTTAATAGTCTAGCTTGCTGTTGACCTATGCAGCCCGAAAGACACATCTGTCAAGTGGGAAATTTAGGTAACGCTTTAGGTAATAGTATGAAAGCTGGGGCTGGAAGCTCTGAGCGTTACGCTGTTTCCGCTTCGCTCCTTTAGGAGTGCTGTTTGCGCAACACAGAACGGGACACAGATTTTATAGAAGGAATGTAAGAGTTCTGTAATGGTAAAACCCTAACCTGAGCCCTAACCCTTACCCCAGGGGTCCTCAAACTAAAGCCCGGGGGCCAGATGCGGCCCTCCAAGGTCATTTACCCGGCCCTCGCTCAAGGTCAACCTAAGTCTGAAACGACTAGAAAGCACATAACAACAACAACAACAACAATCCTATCTCATCAACCAAAAGCAGGCCCACATTTCCTATTGAAATACTAATAAGTTTATATTTGTAAACATTGTTCCTCATTTTAATTATTGTATTGTTTTTAAGTGTTTTTTGCACTACAAATAAGATATGTGCAGCATGCATAGGAAGTCATGTGTTTTTTCCCCCAAATTATAATCTGGCCCTCCAACACTTTGAGGGACTGTGACCTGGCCCTCTGTTTAAAATGTTTGTGGACCCCTGCCTTACCCTAACCCTAAGTCTAACCATTAACCCTAATCCTAACCCTAATCCTAACCCAAACCCTAAACTTTACCCTAACCCCTAACCCTAATCCTAACTCTAATCCTAACCCTACCCCAAACCCTAAACCGTACCCTAAACCTTATCCTAACCCTCCCCTCCTTTCTATCCTTCCACCAAATGCAACAATGAAGTATATTCCCGCCCTCAGTATGCCACTCTCCCTTTCCCTTTTTCACAACCGCCACTGCAGAATGAGCATAACTCTCAGAGCTTCCAGGCCCAGCTATCATACTATCACCCCGCTTTATGCGGGGAGGCTAATTTAACTAATTTAGGACACCATAAAAACCTTCCAGCAGCATGCATAAGAATGAGGAAGTACTCCATCAAGGACTCGGTGTCACAAGTGGACAGTGAAGAGGCAGCTCCCCCTGTGGCCGGAATCGAGCATACCCTCATGAAACTGAAAAGCTGGAATGTTAAAATCTGGCCACTTGGAGTGTCTCTGCTGTCACAGTAAGAATGTCCTCCGTTGGGCATGTGGCAGAGCTCAGGTTGCATTGTAGTAGGTGGTCTGCAGTTGGCTCTTCTCCGCACTCACACTTTGTAGCCCATTTCTTAAGGTTGGCTCTGCATCTCATGGTTCCAGAGTGCAGCCTGTTCAGTGCCTTCCGAGTTGCCTAGTCTTCTGTGTGGCCAGGAGGGAATTTCTCATCTGGTCTCAGCCACTGATTGAGGTACCAGGTTTTAACCTGCCACTTTTTTGGACTCTCACTTGCTGAGGTGTTCCTGTGACTGTCTCTGTAGATCTTAGGAAGCTCTTTCTTGATTTAAGGCATTGGCGTGCTGGCTGATATCTAAACAGAGGATGGGCCGGAAATGTCATAACCTTGGTTCTTTCACTACAGACTGCGCCTTCCCGAAGGGTGTCAGGTGGTGCAATACCAGCTAAACATTATAATTTCTCCAGCGGCGTTGGGTGTAGACATCCTGTAATAATGCGGCATGTCTCATTAATAGCCACATCCACTGTTTTAACATGGTGAGATATATTCCACACTGGGCATGAGACATGACAGGAACCTCCCTGCAGGATAGTAACACATCCAAGCATCCCCTGGGCAACATCTTTGTAGATGACTGATTCTCTCACACCAGAAGCGACTTGCAGTATGCAACCAAACAAACAAGCAGACTTGCAGAATGCTGCTGGAGCATGGCCATACAGCCCGAAAAACTCACAGCAACCCAATTGATTTATTGACAGTGCATTCAATCATCACAACTTTAAAAAGTTTCTTTTTTTGGACAGACCTCTGAAGGTCCCCATTAGCAGTGGCCATTACAATTAAAAACTACATAATGTGGGTGAAAAGAGAAGTTAGAATTGCACTCTCTCTTTCTCTTTACAAAACACAACCGTCTTAGACATTTCAAAACTCAATACATCATATTCATGTCCATGGTGCATTCACCAATATTAGATAAGCTTTCCCTCTGATAACCTACTCTCTGAAGGGTAATATTCAGTATGTCCATCCTGTTCAGCATTTCATTGTCATAAGCTAGACTTGCAAGTTCTGGTATTCGTAATCACAATTGTGGCACCATTAGCAATATCACAAAAACCCACCTTAAAAGAGAGCAAATGGACCAACCAAAGGAACTGAATATATTATTTTGTACAATAGCTTCCTAAAACCCACCTTTGAAGTCAGAGGAACTGGATATATCTTTTGCACAATAGTTTTACATGCATTATACCATCATGTTACGTATAGAAGCTGACTGGACTGGCTGTTGACACTTCCTTCAATGTTGGGAGTGGGACAGTTTCCCTCTGCCATAGTGGAAGGCAACTGTCTAGTTTAGGAAGTGGAGTAGAGCCCATATGGCACACATAGTTCTGTCTTCCAATGGAAGGGAAGGACAGAGAACAACTGGAAAGCTGCTACAAGTATCTTCTGGCCTTCTCACCTAAGACATTGTTCTACCTGATGGCTGCCTCAGGCCTGGTAAGTATAGGCAATATTCTCAAGAATACTGCCTATGCCACATATCTCAATCTGATCAGCCAGACTGACGTTTAGAATTTTAGCCTGCTTAGCAAAACTTGGTATATCCAATCTATGCTAAAATTTCCAAGTCTGTACATAGTGATTAAGGTTGCAAAGGTGGGGGAATTCCCATACTTATGTGTGCTTTTCCCGGGGCAGCTTTGGAACCAGATGATCATGCAATTAGGTCTCAAAAAGCAGGCTACACTTTTTTCTTTTCCTATTATTATATGGATTAACTGCACGTATAATTCAGATATCCCCTAATGCAGTGGTTCCCAACCTTTGGCCCTCCAGTTACTTTGGACTTCAACTCCCAGAAATTCCAGCCAGCTGTTTGGAATTGTGGGAGATGAAGGCACCTGGAAGACCAAAGGTAGGGAACCAGTACTCTAATGCACTCTGGGAAATCTACATGGCTTTGGGTTACTGTGAGTTTTCCAGGCTGTATGGCCATGTTCCAGAAGCATTCTCTCCTGATGTTTTGCCCACATTTGTGGCAGGGAACCTCAGTGGTTGTGAGGTTTGTTGGAAACTAGGCAAGTGGGGTTTATATATCTGTGGAATAATGTCTAAGGTGGGAGAAAGCACTCTTGTCTGCTTGAGGCAAGTGTGAATGTTGCAGTTGGCCACCTTGATTAGCATTGAATGACCTTGCAGCTTCAAAGCCTGGCAGAATCCTTTGTTGGTAGGTGTTAGCTGGCCCTGAGTGTTTCATGCCTGGAATTCCCCTGTTTATTTATTGTCCCAATTTCAAAGTTTTTTAAATACTGGTAGCCAGAATTTGGTCATTTTCATGGTTTCCTCCTTTCTGTTGAAACTGTCCACATGCTTGTGGATTTCAATGGCTTTTCTGTGTAGTTTCACATGGTGGTTGTTAGAGTGATCCAGCACTTCTCTACTCTCAAATAATATGCTGATTCATCAAATAATATTTGATGAATCAAATAATAATTTGATTCATCAGGTATTCTGCTATGGCTGACTTATCTGGTTGAGTTAGTCTACAGTGCCTTTTATGTTCCTTGATTCGTGTTTGGGCAATGCTGTGTTTGGTGGTCCCTATGTAGACTTGACCACAGCTGCATGGTATACGGTAGACTTCTGCAGAGGTGAGAGGATCCCTCTTGCCCTTTGCCGAACGTAGCATTTGTTGAATTTTCTTAGTGGGTGTGTAGATAGTTTGTAGGTTGTGTTTCTTCATCAGATTCCCTATGCAGTTAAGTAATTCTTTTGATGTATGGTATGAACACTTTTCCTCCGGGTGGATCTTTGTCTTTACTCTCATGGCTTGTTCTTGGTCTTACAGCTCTTCTGATGTCTGTGGTGGAGTATCTGTTGGGGAATCTGAGCTGTTAGGCTCAAAGTAACCCTCAGTTGGGGGTGATTCTGCCATAAATATAGCAGAGTACCGACGTAAACTTCATAACCAGCAGAAGCTTACATGTGGTGAGCTAGAATAAGCTTCTACTCCATAGGATGGCACAGGATTGCAGATTCGGAACTTTAATTTAAAAATATTTATTGCAGTAAAAGAAATACATTCTTTATAGAAAAGGTCTTGGAGCTAACTAGCTTACTCTTTTAAGAAAGGTAAAAGGTAAAAAGTCATAAAGGTCCATGCTGATACATTTTTCCTAGAGAGAGGCAAAATGTGTCCTTACTGGAAGGAAGGAAGGAAGGAAGGAAGGAAGAAAGGCAGAAGAAAGTGGAAAATTGTAAATGGCCAGATGGCCAGCCCAGGGCAATAAAACTTAAAGAGGAAGTTCCCTCACAGAATTCATTGGCTATATCATCAAAGGGTGGTGGTGGTGGTGGTGGTGGTGGTGGGGGGGGGGGGGGAGACAGTGGCTAGCAGGAGGAGGAAAAACAAACTCCTTTTTGGGAAACATGCATAGAAAAGTGGAGAAAGCCCTCAGCTTAGCCCTGTTTCTAGCCTAGCTGTGAACTGCCCTGAGTCCTCTTCAGGGTTGAGATGGGAGGTATACAAATATCGCAAATAAATAAATAGCTACTCATTGAGGACTGGAAACTTGATGACACAAGAGACTTGTGCAGTCCAGGGATGAAAGCCAACAATATCCATTGGCCTGTTTAGGTGGTTCAGTTCACCTTGGAGGAGGTGGCGTTCACAGATTCTTGTACATGACTTTGTTCCTCTCTGAGTTGTCCTCTCAACAACCCTTTTACGTCAGTCAGACTGAAAAATATTGATTGATTGTTTTAAGATTATCAGTTCAATCAATCTTCTGGGGATGTTGTTGTTGTTTTGTCTTAATGAACACTTGAACCTTAATCTCTTAAATCCCAGTCCAGCATCTCACCACAACACCAATCATGGCCAGATCTTTCAGAAGCACCATTTATAAAACTAAGAAGTTAATTGGAGTCAAGCTGAAAGCAAGCACATTCTCAAGTGGAAATTGGGATTCATGTGAGCCTTTCAGCTGAGCATCACTATATCTAAGCGTCCTGCTTTGGCTTGGAAGCCAGCCAGTTGGACCATTGGGAAGCCCTTCTCCTGCTTGGCTTTTCTTCCCCTGCATACCTTTCCCACCAGGACCGCTTTGAGAAACCGCTATTGAAAAGTGTGGTATCACCCATGAAATGCATTTCTGAAGCCAGCCAACCAACCAATGAAGTTTTCTATCAGCAACATGGACTGCAGGGTAGTGTTTTATTTTTTCTTCATTCATCCACTGGTGTTTCTGTGGCTGTTTCCCAGGGAACAAGTGTATGGCAGAGCTTGGTCAATGCCAGCTTCTCCTCCCCTTTGATTTTTTTCTGAAGTCTACAGCTGGCTTCCCGAAAATGCAAGAGGCCAGAAGGCATCTTGGCAAAAAGTCCCAGCATTACTCAAAGAGTATGACGATTGCTGAAGTAATAGGCTGTATATTTCATTACTGACACTCGAAAGTTAGGCAGGGAGAAGAAAGCTGGAAGCCTGATTTTCTCTCTCTTAACCTTGTTCAGCAATGTGTTTGGGGAGCAATTGAGCTGAAAACAGGTCTGGCTCAGGGTGTTTCTTTCCAGTTTAATCACTTCGGGGCTAGAATACTATTAGCATCTTATGCATGGGCAACTTCCCTTAGAGCATTAGATTGATACGGTATGTTTAGCTTAGAGAAAAGAAAGCTAAGAAGTGACATGACAGACATGCTTAAATATTTGCAAGGATGTCACAGCGAGGAGGGAGCAGAGCTGTTGTCTGCTGCCCTAGAAACCAGGATACAATGAAGCAATGGATTCAAATTGCAGGAAAAGACATTCCATATAAACTTTAGGAAGAATCTCCTGCTGGTAAGAATTGATCGGCAGTAGAATATGCTTCTTTGGAGCATGGTAGTATCTCCCTCTCTGGAAGTTTTTAAGCAGAGGCTGGATGGCCACCTGTCAGGAGTGATTTGGTTGTGTGTTCCTGCATGGCAGGGGGTGGGGGGTGGACTCAATCCTTGTAGTCTCTTCCCCCTCTTTGATTCTATGATTCAATTTATATTGTGTTCAAGGGCTGAGGGACCAGAGTTGTACAAGCAGATCTTGTGTGCATAGAGATATATACTGAAATGAACACCCTCATGCAGGAGCAAATGCAACTACAGGCACATATCTGGTCATGCATTCAGCTGCACAAAGTTGCCATTGAACATGTGCTACATAGCACAATGTATAAGTTAACATGTGTAGATGTACATTATATAATGCCAGTCTAGGTTATTTGTCCAAGTTCTGTTCTATGAATCTATTTCAGAGAGGTTCTGGTTTTGCTATTTTAATATTTTATATTAATATTACCCATTCCCTGCCACACGTTGCTGTTGCCGACATGAGGGTTCTGTGTGGGAGATTTGGCCCAATTCTATCATTGATGGGGTTCAGAATGCTCTGTGATTGTAGGTGAACTATAAATCCCTGCAACTACAACTCCCAAATGTCAAGATTCTATTTTCCCCAAACTTCACCAGTGTTCACATTTGGGCATATTGAGTATTCATGTAGAGTTTGGTCCAGATCCATCATTGTTTGAGTCCACAGTGATCTCTGGATGTAGGTGAACTACAACTCCAAAACGAAAGGACACTGCCCACCAAACCCTTCCAGTATTTTCTGTTGGTCAGGGGAGAGCTGTGTGCCAAGTTTGGTTCAATTCCATCATTGGTGGGGTTCAGAATGCTCTTTGATTGTAGGTGAACTATAAATCCCAGCAACTACAACTCCCAAATGACAAAATCATTTTTTTGAGTGAAGGGCATACATTGGGTTGTTAGGTGTCTTGTGTCCAAATTTGGTGTCAATTTGTCCAGTGGTTTTTGAGTTCCGTTAATCCCACAAATGAACATTACATTTTTATTTATATAGATGTTTTAATTCCATGTTTAAATGTGTAGATGTTGTTGTTTCTCTATTTAATATGGTTTCATTTAATTTATACCTATATGTTACAGTTGATTTTATACTAGTGTGTGTGTGTGTATATGTGTGTGTATATATATGTGTGTGTGTGTGTGTGTGTGTGTGTGTGTTTTATGGCATTGAATTTTTGCTGTGAATTTATTGGAAACCGCTTTGAGTCCTGCTAGGAAGAAAAGCAGTATGCAAATGAAGTAAATAAAATAAATAAATAAATAAATAGATTGAGAGTGACACTGTCACCCAGTTAGTGCACTTATACACTTTAGCGTATGGAGAGGTGGAGGACTAGGACAATTTAAACCACTGGAATGCTAACTAATCCATTTGTATTATATGGCTGCTATGATACATCTTTAACGAAACACCTGTGCCAACCATTTTTAATGTAATATTTCTTAATTGGCTTTTAGGGTGTATATTGTGATGTTTATTCATGTTTTCATTTTTTTTATGTCTTCGTGGATTGCTCTCATTTTATTTTATTTCAATGCTCAATTCTTTAGTTGTAAGTTTATTGTTGTTACTGTCCATTATCCTGTATTATTTTGATATGTTTGTACCCATTTTGGTACAGGGAGAGAGGGCAGTCTAGAAAAAATGTTTAATTGTTGTTGTTATTGTTATTATTAAGTATTTGCCCATGTAGGAATCCACAGATAAAGCCACCTCCCTTCTTGGCCATGTGGGAACTCAGGCAAAGGGCAGTAAAATCTACACTTAATTAGCAGTAAAAAAACAAAACATCTAACTTCTCTTGGGATTCAGCTCGTCTGAAACTGCAGGGCACAGAACATGGAACTTTGTAAGAAGACTGTGTATTATTACATCTGGAAAAAACCTTTAGGTTCTGTGTCAGTAAAGCTTGCCAGTCATCATCCAAATTTAAAATAATAGTTTTAAATTTTTTATTGTGCACTGTTTTTATGCTTTTAGATATATTGTGATGTTTTTCTTTGTTTTATTGGTGTATGTATTTTTATATGGCATCGAATTGTGCCAACTTGTTCGCCGCCCTGAGTCGCCTCCGGGCTGATACGGGCGGGGTAGAAATGGAGTAAATAAATAAATATCTTCATTGGAGGTCGAAACTGCAAAATTATTTATTTATTTACAGCTTTTATATTCTGCCCTTCTCACAGGGTGGATTACAGGGTACACATATATGGCAAACATTCAATGCCAATTTTTGACATACAAACATATACAGACATAGACAGAGGCTATTTAACTTTTTTTCTGGCCGCCAGGGGAGCTGTCGCTTTTATCGTCCATCTGCGACACTGATGAAGCACTTCCGCATTCCCGCATGCTTCCCTGCTGGAATGCTTTGCTGGAGTCTTCTTTATGGCCTCATAAATCAGTTAATTTAGCCTCCCCACACTTTAAGGTGGTACCTTATTTTCCTACTTGACAGATGCAACTGTCTTTCGGGTTGCAAAGGTCGACAACAGGCTACACACAATTGGTTGGAAACCCACTCCAACCCGGGCTGGCTTCGAACTCATGACCTTTTTGGTCAGAGTGATCTTAATGCAGCTGACACTCAGCCAGCTGCGCCACAATCCCGGTGAAGTTAAGTCCCAATCCATAGTTCCCTGATATTTATATTGCGAATGTTGCCTCTTCTGACTCTAAGATTCTATTATTATTATTATTGCGACGGCAGGAAACTTTCCCTGCTGTTGTCATGTTGTTCCTGCCAAAATAGCATTTCTTTTTGTAAAAGAAGTAATGCCAATAACTCCCCCTTTAACTGGGGTATACCTTTATTTATTTATTCATCACAGTAGAGAAAAAAACACTTAAAATCTGGATTTGTAATTTAGTGAGGCTGTTAAAGGCGGCTCCTCTAAACTACAAACCCTAGAATTCTGTAGGAGGCAGAAACCGGATTTTAAGTGGATTTTTTTCTCTAGTGTGATGAGGCTCTTAGACTGCCCAATACAATATTAACATTAAGCCCAGTCTCCTTGCAGCAGAGGCAAGAGGACACCGCTCAGGCTCTTCCTCTGCTCTTATGAAGCCTCTTATGAACTGACTTCCTGTGGGTTTCAACTAGCAAACAATATTAACTATGGCAAGAGTCATGCTGAATGTAGTTGGTAAACCACACAAGGATGGTTGACTGGAAATATGTGCAATGCTTTGGAAGGAACCAATGCATTCCAGTGGTATTTGGTGTTATTATTTTTTCTGCCATTTCACCAAGACGCTTCCAGTTGGTTTGTTCTGACCTTGGTAATGGGTTGGCAACACTTACATGACCCGTTCTGCCAATAAATTACCACTGAGCTGAATTGAGGTTGACATTTGGATGAGAGACATGTGGAAACTCCCCTGCTGTTTGGCCTCTTTCAGGATCCCACATTAAGCTTCATCCTGATTGACGTCACTTTTGATGGGCACAGAGAACTAGACAGAAGATTTGAGCCTGCACTCTCTTTTCCTTGCTTTCCTTGCAAATTAGCCGCTTTTGAGAAAGAAATGATTGAGAGTTCAGCTGTCACCAGAGGTAGACATGACATTAAATGGCTTCATTCTCAGAAAATCAAAATAAGGAAAGAGGCATGGATGTGTGCCCTCATTTATACCACATATTGGCAACGGGCAAGAAACACAATGTTGACTAAAGGTAGACTTGAAACGTTTTTCTGCCGTTCAAATAAAGAAAAACATGAAGCATCATTATTCATGGTCTGAATGTTCTGCTAAAGAGATGAGAGAGGGAAGCCAAGATATAATGGCTCTGATAGTTTAATACTCATTCCACTGTCTCAGCTGCAACTTGAGGTTAGGAGTTCTTTTGGAGCTGACAAAACAGACAGGGCTTCTAAATGTGACAAATCGATCCAGACATGCTCTAAAAGGAAGCATTCTATCGGAAGGCTTTCCTGTCTTTGTGGCTGGCGCCAGATTTGGGGGTGCCCTTTGTGCTTCCTGCCTGGTTGGGTCCCTTGATTGTGGTACCCTCTCCTCCCCTAACCTTAATGGGCTAGAACAAGCAAAGGGGAAAAAGGGGGCCAGCCCAGCCAAGAAGCTTCATCTCATTCTGTTTTCTCAAGTTTGGTCTCTAAATTTTCCACTGACAGGCTCAGTACTCATGGTTAAATTTAGTATTTTAAAGTTCACTTTGGATTTAAAGCTTTTTTTTTTACTAAACAGAAATAATTACAGATTTTTCTCCATTTTTAAGATGAGAAGCTTTTTGTGGATGCATTTTCAGACATATGCATTTTCTACACAGTCTTCCATGTTTCCCGGTTCACATTTTTTAGATGGGTACATGTTTTCAAACTTCACCTTCCCTCAAGATGAATGCAAAACCTGAGAATGTACACAGTTCAGATTGTACAAGCAGTGCCCATGTTACAACATGATAGGTTCTGTAGGTTTGTTCTTAAGTTGAGTTTGTTTGCAAGTCGGAACAGATACATTTTAAGGATAACTCTCTCTCTCTCTCTCTCTCTCTCTCTATATATATATATATATAGGTAAAGATTATGGTTAGGGAAATGGAGATGAGGGAAATGGAAATGAGCATCACCCTCAGAGTTGGACACAACTAGAAATGGAGATGAGCAGCACCCTCAGAGCAGGACATTCAGTCTAGTTGTGTCCAACTCTGAGGATGGTGCTCATCTCCATTTCTAAACCCAAGAGCTGACATTGTCTATAGACTCCTCCAAGGTAATGTGGCCAGCATGACTGCATGGACCGCTGTTACCTTCCTGCTGAAGTGGTACCTATTGATCTACTCACATTTGCATGTTTTTGAACTGCTAGGTTGACTGAAGCTGGGGCTAACAGCGGTAGCTCATTGCACTCCCTGGATTCGAACCACCAACCCTTCAATCCTATAAATGCTTTGGATAGCATAGGGAAGGGTCAACATCCCAGTGGTATTTGTTTTGCTGTCTGTGCTCCTGTTCAGAAGATTTCACCTCACTTTCTCTCCCTGTGAGGACTAGATTTTGAAAAAAAATCAACTTAAGAACAAGGACTGGTGATAAAACTTTAGTGGAGACACCTTTCCCCCATGATAATAACCAAATTTCCCTTCTGAAGGGTAGATTTTTCCCTCTTCCTGTTGCCTTTCCCCCCATTCTTAGCTATGAGTCATTTGTAAGTATGATGTTTGTACTCTGGGGACTACCTGTGCATATATTTGGGTCTGTATTCATTTCCAAGAGGTGTAAATGGGATTATCTTGCACTAAAATATGAATCCAATTATTTCCTCAGCAACCTTTTTCTGTTGCTTGATCTTTTAATTCTTCTCAAATCACTTTGGGGATTTGAGATTGCATAATTATTGTGCTGAATTCTGTTGTTTGTCCCAAGTAGAGTAGGCCCAGGAAATCAATTGATTTAATTCAGGGAACCAACTTTATTTATTTATTTATTTACTTGCTTACTTACTTACTATATTTATATACCGCCCCTCTCAGCCTGCAGATGACTACTTGGGATTAACTGATAGGATTCTGTCCTCTGTTTTGAGGGCCAATCAAAATGGCCAGAGACAAAATAGCCATTTATTTAGGTTGTAAGGAGAATGGCATAGTGGTTTGAATGCAGAAATAGAACTTCCAGGAGACCAATTTTTAATCATTGCTCAAACATGGAAACCCATTGAATGACCTTGGGCAAATCAGAGTCTCTCAGACTCAGAGCTACAAACAACAGCAACCAGGGCAGACATCCATTTTTCCTGATGACTAAAATGTGAGCATGAAACATGAGCAACTACTCAACAGTGCCAACCCATAACACCAAGTGTAACCATCTTGTATGGATCTCCTGGCATAGTGGCTGGTAGAACATGTTGGTAAGGCAGTTAATCTTCACCAAAAGAGGGGATAGGGTTCAGCACTTGAACAGCTCTTTTAATGTATGGACTAAAAGCCAGAGCAAATACATCACTTCACTGACATGGGACCCACCAGCTGTCATTGTATAACAACTACATTTTCAAAATTCAGCATACTGAAGTTCATATTTGATATTGACAAGCTGGAAGGTGCCCAGAGTGTGTCGTAATGTAAAATAAACCATGTGTAATTCACGTTTGATCAGTCCACACACTGCCTTGCCAGAGAAAGAAAATATGCCACACAGATGAACAATAAATAACATGTAGTTTACTCTGCATAGTTCAGAACAACATATGTACAATGTGATCAGTTGTATCAACTCGCATAATGTCCTTGTAAGAGATATTTAAAATTGTCTTTCTTTGTCCATGTACCATAGATAAACTCCTTCAGCAGTTCATGAAGCAAGAGCACACTCCAAACTCTCTCTCTCTCTCTCTGTTTCACCCTTTCTTCATTCCTAACACCTGCATAGCTCAAGCTTGAACAAAAATCTAATAGTAACCTAAAGTCCCAGGCTCAGCTATCTCCCCACACAAAGCCCGACCAATCAGCTTCATTCATATTATTTTACAGTTCACACACACACACACTTGCATATTTGAAAGGATGTCATATCTCTTATACAAGTTTAGAAGGGAATACATCATTCAATCTTAGCAGAATCTAGTTCTGTGTAAACAAACTTGGTGCCAGATCTGGAAAAGAATTCTGAGTCAGAATCAGAACTGGAAGGGATTGTAAGATCCATCTAGTCCAATCCAATGCCATGCAGGAATGCACAACTAAATTATTCCCAAAAGCATGATTTTCTGTGGGAGAATAGATGAAGACTGGTACAAGGTGTATATTATGTTTCTAAAAAACTAAAGGTGATAGGGGAAATCTGGTGCCATTTTTGGAACTGGCAGGACAAACATACCCAGAAATTGGTCTAACATTTGAGGCACCAAAATGTGTGTTGGTCAGTGTGATCTTTGTCATCTTGACCACACTCTGTTGTTGTTTGGCCACACAGGCCCCAGTTTTCATCTGTGAAATATTGGAGATATGGTAACAAAATGTGTAAGTAGAATTTCCCTTGCCTCCTTGAATCGACAGTCTCAGATCTGACTCCATTCCAGCTTGCTTATTCCAGTAGTATTTGCTAGGGATAGAGTTAAGTGAAACTGAAACAAAAAGAGGACATCATTCTTCAAAGAAGAATCCCTTTGAAATATGATTTTTTTTTTTTTGCTGTAACAAATGTAAGAGTTCCCAAGTGTGGATAATGTTCAATGTGTGCAACATTACAAATTTGGAGAGCAAAGGAAAACCCATTGAGGAGGCAGAATTCTTATGGGATGGTTTGCCTTCATCAATTAGGAGCAGACTCTGTCCTTCTCTGTCTTCCAGACATAACAATTACCCTAATCAGTATTTTATCTAAAACCATCTTCGATATTATTACGGATTCTAATCCACCAGGATTTATATAAAACCAAGAGGCACTTGCCAATATTAGGATCCCTCCAGATCCAAACCACACCGCAGCAATTGATAAGATCTGGCTTATAGTGTGTCTCCTTTGCCAACAGAACTATCACTAAATCAAAGCAAAGTGTAACATATCGTTTTGAGTCACTGCAAATAAAAATCACTTAAACAACTAAGCGTAGGTTTTTAGCTACTCATTGGCAAAACTATCTCTGAGTATTCCTTACCTAAGAAAAGGCTATGATGCAAGGAGTCACCAAAACAAGTGACTTGAAGGTTCACACACACACACAGTCTCCATCTTCTAAATTACCTATTTCAAAGGCATTTAGAAAGTGAGGCTGCATACAAAATCTTCCTCTTGGCTGTCTCTTGGGATTTAATAAGATTCATGAAACAAAAACAAAAAATAAGCACATCAACATTACAATATTACTTAGTAAGTGGTTTTCGTAATGACTATCTTAGCTTTCAAGCTCTACGTCTAATCCTTCTCTTGCTATGGTTGCAATGTGAGCTATTAACAGATCCTCGCAACAGTCAAATTTCTTATGGATGTTTCTGCAGCTATGTTGCTCCTCACGCATTTCATTTTGTAAAAAGAAAATAAAATCTATGCAAATGAAAACTACCACATAGTCATTTGAAAAATGGCCAGAGTTGCATGCAAAACTACCCGTTTGCCTTTGTTATTCATAGGAAAAGGAAAAAGAAACTCACATTCTTATGAGTTATGAAAGAATTAATTTGCATGTACCCTTTTCATCTCAGCAAATCCCTCCACAGGACTTTACAAACACAACAGAAAGTTCCACACAAGTTTTATGACACACACACACCCTCTAATGTTGATGCGCCTGGCTAAAGAATGCCAGCTGTCTCTTACCACATCACAAAAGCAGGGTGAGAAGAAAACCATATCCAATTAAAACTGAAAAAGGGATTTCAGTTAGGAGACTATAGTTTTCTCCAGTTGGATGTCAGCCAAGATACAAGACTATGATGCCCCTTTCCTTGAAGATTGCCACTGTATTCAGAATTGTTGCAGCATGTATCCTCCTCCCCCCGCCCCCGGCTGCATTTAGACTGGGTTTGTCCCAGGTTTCTCAGTGTAATACTGAGACCTATAGATATACTTTAATGTTATTATTCTGCAAACAAGTACCAAACACACTTACAAGCAGCTTTTTTTTCAAGGAGACAAAGAAAAAGAGAGAAAACATATTTGTGTTGTTTGGAAATTGAGAGAAACAATTTGGCTGATGGGGTTATTCCCAGATCATGGTCAAATGAAGTGTTTACTTAGGGTAGTGGTTCCCAAGCTTTTTTTGACCAGGGACCACTTGAGCAGGGACCATTTTGACCAGGGACCAATCTCCAACATTAGTACCAGAATGGTTATGAATCCGTTTTTAGTCAACTTTAGATTCACTTTGATTATTTCGGTTGCTGATTCAGAAAATAGCATTGGATACAGACCATATTAACTCTAGTTTCTGATACAGAACATATGCCATCCAATAGTCACCATCTGCTCGCCCACAGAAAACCTTATTTAATAATCTAGACCTGATGTGATCTATCAAATGCAATTTTCTGAATTAGCACCCCCAATAATCCCAGGAACAGGCCTAAAAACGAAGACACCAAAGCGCTCCCGTTCCAAGTACCACATGGAACAGTTCTGCTTGGAGGGAGGGAGGAGAAACATCAGTGAGGAGACTTCTTGTTACGCCTTTTGTGTATAGTCAACCTCCCCACCCCAAACATCCCTTTTGCCTCAGCACTATAAGAGGATTTCACAAGACCAGTCTCTCTCATTGCAATGGTGTAGTAATGGTGAGGCCGTGGACCATATTTTAGTTCTTGCAGACCATAGGTTGGGAACCACTGACTTAGGGATACAAAATGAGGAGCATTTCATTATATGCTTCCAGTCAGAAAGAGGATGCAGAACAGAATGGAAGGTGAACCCTAGTGCTATAATGACTGAGGGAGAAGGTCCAAGCTAAGTAAATACAATACGACTCATACATTCATGGTTGGAACGCTCCCAGATGTTGCATAGATAAGCAGAACCATTGACAATAGTGAACTTTGTTGAAATGGTGCTATGATGGCTGAGGGAGAAGGACCAAGCTAAGTACACTTTGTTGAAATAAAGGAAATCTGGCCCAAGAATAGCATAGAGTCACACGGGATGACCTAGAAAATGCCTACAGATGACCTATTTTGTGAGGCATGGATTAATGAAACTCTGGATACCAATGTCATACTGTCCATAGAACTGGCTGAAGAGTCTCTACAATTTTCCAAAACAAATTAACTAGGCCTCATCTACACAGACCATTTAATGCAATTGTGGCCCTTCAAATGTTGTTGGCTTGCAACTCTAAGTGTAGATGAGAAATGACATTTAACAACACCTAGAAGACTTCAAAATACCAACCCGTTTTACTCTGTACACCCAACAAGGAAGCTGTGATGCATAAACTGAGAGCCGTTCAAGAGCAAAGCATTTGAACAAGCCTTGAAGTGGGGACTCCCTTTATTTCTTCAGTTCAAACAAAGAGCAACCCGCAATCAACCCACCTTTGTTGTTTGAGCCAACGTTCATGAGGTACAACAACAGTAGAGTGTGAATAGAGCTTTAAGGATACCTGGCTTGATGAATATGTTTATAAAGCTTAATAGAACCCAAAATGTTATTTACCCTTTTCACTGGAGTTTATCCCTCTTAGACATGTCTGGACGGCTACCTGTTGTACTTGGCTCCTTGTGGTTTCAATAAGAATTTATAGACCCTAAGCCATCTGTAGAATGTCCCAGCTCTTCAAGGCCAATGTAAATGCAATGACGGGGAACAAAACCACAGGAAGAAAAGGTTAACAGCACTCTCCCCTTTGCCCTCCCTCCCTCCCAAACTGGCACATTTTATCATTGCAAGCAAAGGGCCTTTTACTCAATGAAGTTCATCACTCATGCGCATCTCCAGGGATAATTGGAAGGCTGAGTTAGCACATAAAAAGGAGGGACTTTCCCCACCTTTGCTCTTAGTATGTTTTCTGGAGTTGAAAACATGCTGCAGGCTCCGTGGAACATCAATGAGCTGCCCTGTTTTGTTTGAGACACTCATCTGGAGTGTGCATTAAATCTAAATAGCGAATGAGGCAGCAAAGGGAGGTATGCCTAGGAAAAGAACCAACCGTTGTACATTTTGTGCAAGGCAAAATGCAACCGCACACGTTCTTGGTTTGGAAGCATCAACCCGAAAGTTGGGTGGCTTTATTTTCTCTCTCTCCCAGGGCAAGCAGCATACAAGGATTTGCTCTGTTCCCACAATCAATATTAAGAAAGTAATTTGAAATTAAAATAGATCTGGAAACTCTAGCCTCGCTTCTCTTCTGAATGGCAGATCCCTCCTGCCCTTAGCTCACCACATCTCTCCAAGCCTGAAAACCGAAGCGTCCTTCTCTACAGCAGAGAGCAGGAAAGGTATTTGTGGTCTAATGGTAAAGGACATGGAGTGAGAGAAGGGTGGGAGTCTGTTCAGATTTGGGCTAAATGCCATGTGAATGCTGGACTGAGCAAAATATCCTCTAAGGTGCTAAACACTTTTGAGATACAACACGTTTTTCATCATCAACATGTTGGAAGTGACTTGCTGCTCGTGCACAACTGTATTCTTTTGCTGAAAATAGATATTTCTCCTGCAGCAAATATCTCACAACATCCAGCAGTTATAATAAGCCATTTTGGACAAGTTGGGTCTCAATGCTATTGTTCAGCATTCAAAAACACTCAGATCTTTGCTGGACTAACACATAGTACTAAATAAACGAATCGCATTTACTTCAGAAACAAAATACTCACAATTCTGGTGGGAAGATAAAACAAATATTTTTTCTATAAAATGTAAAGCCTACTGATGTTTACTCCTTTCAGAGATCTTATTTAAGATATTTCTTTTGGATTTAATTGTAAAGAAAGCATTTAGAGCCAGTACTTTAAAAAGACAGCTAACTTAATAACATAGTAGAGGGTATGCATTTAGCCAAGCAACTAAGCATTGACTAAACGTGGTTACAGTTCTTAAACTGCAGACAATTAAATCAGATAAATATTGTTATCTGATGATACAGGCATCCCAGAATCTGGTGCCATATTGGCATTTTTTTCTAAAAAGAAAATGGAATTTTTTTTTGTAAGATGTTAAGGGTAACACTATGTAACAGAATTGGGGAAAAAATTCTGTTCCTGGTTAGAAAGTGTTATTTCCTGTTTCATTGTGTGGCAGTAATCTAGAAAGCAAATGTTATACTCCAGAAACTTTGTTTTTGTGTCTACCACAAACTATAGTAGAGTTTCACTTATCCGACCTTCGCTTATCTGACATTCCGCCTTATCCGACCCTCTTATCCAATGCCCCCTTTTCCTCCAGCATTTCCTCTTCAATTAAAGGAGCACTCCCAAATTCTCTCTCCATTCCCAATAAGTTAAAAAGGCAAGATATGGAGGAGGAGGGGGAAGGGGGAGGGGAGGGGGAAGGGGAGGAGGAGGAAGGAAAGGGGGAAAAGAGGAAGGACTGGAAGCAGACGTGTCCTCCGCTTTACCTCTGTGATTTCCATGCTCCTCTTCCACATCTGGGCACTTCCTGCTAGGCCTGCTATCCCCAAGGTATTGCCTTACCTTAACCCTTTGAGTCCCTGTTGTTGGACGGATAACTGTAGGAGATTCTGTATTATCCAACATTTTCAATTATCTGATGTTCTGCCGGCCAGTTTATGTCAGATAAGCAAGACTCTACTGTACGTAGAATGGGCTGAGACTCTATGAGATATTTGAAAAACTATAGCAAAAAATGTAGCAGGATGTCCCACAAAAGTTTTTGCCATTTAATAAAGTGTTTCCATTTTTTAAATAATACAAACAATTAAGAAATGACATTTATAACCCAGGAACAAAATTGTGTTACATCACAGTCAGTAAGCAAAGGTCTAACCCTCTTTCCTTTGTATAAAACAGTCTTAGCTTGATACATTTCTCTCCAAACTTCAACCAAATACAAGAGACATGTTCCAAGTAGCAGACTAGCCACCAGTCATCAAAAGCAGTTGAGGATGGATTTTTAAAAAACCTTCTGGTGATCATTTAGTAAGTATCTTTAACATATTTTATATGTAGCAAAAGTCTCTTCACTTGATATGTTTTTCATAGCCACAGACAGTTATGAAATAAAACGCTCCTCGCTGGACATAGTGGAAAGAATGGTAAAAAGCCAGAAATGTCAGTGGAGGTCATTCAAAACAGCAGGGTAAGAACTGGATATGAAACCAGGAACTTCATACTCGGAACCTTTCCAAGTGAAGATCCTTTTCCTGCGGGAAAAATACTGCTCTCTCTTAATGCTCAACATGCCAGAATTTTGTAAAGGGTGGAGCTGTCTTTCCTGCAGCAAACGATGGGTGTGGGAGACATTAAACTACAAGCTAAGGTCAAAAGACTCAAACATACTGTCCTGCTCTAAAGTGCGCCTTTTGATTTAGTCTGGTAAAGACGTTTTGCTTTTGCAGCCACACCAAGCACATCCATACACTACAAACGTAGTAGAAGCCAATAGCCAGAGCATTCACTAGTGCATTTTAGAATTCCAGCTGTTCCTTTCCCTGTTTCCTGGCTCTATTGTCCCATTAGGCTTGCCAGGTCACAATCCTGTGGTGACAGTAGAAGCCATGGCTGGCAGGAATCCTCTTAATTTTTGTGGTCTGTGTTTTTGTCAGTACTTACTGAAATCTAATCATGAGGCACTTTGAATCCCAGTTTGAAAAGAAAGGCAGGGTACAAACAAACAAACAACATTGTGCATATTATTAATACATGGGGTCGACATGCAACTTGTTAACAAGCAACTCCTGCTGAAACCCCCTCCTCTCCACAACCAATGAAAGTAGAGGGATCATCTCCAATTTTCACTTTGCCAAATGTATGGCTCCAACAGGCCTTATGCAGTCACTCCCAGTTGACCTTCCATGCCAAAACACTTTATTGTCCTAAAAATGACCAGTTCTGCTCCCCAAGGGTTTTTCCGGCTGGACATTTATTTCAGCCTTCTTGACTGTTTAAAGATTCACTTTCTGGTAAAGAAAAAAAAAAGAAGGATGTAGCTATGCAAGATCCAGGTGATGGACATGGCATTGATTTGGCCTTCAGACCTCACTAACTTCCCACCTTAATTTAAAGCAATCCCATCAGGACCATGTGGATAGGGTCCCCCCTTCAGAACTGTATTTATTATTAGTTGTAGTAGTAGTAGTAGTAGTAGTATTACCCTGCTTTATCTCACATGAAGGGGACTCAAAGTGGCTTAGCATAAAAGCACCAGCATAACCATTTAAAATATGCAAATATGCAAACATTAAAATAGGATTAAATATAAACAGTATTAAAAATTCCCAGTCAAAAACTGTTAAAACACAATCAAAGTTAAAACCACAGCACCCCTGAATTGATCTTAAACACCTTCATCTTTAAAAGACTGCCTGACTAGAAAAGTTTTAGCCTGCTGTTGGAATAAAAGGAGGGAAGGGGCAATTCCAACTTCCCTGGGAAGAAGGGAGTTCCAGAGTTGTGGGGCAGCCACCGAGAAATAAGGCCCGCTCTC
The DNA here is from genome assembly GCF_037176765.1 of Anolis sagrei. Lineage (NCBI taxonomy): Eukaryota > Metazoa > Chordata > Lepidosauria > Squamata > Anolidae > Anolis > Anolis sagrei. Next base: position 228,430,628 of record NC_090024.1, read on the forward strand.
TCATTCCCACCAATTGAACATGAGGCAGAGGTGGGACTGAGAGAAGGGCCTCTTGTGAAGATCTCAGGGTCCTGAACTGGGACTTTAAAGGTCATAACCAGCACTTTGAATTGTTCCTGGAAACAGACTGGCAGCCAGTGGAGCTGCTGCAGGAGGAGGTTGTCCTCTCCTGTGTAGCCAGCCTCAGTGAGTAACCTGGCTGCAGCTCTTTGGGCCAGCTGACGTTTTCAAGCACTCTTCAGAGGCAGCCCCACCTCGTGCGTGTTACAGTAATCCAGATGGGATGTCACTAAGTCATGGATCACTTTGGCCAGATCTGGCTTCTCAGGGAACGAGGGCAGTTGGCATTTCCTCCAGGCCAGAATCAAAGGTGGTAAGAACTGGGACTACCTCTTCCATATGACCTTTTCTCCTTCTGTCTTTTTCTACCATATCACTCTCATTCTTCTTCCTTGCCCAATAGGCCAGAAGAAAGAATAGATCACTATTGCCAGCAGTGAATGACTTATGAATTTACGTTAAGAGCTATGCGTTATCCACCACAAGTTAGTGACCACCACACTCCTAAGTGAATCATCCAGTTCATCTTGCTACAACCTGGAAGAAGTCCTTTTTGTTGAGCAATATTGTTTCTGAAGGAAATTCATAATGACTTCCTCCACTTCCATTAGATACAGCAAAGATGAAATGCTGCAATTGTTATTTCTGCTGCTGTTGTTGTGTGCCTTTCAGCCAATTCCAACTTACGTCAATCCTATCATAAGGGGTTTCTTAGCCAGATTTATTCAGAAGAGTTTTGCCATTATGTCCCCCTTAGGCTAAGAATGTGTGACTCATCCAAGGTCACTCAGCTGGTTTCCATGATCAAATAAGGGTCCAAACCCTGGTCTCCCAGAGTTCTTGTCTGACACTCAAACCACAATACCACACCGGCTCTTAAACAGCTCTGGGAGTCTCTTTTTTCAGCACAAGAGCACTGATGTCATCTTCAGGAGCACCAGAGAAACTGACAAGGCCTTCTTGCTCTGCCAAGTGAATGAGGTGACAATGAGGCCTCCCAGTTCTATGTTGTCTGTGCCAGGTTAGCACATAGGAAGTCAGAAAATGAGTTGTGTAATTGAATTTTAATAGATTCATTGTTTTAATAGCAATATTGAGTTTTGCTTTTTAAAGGAAAGCAGGGTTTAAATGTTTTCAAGAAATACAGTTGGCACAAAATTCCTTCTCGTTCCTGCCTTCCACTTCAGTAGCAAAATGATTGTGTCTTCAGAAATTATACCTATGACCACCAGAAATATAGCAGGCAATGTATTACTATTTCAGATTTCTATGTGTAGGTTTTAAAGTTGGACAATGAAGAAAACCCAGGGAAGAAAATCGGCTTATTGGTAATCCATTACCTGTCTCAGGGAGTCAACTGACCATCTGCTGGCTAGCTGTGCCCTTGGGGCATTTTTCAGCAGCCCCTCCCCTGTGTTCTGAACTCTACCATGCACATTAGCATTGTTGGTGTCTACAGTGCACTGTGTAGTAAATTTTGCTGTGTGATGTTGTTTAGATTGGACTTATTTTGGACCTTCATATTACTTTGTTTGATGCACCTTAATTTCCTTAAGGCACTTTCGCAACATGTGTTATCTAGCCAATTTGGTCAGTGTAGACAAGTTGTTTGTCTGGAGTTCGCCAGACCTAAGCAGGGCAGTTGAAGACTAGTAATCTTGAAGGTATCTCATTAATAGGATTGCCATTATTCACAGTCAATATGACAACAAACAAAACAACAAAATGTTCTCATCCCCATGCATATCAATGCTGAATCTGGCCACGAACTCTATATTTACTTTTAGTTAATTCACATGCAAGGTTGTAAGCCCTGTTGTTGATGGTTATTCCTGTTGTGGCTCACTTTGAGCCTGAGCTTTCTGAGCCTGAGTTTCCACTGGACGAGGAGGATGATGGGTTACAGATTTCTGAACATGTCCCTGTGGTTGAGGCAGACAGTATTGATTCTGAAGAAGAGATGGCATTTCTGTTTCCCAGAGAAAGGAATGTTGTTTTAAATCCTGATTTAAGTGAAACTTCACAGCTGCAGGTGGAGGAGTCGGCCACTCCATCTGGGAGCTCAGTGCCTCTCGGTTCCCAGGGTGACCAGTCCCAGGATAATGAGTTATCTGGCCTTGAAGGTGATGGAGATTTGATTAGGGAGGACCGTTTGCAATTAAGGGTACGCCAAAGTGCTCGGCTTTCCAACAAACGGGAAATTCGAGGTCAACATAATGCTTTCATGCTAGGGAAACATATTTAACGATCTGATTGAAGTCAATCCTTTGTCAGTGCAACTTTGCTTACACCCTGTTAACTTTTCAGGAATTGCCTCGGCTTTTGGGAAAAGCTTTGGCTCTTTGGGACTTTGGTTTTGATCTTGGCTTCTGGGGACTTTGTCATGCTGTCATGGATTCTGGTTTGACCCATGCTTGTGGATTATACTTCATGTTATTTGCCTCTGGACCTTGGAAACTCTGCCTTTGCACTTAAGACTCTGTTTTGGCTATTGAACTTTTGCAACCTTATTTCTATGTTTATGATTTTGCTTTTCTTCAGTAAACTACAAAACCTACAGCCTTGGAGTGTAGTGTTGTTCTGAGCAAGGTGAATCTATCCTGAGCTGCGACAATTCCTCTGAAGAAGAGACTTTTTATCAAACCGCACCTGAATGTGAGTTTTCTAATAAATATTAGGCCAATTTTGTTTTCCCCTCTCTTTTCATGCCAGATCCCCTCTTGGTAGCATACTCCCTAAAACCCCGTACACATCTACTTGTTCTGGTTGCTGAACCTAGAAATGCTGTGGCATAGGGAATTATGCCATGGGAATTGTCCTGGTGCTTGAGCTCAAAGGTAAACGAAAAGCAACGATTTGTTGCATAGTCATCATTTTCCATTGGGGCCTTCATCATGGAAACAAATCACCCCAGTTAAATGCAATTTTTGAGAAGTGCCACAGCCAAACGGCGGTTCCGGCCATTGCCACTGCCAGTTTTAGTCGGCCCAAAGAAAGGAATTCATTGGCAATCTAGGCATCAATAATGAAACAGTAAAACAGCCCTTCGTATTCGTTCATTGGCTACGTTAACCATAAAGCAGCTGTTAAAACAGATCCAAACATATTAAAAACCCATTTTCCTCCTGAAGTCCCCTGGCCATTGCCATACTGTTTTTTTTTAAAGGGGATGGGAGTTGCTTTTCATCTGGGTGAAGGGGGAAATTGCTTATCCTTCACCATTTGGAAATATTTTTTTCTGTTTGACGATGCAGAAAATCACATGGGCTCAAAAGAGGTAGCATAACCTCCAAAATTTAACAGAGAAAAACAGATATGTGATGCCAAGCAACATCAGAGTGTAGTCAAGATAGCCAAAGTTGCTAATGATGAAGAATACACAAGCTAGGATAGGTTGCAGCAGTTGGCGTTTGCCTGGGCAAGATTCCTCCTCCGTTCCTCTCCATTCCCTTCCTCTTTCACAGTGTTGAGTGGAAACTACTTTTATATTTTAAATGTAGTTTGCAGCAATTGAAGTAAGCTGAGGCCATAGGGAGAAAACTGAAGGAGGAGACAGAAACTAGAAGCCCATCTGCACAGTACCTTTATCTCAGGAGGTCCCATTCAAAGTGGAGGGTGGCTAGACATCAACTGCAAATGCAGGAGAAATTGCTACAAAACCAGAAAACCACAAGATAAAAAAGTGTGCGAATATCCCGATTCTGGCCAGAAGATTCGGATCTTCGCATCTCTGTCTGTCCCTGCACTCAAAAAATATGGGATTTTTAATGCTGGTTTGTTCCCAGGTTATAGATGTTGCTTCCTCATTGCTTTTTTTGTCAAAACCATGGGGAAAGTGGATTACATGGCAAAAACTTAGTCATGCCAATAGTGACATCACCATCCACCCATTTATCAAAGTTTATGGCACACAAACAAAGTTTTGCAGTACAAAAAGTACTTTCAAAGCAAGGTCTACACCCTTAATAGGGAACTCATACTTTCAAATCAGGAACATAATTTCATCATTATTATCATTATTCAGACACTGCATGGCCATCTGTCAAGACAGCTTTGGTGGTGTATTTGTGCCTGGAAGAATGGGATGATGTTCCCAGCACTTGTTCTTGTCATTTCTTCTCCTTCTTATGAGAAGAAATTGTGGTGACTATGGAAAATGTCTATAATTGCTTGGTTGGTATGGATCAGTGATTCCCAACCTTTGATCCTCCAGTTGTTTGTGACTTCAACTCCAAGAAATCCAAGCCATCTTAAAAGGTGTTAGGAATTGTGGAAGCTGAGATCCAAAACACCAGGAGGATCAAAGGTTGGGAACCAAACTGCATTTTTATATGATGATGATGATGATGATGATGATGAAGGTCATCATAATCATCATCATGATCCCGCTTTCCTTTCTTAAAAAACCAACACTTTGGCAGTCTAATTGTGATGACCAATAATGAAAGATATGAGAGATCCTCTGAAGATGCCAACCATAACTACAGGCAAAACTTCAGGAGAAAATGATACTAGAACATGGCGATACAGCCCGGAAATCATACAATACTCTAGTGATTCTGGCTGTAAAAGCCTCCAACAGTGCAATGGGAGTGATAGTAAAGGTAAAGGTTTTCTCCTGACATTAAGTCCAGTCGTGTCTGACTCTGGGGATTAGTGCTCATCTCCATTTCTAAGCCGAAGAGCTGACATTGTCCATAGACACCTCCAAGCTCATGTGGCCGGCATGGCTGCATGGAGTGCTGTTACCTTCCCACCGGAGCAGTATCTATACATCTACTCACATTTGCATGTTTTTGGACTGCTAGGTTGGCAGAAGCTGGGGCTAACAGCAGGAGCTTACCCGCTCCCCGGATTTGAACCGGCGACCTTTTGGTCAGCAAGGTCAACAGCTCAGAGGTTTAACCCACTGCACCATCAGGGGCTAGTTTACCAATAAGCAACTGGGATGATACTTAAGATAAGTTGGATTAATTTGGATGAATTTATGGAGGTTTCAGTAGGTAAATATGCACCATGATGAATAAAGAAGAGTATAGAGGCATACTACTTCTGAACATTTGTCAATCCATGTGTAGAGAAGATGGTTGCCATGGTGGAACCTCTGGAAATATATCTGGGTGGTCTAGGTGGAACTTTGCTTATATTCAAAAAGTCTGTTTCTATGTAGAAATGCAGCATAACTGGACATGCAGTGTATTTAGTCATATGGCACAAACCCCAAAATATGCTACGCACACATTTTTACATATGGTCTTGTTCTGAACCTATTTGTATTTCTTTCCACTGCTCCATTGCTTTGCTATGTGAAACAAGTGCACTTGGTTAAAGCAAAATTGCTCGATTTTCTAGCCTAGATCACTGCTGAGCTTTTATTTTTCACTTGAGGATAGATTAAGCTAGAGAAATGATACCTTGCATCATCTATTTCCCTTCTCCTCTTGGTTCATGCCACCGGTGGGATCTGAAATGTGATCATTTGTATAAACAGAATCCCGTATTTTTCACATCCTCTTCCGTTCAGCTTGGCTGCTGAGGGCTTTCAAAGGTCATCTCTATAATTGAACAGACACTTGGAGGGAAGGGACTTCTTTCCCCATCCTTGTTTATGCATACACTTGCTCCTTCCTAATAGGTACAATTATTAGAAAGATTAATAAGCTGAATATTAGTATGACCTTATAAATGTTAAAGGAGGCACTACTAGATCTATTGAGCATACTCTCAGGTGTACATAAGAATGTGTCCTAAAGCCAGTAAAATAGATTAGGCAAGGGGATCCCCAGCCAGCCATTATTTTTATGGACGGCTTGTATTTCAGGTCTGTCTGTTCAGCCCAGACCCATGGACAGAATTTGTCCCTATATATAATACAGGGTTAGTCAAAATGCATAGGCCAATAAGCCATTCAACTGAATGGCTTATTGGCCTATGCATTTTGACTAACCCTGTATATATGCACATGAAGGAAGTTGTGCAGGATTCAAACACCAGAGTACAGCTTCACAGGATCATCTCTAATGTCCATCCTGCTTCTCAAGAAGAGCTAAGAAAGTAACTTTTTGAAAAACCTATCTAAGCTCTGTTCCCAACTGAGGTCAGCCAACTGTCCCCAGGAATGCACACTGAGAAACGTTGCCTAACTTTCACTGCTGTATCTTCCCATTAGACCAGTGTTTCTCAACCTGGGGGTTGGGACCCCTGGGGGGGAGTCGCGAGGGGGCGTCAGAAGGGTCAAAGATCATCAGTATTTTCTGTTGGTCATGGGGATTCTGTGTGGAAAGTTTGGCCCAATTCTATCATTGATGGGGTTCAGAAAGCTCTGATTGTAGGTGAACTATACATCTCAGCAACCCTACATTGGCAGTCTTCTGGAAGGAATTGAAAACCTGGCTGTTCCGATGTGCCTTTTCAGATTAGGAACCTCCAGCACCAAATCCTAGAAGCACCTTAGTAGAACCAAGATCACTGCACACTGCACACCGCACTTACATTTAATCCCACATCCCTTCTGCCACATCAGCACTTTTAACCCTGTACCCCTACTTCGGCCGGCCCAGTTTTAATAGTGTCTTGTTGTATTGTTACTGTTATTGTTTTCCTGCTTAACTGTTTTAATTTGCTTGGGTATTGTATTGTTGTATTGTGTTTTTGGGGCTTCGTCCTGTGTAAGCCGCACCGAATCCCTTGGGAGATGCTAGCGGGGTACAAATAAAATTATTATTATTATTATTATTATTATTATACTCCCAAATATCAATGTCTATTTTCCCCAACCTCCATTGGTGTTCATATTTGGGCATATTGAGTATTTGTTCAAAGTTTGATCCAGATCCATGTCCAATTCAGTAGATGTAAAGGGTTCATGGAGGTTGTTGTTCTCAATCTCTGGTTGTCTGGATAATAATAAATTAATAAGATTGGTCAAAATAATAAATTAATAAGATTGGTACTCTGCTGTTTTTTTGGGTTTTTTTGTGAATTGGCATATCTTTGTTCCTAACAGTTCAAAGAGATATCCAGGTATACCAGTCTAACAACTGAGAAACCTAATTGCCTTGCTTAAGAACATGTGGATATATAACACTAAAGAGTTATATATTCAAATGAGTTTTGTATTCAAATGAGTTTTTGGTTCTTCTCAGGAAGATCATACTTTATGATTTTCCAAAAGGTGTGAATGCCAATTAAACTCCAATAATAATAATAATCATGCTTCCAAAAGGCTTTGGAGATTCTGGTTTTCCAAAAGGGTATGAACTAAAAAGCCATGCCTTTCCAAAAGGTTATGTGCCCAAAAACCTCTGGCTGCCACTTTGGATGATTTTCTGATTATTTACATTTTCTCCCTTGTGTTTTTTGGAGGCCGGAGGACTTTTGGAGATTTTTAGAAGCAAACCTATAAAATTTGTGACAGGTTTGTGGCAAACAGTTCCAAAAATCTGAATAAATAAGACATTTGATCCAAATGGTGCTCCTTATAAGAAGAGATGGCATCTCTGTGGTGGGAAATGAAAAGATAGAAGTGGGTCAATCATTCGTAATGTTAACAATACCAAATATTTTAATAATAGCAAATCCTTTTAAAAAGGATTATAATTTAAATATGGCATAAATGAGCATATATATATTACCCCCTTCATTTTTCCCCAATAGTGCTTTTTGTTACTTTAGAAAAACATTACATTGAAGATAGAATGGGGAGCCAAAGCCATTTTTAGAATTAAAGATCTTTCCTTTGGGGTCAACTGATAATAACTAGGGAAATATAAGATGTTACAACCAATTGACTACTTATAGACTAATGCCAGTAAAAACTTTAGTTAAAATACAAGGAAATTTGAGAAGTCCTAGAAATGTTCTATGATGCAGGGACCTATTATTAAGAATTTAGTGAAATGGTTTTATTGAAGAATAGCTCTACATTCAATCAGGGGCTAGAATAGCATGATAGTCTGATACTTAAAAAGAACAACAGAGATTGAGTCGGCTAGGGGTGTGCATTTTGGGTAAATCCCATTTTGTTTTCAGTGTTCTGGTTTTCAGGTGCCCCTGTTCTGTTTCTTTTGGGAGCTGCCAGAATTTAGAAGGGCAAAATGCCGTTTTTCGACCACGCAGCCCAAAGATCTGTTTTTCACTCCAGGAAGATCTGGTTCATTGATAGCAATGGGGGAACTTCTCAGACTCCCCCTTTCCTCATTTTTAGGACTCTTGGGATGAAAATGGCAACACATGGAGGACACATTTACCACGGCAAGCCCACCAAGTTTCAGAATGTTTGTGTCATCCACGGATTTTTTTTGGGATATTCTTAAAATTACTAGAAATAAAATGTCCTTTAAAAAACCCCAAAAGGTATCCCCTGGGAGGATCTGATTAAGATTCAGTAATATCTCTCCATCTATCTCCTCCTAAGGCTTTCACTCCCTTGATAACCAGGCCACTTGACCCAGCAGCATCCACACCACAGCCACACCATGTATATATGTATATGTAAGGGCCGCGGTGGCACAGTGGGTTAAACCACTAAGATGCAGAACTTGCTGACTGGAAAGTGAGCTCCCATTGTTAGCCCCAGCTTCTGCCAACCTAGCAGTTCGAAAACATGCAAATGTGAGTAGATCAATAGGTACCGCTTCTGCAGGAAGGTAACGGTGCTTCATGCAGTCATGCTGGCCACATGGCCTTGGAGGTGTTTACAGACAACGCCAACTCTCTGCTTAGAAATGGAGATGAGCGCCACTTCCCAGAGTCGGACATGACTAGAGCTAATGTCAAGGGGAAACCTTTACCTTATATGTATCTGTATGTATTTATTATTATGTTCCAGGGGGAAGGGAAGAAGTAGACATACACAGAAGCCACAACCTCTGAGAATGCCTGCCATAGATGCAGGCAAAACGTCCAGAGAGAATTTTCTGGAACATGGCCATACAGCCCGAAAAACTTACAGCAACCCAGTGATTCCAGCCATGAAAGGCTTTGAAAACACATTGATTCAAAGCAGTGATGACATTGAGAGATACAACAGTAGGGCTCACAGGGAACCTCTGTGCACATGCAGTTGCTGCTCCATGCTCCACATGTAGCCAAAAGAAATAGAAAGTAGCCATTTTCAGCTGCTACATGTTTTGTTGCGGGCAAAAAAACATGGCTGTGCTTGCCATGCCATTACAAGTGTTCTGAAATACGAAAATACAGAATGATCCGCTTTGAAAAACGGAACTATGCACAGTCCTTGAATGGGCTAAAATGTATTCTTTAGTTTGACAAAACTAAGGAATTTTAAAGCAACCCAAATTAAAAACATTTAAGAAAATCCCAAATTAAGTATATACAGACAGCACTACACTCCAATAAGAATGAATAACAACATTCTAATGTGCTACCATTCTGTTGGACTGGTTGTAATACATTAGGTAGTGCATATCATATGTGGATCTCATGTACAAAAAGTCAAGACAGTCTTGCATTGAGTAATGAAAGCGAAAATGATACAACGTGAAATTGTTATTGTTCTATGGCGGTTAGGAGTTATGCCCTACTGATTCCTCCAGCTTGACTGCATGAATGGTTAGATTGTTCATATCTTCCCAGATTCGGTCTTTGCTTTAGGGAACAGACACACACATACGGTTTTGAGTCCATACGGCACTGACAGTAGGCTGCCCGAAATAATGCACACAAACGACCAGTCTTTCTGTCCCACTTCCCTGCTCTCGCCACACTCCCACATGTCTTTGCACACTTTCCTCCAGAGATATGCAGATGCCACTCTTGTGCTGGCATCTGTATGGTCTCAGTACTCTCACACAAACACCCACACAGGTGCCAGCCTGGCTGCAGAAGAAAAGCCTCTGTTCTTCTCGCCTTGGCTGGCCTTCTGAGCCGTCTCCATCCCAGATGCTTCTCAAACCCTTTCCTTTCACTGAATTGACCCACAGAGTTGGGGCTGAGCCAGAAGCAGTATGGGGCCAAATTAATAAGGTTGTGAGCAGGACAAACAGAAAGGCAAAGTAGCGAGAAAAGGAGAGAGGCTGTTTTTAGTCTTAGATCCAACACTCTTTACTAGCATCAAGTTTAGAAGTAGCTCATTTCAGACAGAGAGTTAGAGCAATTTATGCATTCCTTCATTCCTTTTCTGAAATAACATATTGCAAAGAAGAGTAAGAATTAATTGCAAGTTATTTGTGGTTTGTAAGGAGTGTCTCCTGAGCTGCATCGCGGGTGTAACTTGAGTTACATTGCAATTAATTGCTTTATTCCCTTTGCAGTGTGACTGGTTTTAGTTATTTTTATAGCTGTGTTTGCGTATTTGTGGCCTCACTGCCAACAGGTGTTTTGTACCATCGACTTGTTGAATGGCTTATAGCACAGTTATGCTTCTTTCAAAAAGAACTGAAGGGTAAGATTGTGAGTTATTACTGAAGAACGAGAAAGAGACATTTTCAAAAATTGTAAGTACAGTAGAGTCTCGCTTATCTAACATAAATGGGCTGGCAGAACATTTCATAAGCAAAAATGTTGGAGAATAAGGAGGAATTAGGGAAAAGCCTATTAAATGTTAAATTACATTATGATTACGTTATGATTTTACACATTTAGCACCAAAACATCATGTTTTACAACAGATCGACAGAAAAAGCAGTTCAATACACAGTAACGTTATGTAGTAATTACTGTATTTATGAATTTAGCCCCAAAACAGACAAGCGTTCTTTCTGCCTCCCACCCTGGACTGTATTGGATAATACAGAACGTTGGGTGAGTGGAGGTTGGATAAGCGAGATTCTACTGTATTATGGTAATTATGGGAAATGTAGCTAATACTTTTAAAGCAGCATTTAATGAAGAAACACAATCTCCAAACTATCTACAGACGGACCAAGAAAACCCAACAAACGCTACATTCAGCAAAGGACAAGAGGGGTCCTCTTCCCTCTGCAGGAGTCTACCGTATACCATGCAGCTGTGGACAAGTCTACTTAGGGGCCACCAAATGCAGCATGGCCCAAACAAGAATCAAGGAACATGAAAGGCACTGCAGACTGACTCAACCAGAGAAGTCAGCCATAGCAGAGCATCTGATGAACCAACCAACCTGGACACAGCATATAATTTGAGAACCCAGAAATGTGGGCCCATTCTAACAACCACCATGTCAGGCTACACAGATAAGCAATTGAAATCCACAAGCATGTGGACAATTTCAACAGAAAGGAGGAAACTATGAAAATAAACAAAACCTGGCTGCCAATATTAAAAACTCTAAAATCAAGACAGTAAATAAAGAGCACCACTCAAAAAGCAGGGGAACTCTAGACAAGAATCAATCAAGGCCAGCTAACACCTTCTAACAAAGGATTCCCCCAGGCAGCAACCAGCCAGGCTTTAAGGGAGCAAGGCCATTAAATTATCATCAAGGTGGCCAATTGCAACATTCACACTTGCCTCAAACAGACAAGAGTTCTTTCTCCCACCCTGGACATTCAACAGATATATAAACCTCACTTGCCTAGTTTCCAACAGACCCCTCAACCTCTGAGGATGCCTGCCATAGATATGGGTGAAACATCAGGAGAGAATCCTTCTGGAACATGGCCATACAGCCTGGAAAACTCACAGCAACCCAGTGATTCCGGCCATGAAAGCCTTCGACAACACAGCATTTTAAACTTTCAGAGAATTTCACATTTGCTAAGACTTTTACTTGTGGGCTCTTTCAGAATAGTATTCAAGTTTGTGTGTGCGTTCAAAGTCACCTGTCATCTTATGGTGAACCCATGAATTTCAGAGGGTCTTCTTAGGCAAGGAATACTCAAAGGTGGTTTTGCCAGTTCCTTCCTCTGGACTATAGAAAACAGCACCTCGTATTTGTCAGACACTTCTCAGCCAAGCACAAAAGAGATCTGACCCTGTTTAATTTCCACAATCAGCCAGAATCTGATGACTTCAGGGCATAGTTGCTGTTTCAAAATCCCTTTGTCTACTCCATCATGACCCATGTATGAAATTCCTATACTTCTCAGAGCATCTAAACCTTATGCTTTGGACTTGCCTTCCCCGGAATCACCCAGCCATCTTGATCAGTGAACATGCTGGCAGAGGATTCTGGATGTTATTGTGGTAAATGTTACTTTTCTTCTTTGAATCTTCACATAGCCAAGCAATAATAACCACACAAACTTTGGATATTACCTATCTCCAAAGAAGCTCAGTACAACATTGTTAGTTAATTCTGTTCAACCAGCTCCATTTTTGCAACATGGTTTTAAAGCTGTTGAGGGAGAGAGAGACACACAGTGGGCACATCTACACTGACCATTTAATTCAGCTTCAATTCTGTATTGATGAAAATGGTTACACTGTGCAGATGATTACATAGGAAATACTGGAACCAATTTGAAGCCTGGATGATGATTACATAAGCCACAGAGCTCTGGTGCACATTAAGGGCTTTCTTTCATGTGCTTTTGTTGTTGGGCCACTGCACTTTGAAGCCAGCTTTGAACTGTCTTCAATAGTTAGTGTAGATGGAGCCAGTGATTATCACAAGATCACCCAATGAACTTTATAGTTTAATTGAGATTTGACACTTTAGCAACCTAGGGTTGCCATATCTCAGCGCCTGGGCATTTCCAACTGGTAGAGAAGGGTACAGAATTTCAATTTTTGAAGGGTTTGCTCCAGGCCAGAGGAAAGAACTGTGTGTAGATTTCAAGCAGAGTGACAGTTCGCTATAATTTGCAAGGCAACCTAGGCCCCTTCTACACTTCCATATTATCCAGGTTATCAAATCAGGTAATCCACATTATCTCCTTTGAACTGGATTATATGGGTCTACACTGCCATATAATCCAGTTCAAAGCCAATAACCTGGATTTTATATGGCGGTGTAGAAGGGGCCTTGCAAAGACTTTCCATGAGTCTATATGACTTCCTCCTTCTTTCCCAGATGTTTAGATGCCAGAAATCACCCTTCATTCTACTTTTGCACCTGTCTTCAGTCTAGAAGCTAGTAGGCCAGTTTAAATTCCCTTTTTTTTGTCTTTGCCCTCTTTAGATTTCAAAATTTGATCCTGACCAGTGGTTCTCAACCTGTGGGTCCTCATGTGTTTTGGCCTACAACTCCCAAAAATCCCAGCCAGTTTACCAGCTGTTAGGATTTCTGGGAGTTGAAGGACAAAACATCTGGGGACCCACAGGTTGAGAACCACTGGACTAGAAACTTCAGGATCTGTCCCTGAACCAGCATATCTTCCTAGCTTTCCATTGTGGAATCCCCAGTGTCTGGGCTGAGACACATCATAGTTGCTTAAGACAACCTTAAGAAAGGAGTCAACCATTGGACTGGATGATTAATCTCAATGTAACTAAGACTGAAAGATTGACTTTGGAGTTTAAAAGATTTGAGTCCTTGGCTTGCTTTTGTTAAATGCCTCCCATCTCCTTATGCCTCTACAGAAAGACAATACAATGTTATCCTCATCATAAATACAGCCTCGACAGGCAGAGAATATTGATTTTCAAGGGAGAGGCTCAAGATGATGTTCAGCGGAGAAGAGCAAATTATCTTTCCAAGACATCAGCTGGGTGAGTTAATGTTGGATCTGCAGGTGACAACATGGAATTGATTTTTCCCACTCGGGAAGCATGACTGGTATTGCATTTCTCAAGTAGGACCAGGGTGGTCCAGATGTCCATGTCTGATTTTCGCAGAGCCTCTGTGCATTTTGCCTCTCCTTGCTTTTTACAGGCCTCTTTCATCCTGCCTCTCGTCTTCCCTTGCAGTAATTCTCCAAACGGTTGCTTTTCTTGGAAACACTGTCGGCAAGAGAGGAAGCAGGAAGGACACTAAGTTTTGCAAAGGAGGCTTGGGGTAAGCTGAAATTTCTTGGTACAGTTATCAGTTCCTTCTTTCTGAGAATATCAGTAATGGTAGACAGGGTTCTCTTAAAGACAGCTCACTCACTTGTAATGGTCTTGCCCTGCAGTAGCATCTCTCACCTAGTGCCTTTCTAATACCTTTGGGCTACAGTACTCTTCATCCCCAAAGAGTATGTTTACTAACAATGGTTTTTAGTCTTAGCAGCTTGGATAGAATATACATCTGCCTTGTAACAACAATATAAAGCCCTGTAAAGCCTTGGTTCAGGCTATCTAAAGGGCTGTTTCTTCTTAGATGATTCTGCTTGGGTCTTGACATCTTCTGGGGAACCATTTGTCCCTATCCTACCAGTCACATTTGGCAGTAGCTTCGAGGCACTAAAATTCCCTTAAATTGCTATCCTTTCAAAGGCATTTGGAGACTATGGGTGTATCTACACTGGGCAGTTTAGCCAGGTGTAAATCTGCCCTGGAGCAGTGCCAGTTTTAGCACGTTCATCTAGACAACCTGGAAGCATATTGGTTCCATTGCTCTGCCACAACTATAGCTTGCCTTCCCCATTTTGGGTCTGTTCTCCTGCTTTTTGCAGCTTCTGATTCAAGGTGGGCAGCTGTGGAAACAAGCAAGGAATAAGCAATAACTGCAGATTCACACGTCACAAAAACAAGCCAGAATTTGCAAGCCAAGAGGCAATGACTGTGGTTTGTAGCTAGTTAAAAATATGACTTTTAATCAAAGGTCTGTTTACACAAATTGATTCAACAAGCCACATTCCCACTTGTTTAATATGTGTTGTGATATGTGAACCCAGTCCTATGTGAAAAGAAGTCCTTGGAGGATGGCTTTGAGGATGCCTGCCATAGATGCAGGCAAAACGTCAGGAGATAATGCTTCTGGAACATGGCCATACAGCCTGGAAAACACATAACAACCCAGAGTCCTTGAAGTTTTGGAAAGCATCGCACGAAAACACCAAAAATTCTTCATTAGCTGCTCTTACGTATTCTGAAGTAGATTTAAATGAGCCAGAAGTTAACCAACATCTGGACATCACAATTTACTTGATTATGGAAAAATACATGTAATTACTACAAACTGAAACATTAAAAAAGGGAAGAATCAGTGCATTTCAGCTCAGCTGTCAGATGCTAAAAACATTTTTAAAGTCCCATAGGGCTGTGGAAGTGGGTAGAGAACAAGGTTGAAACAAAACAATCTTTTATGCGGTATGAAAAACTGAAGAGAATTAACAGTGCATCCAATTTTGTGGTTTCTTGCTAAGTTTTTATTTCAGTGGGAGGCTTTCCTTTGTAAAGATGATGTTAAATCAGTTGTAGGATTTGGGTCAGGCTGCGTATTAGATATGCAGATGAGATTACATTGAGGCATCTTGAAATGTTTGACTCAGCCATTTCAGCTCATTCTGAAGTTTCTATTTCTGATTATAGGAGTGCATCACTGGTATATCATGCTGCTTTCTGGGTCTGGAAAATTAAAAATTATTTGAGGAGGCCACCATTCATAACCCTCCAGTCCACTGACCTTGCTGGCTGGTGGATTTGGGCCATTGCAATCCCAAAAAGTAACTTTTCCATGCTCTGTCTCTTTCCACAACATCCTCTCCTTTCTTTTAAAATGGAGTGGATGTGGTAATCTAGGTACAGTTTTCATCCTCGTGTGATACTAAGGACCAAAGCCTGACATCTAGGAACAAAAACAATCAAACACTACAATAGGTTTCTGCATTTATGAAGACAGCCATTCCTAACGGTCAAACAATAGTCTTTCGTTGCACCTCTGTGTTTGAAGTACAACTTATTTATTTATTTCATATCAAAAACATTGCCTAAAGTACGGCTGAGTCCTGCCATAATGTTGACTTTCTGGATATGATTTGCTTGAAATCTCCATGATGTGAAGTGTCTGTTTCTGTTATAACTTTGTGCTGTCACGCGCTGGGCCTGTAATAATTGTTTTTTGAATAGGACGTGCACTTTGTGCCCAGCGGGAAGCCAGGGTGCCTTGATAGAGAGGCCCTAAGATTTTTCCTCTGGAAGAGTCTTTAGAGGCTTGAAAGGTTTAACAGAGTCCTTTATTATTGAACAAATTAAACAAATACTTCTTCAATCTTCAATCATACAAATGACTGGTGGCTTTCTTTATCTTGTCCACAAGGGACAGGCAACTGGCTTTGAGAACTGTTTCTTTTCTTTTGAAAGGAAAACCCTTTTTAACCTCTCCTAGGCAATCTATTATCTAGGTTTTGCTGATGTGGGTCCTACTACCGGTTCCAAACTACATCTTGGGTCCTGAGTAGACCTACCAGTCAAGGCTTTGTAGATTCTCCAGCTGGAGTTCTTTGGGTCTACAAAACTGTTTCCCCCAAATGCTGTAAGGCTGTAAGTTCCCAGCCAGAGCTTTGGGACTATTTCTCCCCAGAAGCTGTTTCCCTAATTCAACAAGCTGTTTCCCCAGCAGCTGTTTCCCCCAAAGCTGTGGGAAATGAATCTTTTCTGCAGGTGGAGCTGGTCCACGTCCTGTAGCTTAATTTCCTTCTGTAAGACTGAACTAAAAATGGCTCCCTCTCCTCCCAGGGCCCTGGGGAAAGGGGCGGAACCAAAACTTAACAATGATTGATGGATCCTTGGCCCTATAATTGCAAACCAAAGGAAGTCACCTTTGCAGAATGCCTGAAACCTTGGAATGCATGCAGACATTTAGTAGAAAGAAAAGTTGGAGCTCCTGGTACAGCCGTACCAGCACAAACTTTATAAACTTTTATAAACTTTTAATACAGGGCTTCTTAAAGCCTTTGACACCTAAGCCTTTCCCAATAAACAGACAAACAAACAATTAATAAACTACCTCAAGTCTATTGTTATGAAGCCTAATAAGTTACCGATATATGGCTCACATATTGAAAGTAGGATTGCATAAAAGGTGCACCATAAAGTGCCTTTGGTGTCTCACAGTTTCCATCACATCTGGAACAGCCTGCTATATTCAGAATGTCACTGCAGAAATGACCCTTAGAGAGAGCTCTTTACAAGCCAGTGGTTATTTACGGTTATGAGGACTGTGCCCGATATAGTTTTATATTTTCTGCATGCAGGAAGGATCCAATTGCAAAGTGCAGCATTCACCATTGCTCCAATAATGGACATAAACACTACTCCGAGAAATGACATTTTGGACCACAACTTCCTGAATCCACTGTAGAATCCATTGGCCACAAGACCTGCCATTTTCTGAGACTTTTATACCCTCCAAATGTCTCTATTTGGCAGGAACAGTCCTGATTCATCCTCTCTCATTCCAGTTTTGCAGCTGCTTTTAAAATGCCCCAGTTTTTCTTTTCTCTTTCTACTTTTGTACTGTTTCCAGGTGTATTTGAAGTGCTAGAGACTGAGATCCCAGGTGCAAAAATAGTTTGCATTCAGCTAATTCAACAAGAATGAGGTAGAGAGATGAGAAATCTAGATTCAGGTGACAGCAAACTACTGCAGTATTTCCTAGACTGATGCCCCATCCACACCGCTATATAATCCAGTTTCTGAATCCAGGTTATTTGCTTTGAACTGGATTCTATGGTAGTGTAGACTCATATCATTCACTTCTAAGCAGATAATCTGGATTCAGAAACTGGATTATATGGCAGTGTAGATCTAGCCTAAGTAACTTTCCTCATTAATAACTTCTTATCAACCTTTGATTTTGTCATGTGTCCTCAATTTATATCTGCAGAATATTTAAAAGCATTAAAAATGTGCAACAGTGGACCCCAAATTAAATATATTTAGTCTCAGTCTATGTGTGTAGCCGCAGAATGAAGTGTCAAAATCCTGATGGAATAAGAGAGGAGTGGGTTACAGTTAGATATAATGGCTCTGGCAGATCTATTCCTTGATCCAGGATAGGATTTCAGTTAATGATCCCAAGATGGAGGCTAGAATGACAGTGGGAACCCCTCTTGGGATTAGCCACAGTTTATGAACTGTTGGGTTGTTCATTCAGTTAATAAGTCAGATTCCTAAACGAATTGTTTCTATATAGTAGATAAGAGTTACTCATTCCTATGGGGAAAAGAACGGTCATTGATATATTTTGTAAATAAGGAGCAAGGCATGGTTGATATTGGCTTGGCTTATTTGTGCAAAAGAATTTGTGCAATTGGAATATGTGGATTAAAACTGTTACAAATAAAAACAAAAAAGTAAGCACATCAAGAAAAGGGGTTCTACCTTGGTTTCCTACTTACAAAGCTTTCATCTCATATTATATATTAGGCTTGTGCATGGATCCGTTTTAGCCATTTTCCTTCAGCCAATCCAGCTTCTTCGACTTGGTTGAATGGCAGTAATGGCAAGGGCCCAGCCGTCATGGTTCCCTGTCCTTAACGCAAACATGTGAGAGCCGATGATGGCTCTTCCTCCCCTTTTTGGGAGCACATGGCACGCAAAGACGCTGATGTATGCTCCTCCTTGCATGGAGTTTCCCTGTGAGCCCTGCCTGTTGGGCCAATTAGAGTAGAAGAACACCATGATGTGTGTTACGCAAGTTGTGTCTGCTTCCTTAATCCAAAACCCAGACTCCCTTGAAGGGAAGAAAGGGAAGGGTCCTAGGGATGGAAAGAAGTGCCTCATAAGCTCCCCATTGCTTCCATTGGGCCAGATCTAGCTGTATTTTTTGGGTGTGGACCAAAAAAGGCTATCCGGCTACCCACCAATTTTCAGGAGGTGCATGAAAACAGATACAGGGGTCTACTGCAATTTGGCCAGCAGAAACGGATCGAGGTTCAGCCAAAATGCACAAGCCAATCATATATAGAGAGAGGAAGAGTGAGATAGAGAGTATACTTCAAGAAGGATGGAATAATTCTGATATTGTGTTTTAATGAGAGCTGAGATGACCCCAAAAGAGGTGATTTATGCTGAGATCATGACATGCCTCTCTCTCTTCACTAAAGGATGCAACAAAGGCTGGCTCTTTGTTGCATCGTTTGTTGCATCCTTTGCTCTTTGTATGCATAGAATTAATGCATAGATCGAGGCTATGGAATCATGATAGTTGTAGTTTGTTGAGGCACCAGCATTCTCCAGCAAAGTCTGAAGACCTTGTAAAACTACAATTGGTAGTAGAGAGCAAGCAAGTCTCGGAGAATTTGGTCCTATAGTGAAAACTAATTAATTGGAAAAGCCCTATGTCCCCTGGGACATATTCTGAGGTATTATGGGGTTTCATTCTAAATATGAAAGACATTTTAATACAATACTCTAAAATATCAAGGTTGTTTCTGTGCATAGGACACCACAAGTATTTTTTGGTATACCTTGCATTTACAAAACAGAATGTATTTATTTATTTCAAACATTTTTACCCCATCCTTCTCAACCCCCGGCAACCCCCGATGCCAGCATATACAAAACACAGTATAACACAATACCATACATTAAGTAAAAACATTGAGTTAAAACATTAGATTAAAAGTCAATTAAAAACATTATCAACCATATAGCCTTATTCAAGTCCAATTGAGTCCAAAGACTGGTCCCAAAACATGACTTGAGCTTCTAAAGGAAAGGAGGGATGGGGCTGACCTAACTTCACTGGGGAGGGTGTTCCAAAAGCAGGGGGCACCACCGAGAAGGCCCTGTCTCTCATCCTTGCCAAACGCATTTGCAACGAAGAGATCTGCAATGACCAAAATCATGTGGCTGTGACTTCCTTACTTCAGTATGATCTTTTTAAAAATAGAAAGGGAAGATGTGGTTGGCAAGAGCAATAAAAATATAAATTGAAATAATATCTGGTCACATTAATGGGTGGAAAAATAGCAGCATCCTTTACATTTCAACACAGAAAATAGGGCTGCTTTTGAACCAAGCAGATTTATTTAGGTTGTTTAATCTACATTTAATCCACCACCATCTCTCCAAAGGAACTCGGAGCGGCTCACAGAAGCACTCAAAGTGCCACATGCAGACAACAATACATAAGTATAAATACAGTGACATAAGTATAATCAACAGCACATACAAATCTCATTAATAAAATTATAAAAAATTTGAAAATTATAAAATTCCTAAAATGCAGTGGAACCTGCTGGCTGGCTATCTGTCATAACAATCAATCAAAGTGTGGGCCAGTACTATCAATGATTCGCCACATTGGCCATGGATTACTCAGGATCAAAGGCCTGTCTGAAGAGCCATGTTTCCTCTTTTCCATTAGAATTGTGCGACTCACAATCTCATGAGACTAGCTTTTCACTCTGTGAGAGGTACATAGCTGCATACCTCTGTACTTCCATGTTTTCAATGTACCAAAGCACTGTCCCTACGTTATGTAAAATATTAATCGAAAAATAAAGAATTTTTGCAATTAGAATTGTTTTCCTATTTTGTGTATTCTGTGAGGAGGTGGTATACTTTTGATTTAATAAACTTGTCTAGCGAAGGACAACCATGCATGAGTGCATCATTCTGCAAAACAGTCTTGTAAGGATGGGAAACATTTAATTAAAACAGGATGTCTATATCTGTGGCTTGGTACAGCTACAGGGCTGTGCTGAATTAAAAACAAAAAGGAAGCGATTGGGGAGAAAGGGAGAACTAATGACTTTGTAGACAGAGGTCTTCTCTGTCTGACTACCAGATGCTGAAATGGCAGCAGACTGGGAACAGGGAATTGCAGAGAACTGAAGGAACACCCAAAACATATCCATAATAGATGTCACTGATACAAAGTCACTGAAGAAGTGGCTTGAGATTACTGCGTGGCTTAGAACACTTCTGAAGAGTCCTTGAACATGCATTCAGCAGCCCTAAAATGTGCCCTCCCGACACACACGCACACGCTTTTAAAAAAATCACTATTTTGACATAAACTTCAGATTGGTTTCCAGTAAGTTTATGATGTTACCATGTGATTTTTTTTTAAAAAATTGTGGCTAAGGAGCCTCCAACATTGGTTACAAGCTTCATGGAATAAAGTCCTCAGCCATAAAATCTCAACAGTCTTTCAAAGTTGCAGCAAGAAATCAATGAAGCCTTGCAATCTGCTGCTATAATAGTTGAGCTGGAGAGATACCCATAGCCCTTTCTTGTTGTCCAGAGCTGAGTCCATCAAAAATTGCACTGTCTTGCTCCTGGAGATATCCCATTAAAATTGGAGAATTAAGGCTAATCTCTGAAATCTGGGAGTCTTTGCCAAATGTTATGTGCACCAATAGTGTCAATCTAGCATAGGATCTCAATAAGTCTCAGGACTTTCCATTTATAGTCAATAATCTCTGTGTTGAAAGCACATTACGCACATGTTCTTAGTGATCCCGAAAACCCACCTTGTAAGGTAAATAAGTGTTACTGCCAAAAACTAACTTCAAAAAGTGCTAACAACATAATGAGGCATCCATACCTCATCTTGTAAAGTTTCACTCCAAATGCTGTACATTGCAGCTTCTATTTTCTTAAATATTTACTGTTATTTTAATGTCTGCCAGATGTGAAGTAATTCCATGCCCCCCGTCCCTAGACTGTTTATAAAAGGCTCAGTATCTTAATGGTCTATCTTCCAAAAGATGTGGAAGATCAGTTCTTGGATTTCACTTTGCATCATTTCCAATTTATGCAATGGTGTTTTTATTGGCTAAATTAGTGCTTCCATATTGTTTTTAGTCCTGACCAGAGCAGAACCACTGAATCATCTATATTTACCATTGTATTTACTCACCGTTCAACAGTTGATCCAATTAATCCTCTGTTGTCCCGGTTTTTCTCCCCTTGTCCCCTTTTCTGCTTTTGTCCTCAGCTTATTTCAATTGCTGCAAACAGTTTGAAAGGGGAAAGTAGTTTGCACTTGAAGCATAGAACACAATGGAAGCTGATACACACATCTCCTTGCTTGTGTGTTTTTGATAACTACTATTGGCATCTTCCTCTCAATTACAAAGGTGCTACAAGTTCCATTCATTGAATTTTTGCTACTTTTCCAGGGTTTGCATTATGCTACATTAGCTCTATCAACTGATAGTATTTTGGCCTAAAAGCAACATTAAGCCTGAGATTCTGCACTGTGTATTTGGAGAGAAAAAGCCTACACATGAAGCTACACATATCTCTCCCTGCCCTTATCCAACAACTGTTGATTTTGATTTCAGGGTTGGGGGAATAGGAAAGGAAGATGGGCAGTTTAAGGACCTCTTGACATGGTGTTTTTGGGCTGTGCTGTTGTGCCAGCACTTGCTGTCAAAAGGGAAGGCACATGGGGATAGCACATAGCACCTTTCCTCCTTACACCACCACATGGTTGGGGGTGGGACAGGGTGCATTGGCACCCTGTCCATCCCTATCAGATGGGAGAAAGGGTGGCAACGCATGGCAATGTGTGTTGCCCCACCGCCCTTTCCCCGATCATACGGGGAGAAAGGGGAGGAAAGTGTGGGTAGCTCCAGTGGAGCTACTCAAAATACACTTTCCTCTGAATGTGTGTAGGGCTTGCCATGAGTTGTGTGATAGCACATGGCAGGGTCTGTCCTTGCCATGAAACAAAGCGGCAAAATGGGGCAAAATGCCCCGTGTGAAGAGGTGGTAAGAATCATGAAGTGGCCCATTTCAATTGGGATGAAGAAAAATTTAAACTGCCCATAATCCAAGAGACCAAACTTGTCTAGTTCAACATTGTGTTCCTATGGTGGTGCCTTCAGAAAGAAGTGAGAGCAGTGGAAACCTCCATCTTTCATACCCTGGCAATTAATACTACATAGGTATTCCGGAGGTGATATATAGCCATTGATGGCTTCCTACTCCATATATTTTCCAACCCCCTTTTAAAGCCATCCAATTGGAACCGTAACTACATGTTATGGCCATACATTCCACAGTTTAACTACACCGTGCTGCCTTCTAGAACATTTAGCATCGCTTAGAACATTTTGCCAGGACTGAATACGCAGGCAGCCACTGTCTTTCGCTTTCTCCTTTGGCAAGACGGAGCACAGCATATCATTCCGGACACTTTTATTGCAAGCCATAGTGATGTTAACTGCCCTGAGCCGGCTCCAGGCCTACAACAGGATGCTTCAGAACATTTAAGACCGGCTTTAATTCCATAGCTTATTCCATCCCCACATCTCCACATTGGCAGCAATGCTAATGAATTTCAGCACGAACTTAATAAAAAGCACACATTTCTGGAAGAACTATGGCTTCCTTATAGAGTGCATAAGGCCAGTGTCAGCAACCAGCAGGATAAGGGCATCAGCAAGCCTACCATATCCTATGTTTCCTTGCTGTTTGCACCGCTGAAAGCCAATTCAAGCTGGGCACCGTTATGACTGAAACTGCGGGAAGCTCAGACACCTCCATTTATAGCAGCTCTTGCAGCCTTTCCTTTCACATGGTTTCACATTTTGAGTCTGATAGGATTTTCAAACAGGCCCCTACCTTCCCCCCTCTTTTACCTGTTGAAGAAGTACAATTGGCTGAATAATCTATTGTAAACACTCCAGTTATTCTTTCTCTTTGAGAGGGGTGCTCCTCCCTGGTGACTTTATTACTCTTATATTGTCCTTTATGGAAAAGTTTGGAGTGTCCTTTTCAAGATTGCTCCAACATGTGCGTGAAAACGTTGGTGAGATTGCAGACCCATGAAAGAACTCATGGACCACAATGGGAAGTCAGACTTGGCCATGGTGGTCCCTGCTCTGGTTACATCCCGTATAGACTACTGCAACACTCTCTACATGGGGTTGCCTATGAAGACTGCCCAGAAGCTGCAATAAGTCCAATGCTCGGCAGCCAGGTTACTAAAATGAGCGTGGTGCAGGGAGCATACAACTCCCTTGTTGCGCCAGCTCCACTGGCTGCCTATCAGCTTCCGAGCACAATTCAAAGTGCTGGTTTTAACCTATAAAACCCTATATGGTTCTGGCCCAGTTTACCTGTCTGAACGTATTCTCCCCTATGAACCATCAAGAGTGTTAAGATCGACTGGAGAGGCCCTGCTCTCAGTCCCGCCATCTTCGCAGGCACGTCTGGTGGGGATGGGAGACAGGGCCTTTTCTGTGGTGGCCCCTCGGCTATGGAATTCCCTCCCAAATGAAATTAGATCTGCCCCCTCCCTCCTGACCTTTAGGAAGCTAGTGAAAACCTGGCTGTGCAACAAAGCTTTTGCGAAATGATGTCTGAGACTGGCAATCGACTAATGGTATTGATCACAATATATGGACTGGACATACGGACTGAGTTGGACACGATTTTATCCTGGTGAATGGCTTTTATGTAATTTATTTAATGTAATTGTTAACTTAATGTTGTGTATTATGTTTTAGATTTTCAGTGTTAGCATTGAATCTTTGCTGTTAGACGGTCTGAGTCCCTCTGCAGAGGTAGAAAAGATCGGGATATAAAATTTTTAAATAATAATAATAATAAACCGGCAACATTTTGCAGAAGAAAAGCAGGACATGTGTAACCAAGCAACATCTGAGTGTGAGTAAGATGGCAAACATTATTCATCAGGAAGAGTTAGGAGAAGTTGCAGCAGTTTGATTTTGACTGAGTCTACAAGGGAGGACCCAATTCTACCCTCTTGTTTCCTTTCCTCCCACTAAATCCATTGAGTGCACTACAAACTACTTCTGGATGTTGTACTCCTTGTGGACCAATGGGGGAAAGTGATAGGAGAGAGAAACTGGGGTGGAATTGCTAAGGTAATTGCCAGGCAGGGTTCAGGTAACTGTCCTGGGATACCCCCAATTCAATAGGAGTGCAGGTAAGCAGTAAGAAACCAGGAAAGGCTATTGGTTAATGTAAACATGTGTAAATAGCAGGAACAAAAAGAACCTCTCACGCAGCGGTTGTGGTTTTATGACAAAAATCAATGTAAACAGGAACACTCAAACAACAGGGGAATTCCAGACATGAAAAATCAGGGCCAGCTAACACCTCCCAACAAAGGATTTCCACAGACAGGAATTAGCCAGTTTTTGAAGCTGCAGGGTTATTCAATGCTAATCAAGGTGGTCAGTTGCAACATTCACATTTGCCTCAAGCAGACAAGAGTTCCTTCTTCCACCCTGGACATTCCACAGATATATAAATCTCAGTTACCTAGTTTCCAACAGACCTCACAACCGATGCCTGCCATACATGTGGGCAAAACATCAGGAGAGAATGCTTCTGGAACATGACCATATAGTTTGGAAAACTCACAGCAACCCAGTGATTCCGGCCATGAAAGCCTTCACCAACACATATTTTTAATACTTTTTAATACTTTGAATACAGTTTTCAGCAGCTGAAGTAAACCAATGGGAAAGATGAAATGGGAAAGATGAAAGAGAAGCTGGGACATTTTCAAAGTAGACTAAAATTGGGATTACAGAAGGTTAACTATTCCTGCAAAATTGGGATGACTGGACAGTGAGGTCCTCCACACTCCTTATAAAACGTGGAAGAGGTGTTACTTCTGAAAAATTAAATGGGCAGAAAACGGGAGGTTGGGATCCTTTGAAGACTTCAACAGTTGCCTTGGAGTCTCCATGCTGCCATCTCTGCTCGAGGGCTTCTTTCCCCCAGTTCAGAGGATGGAATTGGATTTTCCTCAGAGGTTGTGAGGTCTGTTGGAAACGAAGCAAGTGGGGTTTATAAATCTGTGGAATAATGTCCAGGGTGGGAGAAAGAACTCTTGTCTGCTTGAGGCAAGTGTGAATGTTGCAGTTGATCGCCTTGATTAGCATTGAATAGCCTTGCCACTTCAAGGCTTGGCTGTTTCCTGTCTGGGGGAATCCTTTGTTGGGAGGTGATTAGCTGGCCCTGATTGTTTCTTGTCTAGAATGTTGTGCCCCCCCCCCCCTTAACTGTTGTTCATATGCTCAGGCAAATTGGACATTACCTTTAAAACTCAAAACAAAATCACAATGTGCCTCCTAGAACTTGAAAACAAAGTGGACTTTTCTTGACAAGTTAAATGGTAAGCAAACTTTTTACCACACCTTAATATTTGGTCAGGGCACAGCAGCTAGGCCAGATAAAACT
Source organism: Anolis sagrei (assembly GCF_037176765.1). Taxonomy (NCBI): domain Eukaryota; kingdom Metazoa; phylum Chordata; class Lepidosauria; order Squamata; family Anolidae; genus Anolis; species Anolis sagrei. The sequence continues at coordinate 228,456,614 of NC_090024.1, forward strand.
CCTCTGGGGCTAGATTTTTTCCATGGGCTTCTAGTTGGCCTCTTTTCTGTAAACCACCGAATATTTTCTTTTCCTAATAAGTCATAAACATTTAGAAAATTTCCCTGCTTTGGAAGGAAACTTTTTTCCATAGAGAAGGATGGCGAGGTCTCCGGATAACCGACAATCCTGCAAACCAGAAAAACATGCTTATAAATGTCATTTTAAAAAAAGTGAAATAAATATAGTCTGGTACAAATAAAATAGGAAGCGAGGAAAGGCTGCTGGGTTTTTGTGGGACTTCACTTTTGCAATGTGACTGAACTGCGCCAGGAAGTTTGTTTCTCACCCACTGGTATATTTTTTGTTCCACATTAAATATGTTTTGTAGGACCCATGTATTCCCAACTTCTTAATTTCCAAATGTCAGAATTAATTTCTTAAAGAGCTATATTTGTATCTTATTCATGTTTTACTTCCCAATAAACTCTATAGCACAACAGAGTAACCATGCATTAGAATTAATGTGTGTGTGTAGCTTTCCAAAGTGTATATTGTTGCAGAAAATAACCACCAAAAAGGGCAAATGTGTCTCCATTTTGCCAAAACAGTGAGAAATCTAGGAAAATATGATTGAGGTAAAGATGCTGAGAGGAAAATAAATCAGATTCTTAAACCAACAAAATGGAAGCCAAGTCCCACCGTTGCCATATAATATGAAGTTTCACATGAAATATGGAAATTAAAACCTGGAAATGCTAAGAAATTGAAGTATTAAATAAATTATGACTTCCCACGCCTGGAGACCAAGCTGGTTTCAACATGAAGGGAGTTAGCAGCTGAATGCCAAACAGCAAATATGGGTGGATTCAGTAGTAGGATTGGAGAGGTAGAGGTTCAGAGCCAGAAAACACTTGTGTAAAACATCAGGATTAGTCCAGGGCCATGGGATGCTCCACCTGTTGCATACACTCCAAATGTTCTGATTTGGTTAGGACAGTCCCAATTAATCCTCTGTCATCCCACTTTTTCAACATGTAAAATATGTCCCAATTCCCCACCCCCCATTTCTTTTCTTTTCTTTTCTGTCTTCTTTCTTTCTTTCTTTCTTTCTTTCTTGTCCATGGCTTATTTCCAATGGTGGAAACTGAGGGCCCTTCCACACAGCCCTTTATCCCAGAATATCAAGGCAGAAAATTCCACATTATCTGAGTGTGAACTCAGATAACCCAGTTCAAAGCAGATATTGTGGATTTTTCTGCCTTGATATTCTTGGATATAGGGCTGTGTGGAAGGACCCTAAGTTCAAAGCACAGAAGTACCGTAGTTTGCACTCAATCCACTCAATTAACTAAAGGCTCATCTATATGTACACCATGGTTATGGTGCAGCTGGTTGGGAGTCGGCTGCATTAAAATTACTACTGACCGAAGGTCATGAGTTCGAAGCTAGTCCGGATTGGAGTAAGCTCCCAACCATTTGTCTAGCTTGCTGATGACCTTTGCAGCCTGAAAGGCAGTTGCATCTGTCAAGTAGGAAATTAGGTACCACTTATGCGGGGAGGCTAATTTAACTAATTTACGACACCATAAAACTCTCCAGCAGCATGCAGAAGAATGAAGAAGTACCCTATTAGTGTCACAAGTGGACGGTGAAGCAACAACTCCTCTGGTGGCTAGAATTCAAAGCATACCCTCATGAAGCTGGAAAACTAAATAGCCTCTGTGTGTCTGTCTATATATGGCATTGAATGTTTGCCATGTATATGTGCGTTGTGATCCACCCTGAGTCCCCTGCGTGGTGAGAAAGACGGAATATAAATACTGTAAATTAATAAATAATAAATAATATTTCTGCTTTGGACCAGTCTCAGTTTCCATGGAACTGTTCAAACACTGTGATTGTAGTGAAGTCCAGACTATCCAGTCTGGCCAAATACAGTTTGGTCCTGCTAGATTGTCCCCCTTAGTAGGCCTGCCATCTCTCTTACTATGACAACCAGCCATGGAGCTCTGGGGAGTTTTGTTGACATCTTAGGATAAAAGTGGACAACTTATTTCAGCCCAGTGATAGAATTCAGTTTCCAAGACCTTCATGTAAGCTACAGCCCACTGGTGTTGTTGTTGTTCATTCGTTCAGTCGTCTCCGACTCTTTGTGACCTCATGGACCAGCCCACACCAGAGCTCCCTGTCGGCCGTCACCACCCCCAGCTCCTTCAAGGACAGTCCAGTCACTTCAAGGATGCCATCCATCCATCTTGCCCTTGGTCGGCCCCTCTTCCTTTTTCCTTCCAATTTCCTCAGCATCATTGTCTTCTCTAGGCTTTCCTGTCTCCTCATGATGTGGCCAAAGTACTTCAACTTTGTCTCTAGTATCCTTCCCTCCAGTGAGCAGTCGGGCTTTATTTCTTGGAGGATGGACTGGTTGGATCTTCTCGCAGTCCAAGGCACTCTCAGAACTTTCCTCCAACACCACAGTTCAAAAGCATCTATCTTCCTTCACTCAGCCTTCCCTAAGGTCCAGCTCTCACATCCGTAGGATACTACAGGGAATACCATGGCTTTGACTATGCGGTTCTTTGTTGTCAGTGTGATGTCTCTACTCTTTTCTATTTTATCGAGATTGGACATTGCTCTCCTCCCAAGAAGTAAGCGTCTTCTGATTTCCTGGCCACAGTCTGCATCTGTAGTAATCTTTGCACCTAGAAATACAAAGTCTGTCAAGGCCTCCACGTTTTCTCCCTCTATTTTCCAGTTGTCAATCATTCTTGTTTGGTGCCAAAAGAGGGAGACAAAAATTATCAGCATATTTTAATGTAACACTCTTACTGTCAACCTTTTAGAATGGTGAAAAACTACACAAAAGCTGAGAAAATACTAGGCATAGTATCATGGAGAAGTATAGCAAGCAAAAGGACCACCTGCCACTCCCAGAAGAGCTATATGTGGCCACAAGACCTGAGATCCCCCATCCCAACATTTTCTAAAGCAGTGGTTCCCAACCTTTGATCCTTCAGGTGTTTTGGGCTTCAACTTCTAGAAATCTCAGCCAGTTTAGGAATTGTGGGAGCTGATGTCAAAAACATCTGGAGCATGAAAAATTGGGAACCACAAGTCTAAAGTGTCAGGAAACACAGCTGTGTCTGCTATGTGGTCTGCTTTGCAATCCCTGAGACAGTGGCTCAATTCTGCTTAGGGTTACAGAGATGAGCCTACATTCCTTCCACATTAAAATCCTTATCCATCCTAGTCCACCTACCATCCATACAGTCAGATGTTCACATTTGCATGTTTGACTTTTGCAGATTTGATTTTTCATAGATTGGAGTAAATTTTCTCTCTAGGAATCTCCAGATCCTCCAATGCAAGTAGGATCTAGAGATTTCTAATTAGCCATTCTCGAGTTGTTTAAAAAAAAAAGCTTTCTTTACTAACAGTTTTGCCACTTTCACAGCACATTTGGGCTTAAATATCCAAGAAACTATTGATTCTATTCAGCTTCCAAAAGCCAAGAAATTCCCCAAATGTGGTTCTCATCATAGAACTGTGTGTACAAAAAGCGTCAGCCTCCCGTCCTGAACGTTTCCATCAGTTCTGACGGAGGATGAGAAGCCACCTCACTCCATCTGGCCTTTGTTAGCTGTGCTTCCAAGTGAGATGCACAAAGTCCAACAGACACCCTTGTTGCCTATTCCAAATGTTCTATCAGGGAATAAATATGTCCGCCGTCTCCTCCACCCCACCCCAGCAGCTTCATAATGACTTTCACATGAGGGGTCGTGTCAACAGAGTTGTCAAAGCAATGCCCATGCATTATCGCCTGTGATAAGCCTTTTCCTGTTTAAATACAATAAAATGATATGCTGCTTCAGTTACAAATAGATACTTATTCAACTGTACAAACATGGGTTCGGGGTGTGGGGAGAGAAGTTCAAATGTTTAGAAGACAAAGCCCTGCTGAACAGTCTGGATCTTTCATGCCATTAGTCATTTTAACAAGCCAGCTACAAAAAAATAGCTTGCCTTTCAAGAAGCATCCAGGAAACATATATTTCCCTTGTTGCATCAGCTCCACTGGCTGCCAGTTCGTTTCCAGACACAATTTATTAAAGCTCAGTACTGTTCAGGTCCAGGGTATTCTAAGGACTGCATCTCCACATATAGAATAATAGAATAATAGAGTTGGAAGAGACCACATGGACCATCCAATTCAATCCCCTGCCATGCTGGAAAAGCACAAAGTACACCTGATAGGTGAGCCCCCACTGGCTCAGTGGGTTATACCCCTGTGCCGGAAGGACTGAAGACCGACAGGTCGCAGGTTCGAATCCGGGGAGAATGCGGATGAGCTCCCTCTATCAGCTCCAGCTCCTCATGCGGGGACATGAGAGAAGCCTCTCACAAGGATGATAAAACATCAAAACATCCTAGCGTCCCCTGGGCAACATCCTTGCAGACAGCCAATTCTCTCACACCAGAAGAAACTTGCAGTTTCTCAAGTCGCTCCTGACATGACAAAAAAAAAGAACCTGATAGGTGGCCATCCAGCCTCTTGTTTATTCATTCAGTCTCTTCCAACTCTTCATGACCTCATGGACCTATCCCACGCCAGAGCTCCCTGTCAGCCATCACCACCCCCAGTACCATATACTGTGCAGCTGTGGACAAGTCTACATAGGGACCACCAAACGCAGCATTGCCCAAACACGAATCAAGGAACATGAAAGGCACTGCAGACTACTTGAACCAGAGAAGTCAGCCATAGCAGAGCACCTGATGAACCAACCTGGACATAGCATAACACAGAATTTCTGGACAACTCTAACAATTACCATGTCAGACTATACTTTCCATAGATATATAAACCTGTTTTCCTATTTTCCAACAGACCTCACAACCTGAGGATGCCTGCCATAGATGCAGGTGAAACTTCAGGAGAGAATGTTTCTAGAACATGGCCGTACAGCCTGAAAAACCACTTTCCCCTTGTGTTTCTTTTTTGTATTCCTCCCCTTCCACCTCCCCTTTCCTAACCCTGGTTTCTGTTCAGTACTTCTACTCATCTTCTCTTCCATACATCTTTTGGAGAGGTTTGTCTGCCTGGTACTTTTAAGAATTGCATTGCCTCTCCTAACACTAATGGAAAAAGTGAATGACCTTGGATAATATTGATTTCTTTCCTGACATCTCCTGACATCCTACAAGCCTAGGCTCAATTAATTCCCACTAGAGGTCAAAGTGGAAGCCTGAGGTCCATGGAGCTGCCTGCTATAAACATAACCATTTATCATCCAGTTGTCTTTCCTAGAGATGAAATTCACTTTCAGACAAATCCTCCCCCTAATTTAGCTTAATGGCCCGCTTGCAACTGTAGAAATCTCTGTGTGCTCAGCTTATCTTTGGTATGGTTAGCCCATTCCCTTTCCCAGCATCTTCACATCAGCAAGATAACAAAAAGGGAGCTCTGTATGACACCAAGGTGTGAAGCATGTCAAATGGGTCTCTGTTCACTTCAGAAGAGATTTTTGGATAACCCAGGCAGATAATGGAGGCCAACACCTTGTTTAGATCCCCTTGTTATCTCCTAGTAGGAAAGCCAGAAATGGATGGGAACTGAAGAGATGGCAGATGAGAGGAAAGCGGAGTTGTGTTGATTTTGTCAGTGAAGAGACATGAGTGCATATTCTCTTGGGTGGCCTTGTTGAATAATGATTTTTTAAAAACTTTTGCTTAATTTTTCAGATAGGTGCAGTGACAGACACAAACAGAGCTGAAGAGTACTGGGGGGGGGGGGGGGGCTTCAACCTGAAAGATGGTTTTGTGGTGCTTTGACTATTTTTTAGAGGGCTTGGGTGCACTTTCGTCATGTTGGGGGTTCTCCAGGACTATTTTAGACCATGACACACGTGAGTCTGTCTGTCCCAGACCTAAAACAAGCACCAATCTTCTCTACTCTCTCTGCTCTGATGCCACTTTGTGGTGGAATGAAAATCACGCGTAGTTCATGTCTTTACTAATTCACACACTATCTTGCTATAGAAAAAATATGTCACACAGATGTTCAGTAAATAATAAGGTGTTTACTTTTTGTTATGCAAGGCAACATATATACAGTCATGTGAACAGTTGTACTGACTCACACAATGTCCTCTGAAGGAGATTCAAATGGGTCTTGATTGTCCGTGTGAAAGATCTTCTTCCAGCAGCCCAGAAGTAAAAATGCAAACGATCTTGGCAAGCTCCTGCATAGAAAACCTAAAAATGTAACTGTTGCCAAAACTCCCAGGCTCAGCTAGCTTCTCAGGCATAGCCCAACCAATCAGCTTCGTGCTTTGCATTTTCCAGTTAACACACTCACCAAATGATTTTTACATGCTCCAACACTCTTCTGGGCTTTTTGAATGCCTGGGTGGGGAAATGACAGCTGCCTCCTGAGGCGGCATTGGGGTTTTCTCCTCTGTAGAATGACCCTTGACTTATTCATGGATCATCTCAAAATCCATAATTTTGGCCCCTAACCCTGCCCAAGATGAATGCATGAGATTGACTTATACATGAATATACGCAGTAATTGTTCTTCAGTCATACTGCTTTTCTGCAATTTAATCTTACCCAGAAGTAGGCCTTAAATCAGCTTCACTGAACCTAAAATGACAAGCCTTTGAAATGTTTCTTTTTTTCAACCACCTTACAACACAACATGATCTCATTTACCATCGTAATGGTTCTGTAAAATAGGTTAGACATACATTCCCTGATGTTGCGACAGATGGGCTGAAAGAAACTTGGCACGTCTTAAGGCCACGTAGCGAATGTGAGGCCAAGGTGAAGTCTGGATCCAGATAATGTGCAGCTCATCACTCAGATGCTTAGAAATTGCATCATGTCTAATATAGCCACCCTATCATGATCAATAGATATACATCACGCCAAAACTGTGCATATCCATGCACATCATTTTATCTGTGCAAATGTCTTTCATTCTTGTCAACAGCTCCATATATTTGGGAGTTTTTAAACACCGAATTACAGCAACATGGATGTCTATGACATTTTCACATGAGATAATGAACATAGTAATAATAATAATAATAATAATCTTTAATTATACCCTGTCACCATCTCCTCAAAGGAGACTCGGAGCAGCTTACATGAGGTCAAACCCAGCAATACATTACTGTATTATGAACAACAAAAATAGCATCACAATAAAATAAATAAAACATTCAGGTAAAATAAACAGTGCAAAATAACATAATGGAAAATCAAACACATACATGTAGAAAGCTTCCCCTGCTCCATCAATGAGGGCTATATGGGGGTCAAAACTAAGAATAACCTGACATTAGAAAAAAATATACAGTGGCACTTATGGCTGGGGATATATAAGAATACGGGAAGAGGCAAGTTGGCTCAGATAAATGTCCTGTCTATGTGCTTCACACAAAGGTTATCCAGATGGCCATGGGAAGCAAAGACATCAGCATTCCATAAATGAATGCTGGGACTTATGCAGACAAGCAATATCAAATTTGATCAAGATGGCAAAACTTCAAAGTATTGTCGAAGGCTTTCACGACCAGAACCACTCTGAAGATGCCGGCCACAGATGCAGGTGAAACATCAGGAGTAAATGCTGCTAAAACATGGCTGTACAGCCTGGAAACTACACAACATCCCGTAGCAAAAGTTAGTAATAAATAATAGACAAGCTAGGAGAAGCTACTGAAGCTTGCTTTTGCCTGGCCCCACTTGGAAAGGCAAGATTCCTCCCTCTTGTCCTCTCTCCACTGCTGAGTTAACTGAGTGCAAACTACTTTTCTCCCCTTTTTTCCTTAACTTACTTAAGTTACTGGAAATTGAATTCAGAGTACAAAAGTAGTTTGCACTGAACTGAAGAAAAGTAGGACAGCTGAGGATTAATTTACTTAATTTAACTTAGCAGTCATAATTCAGACACATTTAACCAAAAACCAGAAATCCTCTTGCACAGCATTTCTGGCCTTTTGGGTACCAAAGTCATAAACTTTCCTCCAGCAATTGTTCTAGATGTCAAACCTTCACAAGCTTCTTCATCACGCAAAAAGAGAATAAAAGAGCATATGGGGGAGAGAAGAAGACAGTGTTATGATCATGGCATCTACCTTTTGGAAATGTATGTAGATCAAAAGTGACCCCACTTCCCATTGTAAGACAAATGGGAACTAAAGCCATAAAATAAAAGCAGCTTACTTTTCCATAGAAGTTACAGTGTATCCCTTCTGAGAACTGTATAATCATCTCTCCAGTATAAAGCTACAGCCTCCTATGATGAAAGAATGCATTCACAATAGTGTCTTATGCAATTATCCATATGTTTAGCTATTCATATAATTATAAATGATGGAATAGATAAAGTCAGTCGCAGCCAAGGAATACCAAGCATCATATATTTCAGAGAAATGGAAAACCACCTCCGACTACACCAGTTGTTCCCAACCTGTAGTCTGTGGACCACCAGTGGTCCACAAGAACTAAAATATGGTCCATGGTCTCATCGTTACTACATTGTTGCAATGAGAGCGTCTGGTCTCGCGAAACCCTCTTAGAGTGCCGAGACTTATTAAATATGGTTTTATGTGGGCGAGCAGATGGCAACTACTGGATGGCATATGTTCTGTATCAGAAACTAAAGCTGATGTGGTCTATCCAAGGCAATTTTTGAATCAGCACCCCAAATAACCAAACCAAATCTGAAGTTAGAATCATAGAGTTGGAAGAGACCTCATGGGCCATCCAGTCCAACTCCCTGCCAAGAAGCAGGAAAATTGCATTCAAAGCACCCCCAAAAGATGGCCATCCAGCCTCTGTTTAAAAGCCTCCAAAGAAGGAGCCTCCCCAAGTTGACCAAAAACTGATTCGTAACCCTTTTGGTACTGGGTTGTTGTAGGTTTTTCCTGACTATATGGCCATGTTCTAGAGGCATTTTCTTCTGACGTTTCACCTACATCTATGGCAAGCATCCTCAGAGGTAGTTTGCCATAGATGCAGGCGAAACATCAGGAGAAAATGCCTCTAGAACATGGCCATATAGCCCGGAAAAACCTACAACAACCCAGTGATTCCGGCCATGAAAGCCTTCGACAATGCCTTTTGGTACTATTGTTGGAGAGTGGTCCCTGGTCAAAGTGGCCCCTGGTCAAAAATGGTTGGGAATCACTGGACTATGCCTTGCCTAAGAAAATCCTATGAAACTTGTGAATTTACCATAAGTCAACTTGAAGACACACACACATCAATGGAGGTGGAATCCGATTGCTTTATCTGATGTTGAAGGAGCAAAAAAATAATAAATAAAATCCCAACAGAAGCAGCATTAAAGGAAAAATTTAAAAATTCATGGAGACTATCAGTTACGATAGCTTTATGTTATATCCAGTTTCAAAGGTTGTATCTCTCTGGTACTAGTTACTGGGCATCCGCCATTGGAAGGTTCTGCTTGTGAGCTCCGAGAGTGGACAAGCCAGACTGATTGATTGATTTACTTACTTCATTTCTACCTCCCACCTTTCTCACCCAAAGGGACTCAAGGCAAATCATCCAGTCCAGGCCTATAGTGTTGTTGTTTTTTTATTTTGCAGAATACCTTAGCAATGTTGTGTTTAAAGCTATTCACACTAGAATAGCTGAAAACAATACCTGTCAATATATCATACAGAATGCAAGACACTGGTATTACCACCATCTCAAATAGCTTTGGAGACCTCGTCCACCTACACAGCAGCCCCAGATGGAGATTTGATTGCACTTTCCCTCTCTCGCGTTTTTTTCCAGAGGACAACAGATGTTCTACTGATGCGAGCAGTAGAAGCAAACCACAAAGGAGTTGATCTGTCCAAGAGGACCCCAGCAGGATGGAGAAGACGGAGGCCAAAAATAACATTTCAGTGCAGTGTGGCGAGCTTGTTTTCCACAAGGTTCTCCCAGCTTTAATGGGCTGGGCGTATGACTCAAAATTAATGGAATGCAGTAATTAATTTCACTTGTCAAGTTTGCGTTACCACATCTTCCGTGCTGGAAGTAGTGTCGCATCATGCTGTGCCTGCGTTCGTAGGATAGTCTTGAAATATGTTCAGCATGGAAAAAAAGCCTAAGTAATTCCAGGTTGCTACCTTAAAAATGATGCAGAGAATTCAACCAGGAAAAAGAAAGAAAGAAAGAAAGAAAGAAAGAAAGAAAGAAAGAAAGAAAGAAAGAAAGAAAGAAAGACCAAGTATATTGATCTGGAAGAACTCCAATTTATGTAGCCATGATTACACTAGAAAGTTTAAAAAAGGAAAACAAAGCATTCATGAATACCAATATTCAATTTGAAATCATAACAACACAAAGTTGAAATCTGCAAATGACAAAAAAATCACAAAATTATATAATCATCTTTCTGCTTAGTTAAGCACCAACTCTGGCTGCATCTAAACTGTAGAATGAATGCAGTTTGACACCCCTTTAACTACCATGGCTCAATGCTATGGGATCATGTGAGTTGCACTTTGGTTTGGCATCAACACTCTTGGGCAGAGAAGGGCAAAAACCTTACAAACTACAACTCCTGTGATCCCATAGGAGTGAGACATGGCCATTAAAGTGGTGTCAAACATGCATCCTCTGTTCAGCTCACCAAAGTTTGCTCTTGAGTAGATGTATCTACATTTAAACTATATAAGTCTCAGGTCAGGCCATTCAAGAACAGAATGTGGGATTTTTTCCCTTGTGTGCATGTGTAATTGTATGTTGGTGTGTGTGTCAGTAGCAACTTGAGAAACTGCAAATCGCTTCTGGTGGAGAGTATTGGCCGACCACAAGGATGTTGCCCAGGGGACGCTCAGATGTTTTACCTTCCTGTGGGAGGCTTCTCTCATGTCCCCACATGAGAAACTGGAGCTGACAGAAAGGAGCTCACCCCACTCCCTAGATTCGAGCCGTCGACCTTTTGGTCAGCAGTTCTGCTGGCACAAGGGTTTAACCAACTGCAGGCTCCTAATTGTATGGTGCTATGTGTAAATCCATGCTGCTCAACTACAAAGGTTTGAAAGCAAACTCTTTAAAATTACAGCTCCTAACATTTATTAGCTCTTAAAATTATAACCCAAAGTAGTCTTTCTAAACTCTGGCTGCTGATCTGTCAGTCTGAACTCACCTTTTATTCCAGTAGTTACTTGGAGATAATACAGTTGACAAGTTTGGCTTTTGTGGATATGAATATTCATGGCTTTGATTAAAATGTTCTCTTTAGCATTCCATATCATTGAACCCTGGCAGTTAGAAGAGTGTCAATCTGCATTATTTTTATAGTGTAGCTGCACCTTCACTTTAGGGTAGGCGGGGGAGAGGTAGGAAGAAATCTTTCTTTTCCCAGTAGGCTCAGTGCAAAGCAAACAGCTGCCTCTTCTCCTCGACTGTGTGTTTTTCTTTCAACAATAACACGATGTTTCACAGTTTTTGTTCCTGGGTTATAAATGTCATTTCCTAATTGGTTCTATCATAAAAACATGGGAAATGTTTATTAAACTGGACATCTTGCAGCACATTTTGCTATATTTTTTCAATGAATATTTCATAGAGTCTCAACCAATCCAACATAGTTTGTGGCAGCCACAAATCCAAAGTTTTTGGAGTATAGCAACTACTTTCAAAGTAAATGTACCTCACAATGAAACAGGAAATAACACTTTCAGGAAATTTTTCTAACGTTGTCACATAGTGTAATTTTTGCCATCTTGACCACACACTGGTGCCACTTACCACACATGCTCTTGGTCTCATCTGGGAAATATGTGATGGTGTGCATTCTTCAACTAAAATGGCTCCCTGAAACAGCCTCCAAACATCAATAGCAAGGCAGTCTCTGCTCATAAATTTACAGTCTTAAGGATGCAACCCAAAAAGCAGCAGGACTGGATTATCACATTTCGAAGTAAGTGAGTGAAGCAATACACATCCCTGTCTAACGAGACCCCACCCAATAAGACCATTAACTCCTGGCTCTAAAATTACTTAACTGAGTCTGACTCACTATAAGGTGAGCTTCTTGTGCATCCAGCCAGATCATGAGGCTTTGATACAGAGAAAGATATTGTACACATCCAGGTGTGCATTTGTTAGAGCATGGAACATTATTCACAAAAGCAGGATGTGCTACTCTTAGTTACTCATTTTACATATTAAAACCAAAAGCCATAACCCATCAGCTTTAATGATTTCATTATTTTATCAGTAATATCTTCCAACATGTTACTAATGTGTTTTTTCCAAGCCTTAAAACCTTATTTTAAGAGTAATGAGTAAATGTTTCTTGTTACATTCCACATTAGCATCATGCTGCACTTTTCCATTGATATTCCCAAGTGTAAGTTAACATCATCATTCCATGGGACTGCCAAACAATAATTATGGCACCCATATCTACACTTCTTACTGTAGCATTAATGCTACACTTTAACTGCTGTGATTCAATGCAATGGAATCCTGGGGGTTCGATTTTGGCGAGGCGCCAGCACACTTTGACTGGGAAGACTAAAGACCTTGTGATTCCTTAGCATTGAGCTTAAAGTGGGGTCAAACTGCATTCATTCTACAGAGTAGATGCTACCCTAATCCTTCCTGAGGTTGCCCTGGGATGAGTCCATTTTGCTGAGTATCATTCCAGCCCTTCTCACAACAGTTCAGCAAGGAAAGATACATTCTATTGAGGTTGTGGCACACAATCCTAATTTACACTGGTTGGAATTCCACACGTTTAGATATCCAAAACTGGTGAGCATTTTTGTTCAGTATGGAACATCAGCATTGTTTCAGGCAGTAACCATTGTGGATATATGCAGATGTACATTATCCCTATGCAATGCCAGAAATACAGCTTAATGGTGTAACATTAGAAAAGGTTGACCATTTCCACTCCCTTGGCAGCTACCTCTCCACAAAACTCAACATAGACACCGAAATACAACACTGCCTGAGCTCTGCGAGTGCAGCATTCTTCTGAATGAAGCAGAGAGTGTTTGAGGAATGGGACATCTGTAGGGAGACCAAGGTGCTTGATATAAAGCTATTGTCCTTCCAATCCTGCTATATGCTTGCAAAACGTGGACTGTCTACAGACATCACACTCAACTCCTGGAACGATTCCAACTGTGTTGCCTCCAAAAAATCCTGCAAATCTCTTGGGAAGACAAGCAGACAAATGTCTGCATGCTGGAAAACGCAAAGACCACCAGCATTGAAGCGATGCTCCCAAGCCATTAACTCTGCTGGACTGATCACATTGTCCAAATGCCCGATCACCATCTCCCAAAGCAGTTACTATACTTCTAACTCAAGAATGGGAAATACAATGTTGGTGGACAGGAAAAGAGATTTAAAGATGGACTTAAAGCTAATCTTAAAACTTTGGCATAGATTCTGAGAACTGGGAGGCCCTGGCCCTTGAGCACTCTAATTGGAGGTCAGCTGTGACTAGCAGTGCTGTGGAATTCGAATGAAAAGATATGAAGAAAGGTGAAAGGGAGAAACGTGTCAAGAGGAAGGCATGTCAAGCCAACCCTGGCCGGGATCATCTTCCACTTGGAAAGCGCCCTCACTGTGGAAGAACATGCAGGTCAAGAACAGGGCTACATACCTACTGCCAAGACACTACACTTGGAAGGCCATCATAATCGGACAAGGAGGGATCACCTAAGCAAGTAAGTAAGTTCCTGTAAGTCTTGGTTCAGCATTCCCATGCTACCACTCAATACAGGGACAGCATCGCACAGTTAATACATATTAGTCTGGGGAAAAGCCTCATAAAAGTAGAATATAAAGCAGCCTTGCCTGTTGGTTCCCTCCAATCATTCCCATTCTGTATGATGAGAGTTGTAGTTCAGCACATCTGGAGAGCACCAGGGAGAGGAAGTATGGTCTAGTTGACTTTCCAGCTCTGTCATTTTATTGCCATATGTGTTTCATTCTCTAGGAATCAATATTTCAATGCAACGCGTTAAGGAATGGCTGTTGATGGCTTCTTTAATCCTCCCCTTTGATCACCAGCAGATTGTTCCAGGCACACAGAGGCAGAGGCAAGCCTTATTTCATTAGTGGCTAAAACCTCATCTGAGACGTTCTCCCCAGTGAGAAGTGCTAATGGGCCAACTGGAGCATGTGAAATATGGCATGCATTTTCTCCCATGCTCTTCCGTGCCCCAAATACATCTCACCTGCCGTTTAATGGCACATTATTAGTGGCTTTTAATGGCCTCCACTTTTATGTATCTCTGATTTCCTAATTCCTTTACCCTACTACATATCCCAAATCCATATCTGGTTTCCTGCTGTCTCAGGGAAGCACTTTGAGAAGCGAAAAGTCAAATGCAACCATTTCCTCAAGCTGATGAAAGATTGCATTCAGGTGCTCTAGGGGTTCCTCTCGTGGATGCCTATAAATCAAGACGCAGTCCAATTGCATACTCCACATTTTTGCGCAGCGGTGACCTAGCCATATTTGCGAGCACATGAAGGAGCACCCTGTAATTCACACCAGCCACAGCTGAACAATGAATAAGCCTGGCTAGTTAGTGCTGGAAACTCTGCTCTGGTTTTGGGAGGGTTGATTTTATGCATCTGCCAATATTCTCTAATAAATCTAAAGTTCAAACACACACACACACACACACACACACACTACAGAGCCCTGACATCAACTGGTACCTCATTAATTTCCACAGCTTGTTGAAATAATTTGTTAACACAAGGGTCTACAGGTTGTAAAGCATGAGATGGGTGACTCCCCAGTCACTGCTTGCCTATCTTGCCAGAAACCTCTTCAAGGAGCATTTCATCAAACACAGGATCTGACTCAGTGTCTATGGATGGGCTGTTTGCAGTTCTTTTCTCAGAATCATAAAGTTGGAAGAAACTGCAAGGACTATCAAATCCAACTCCCAGCTATACAGGAACCACACAATCAAAGCACTCCTAAGAGATGGCCATCCAGCTGCTGCTTAAAAACCTCAAAAGAAAGAGGCTCCATCATTCTCTGTGGCAGCACTGTCAAACGGTTCTTACCATTGGGAGGTGCTTGTTTATAAAGCCATTGTCCTCCCAACCCTTTGACTGGGAAGAGTAAAGACCTTGTGAAGTACAATTCCCATGATTCCTTAGCATTGAGCCATGACACTTAAAGTAGGATCAAAGTGCATTAATTCTACAAGGTAGATGCTACCCTAAACCTTCCTGAGGTTGTTCTGGGATGAGTCCATTTTGCTGAGCATCATTCTAGCCTTTCTCATACCAGTTCAGAAAGGAAAGCTGCATTCTGTTGAGGTTGTGGCACACATTCCCCCTTTACACTGGTTGGAATTCCACATGTGTAGATATCCAAAAATGGTGCGCTTTTTTGTTCAGTATGGAACATCAGCTTTGCTGAAGGCAGTAATCATTGTGGATATATGCAGATGTACATTATCCCTCTGCAATACCAGAAATACAGCTTAATGGTGTAACATTAGAAAATGTTGACCATTTCCACTACCTTGGCAGCTACCTCTCCACAAAAGTCAACATAGACACCGAAATACGCCTGACCTCTGTGAGTGAAGCATTTTTTCAAATGAAGCAGAGAGTGTTTGAGGACCTGGACATCTGTAGAAAGATCTAGGTGCTTGTTATAAGTGATTGTCCTCCCAATCCTGCTATACACCTGCAAAACGTGGACTGTCTACAGAGATCACACTCAACTCTTGGAACGATTCCATCCATGTTGCCTCTGAAAAATCCTGCAAATCTCTTGGGAAGGCAGGCAGGCAAATGTCCATGTGCTGTAAGAAGCAAAGTTTACCAGTATTGAAGAGATGCTCCTATGCCATCAACTCTGCTGGACTGACCACATTGTCCAAATCCCCGATCACAGTCTCCCAAAGCAGTTACTATACTCCTAACTCAAGAATGGGAAATAAAATGTTGGTTGACACGAAAAGAGATTTAAAGATGGGCTTAAAGACAACCTTAAAAACTGTGGCATAGACATTGAGAACTGGGAAGCCCTGGCCTTTGAGCACTCTAACTGGAGGTCAGCTGTGACCAGCAGGGCTACAGAATTCAAAGAGGCACAAATGGAGGTGAAAGGTAGAAACATGCCAAGAGGAAGGCATGTCAAGCCAACTCTCACCAGGACCGCCTTCCACATGGAAACCAATATCCTCACTGCGGAAAAATATGCGGATCAAGAATAGGGCTCTGCAACCACCTAGTGACCCACCGCCAAGACACTACACTTGGAGGACCATCATCCTTGGGCTACAAAGGATTGCTTACATAAGTAAGTACCATTGGGAAGTTCTTTCTAATGTTTAGGTGGAATCTTTTTTCCTGCAATTTGAATCCATTCCTCCAGGTCCTAGTCTCCAGAGCAGTAGAAAACAAACTTGCCCCTTCCTCAACGTGACATCCTTTCAAATATTTAAACATGACTATTGTATCTCTTCCCAATCTCCTCTCCTCCAAGTTACCATACCCAGGTCCCTCAGTCACTCCTCAAAGGGCTTGATTTCCAAACTTTTGATCATATTGGTCTCCCTTATATGACCACATTCTAACTTATCAAAATACTTCTTGAATTATGGTGCCCAGAACTGGTCAGAGTGAGGTCTGCCCAAAGCAGAAGAGAAGTCTTCCCTCGACCTAAATACTATACTCCTATTGATGCAGCCTAGAATCCCATTGGCTTTTTAGCTACTTCATCACATTGTTGACTCATGTTCAGCTTGTGGTCTACTAAGACCCCCAGATCCCTTTCACATGGACTGTTTTCAAGCCAGGTGTCATCCATCCAGTATCTGTGCACTTCCTTTTTTCTGTCTAAGGGCTCTTCCACACAGCCCTATATCCCAGAATATCAAGGCAGAAAATCCCTCACTATCTGAGTGTGGACTCAGATAACCCAGTTCAAGCAGATACTGTGGGATTTTCTGCCTTGATATTTAGGGATATAGGGGTGTGTTGAAAGGCCCTTAATCTAATTCCTTACATTTCTTCCTGTCAAAATATATTTTGTTCATTTTGAGTATATGGATATATCTAAATCAATATCTGTTCATCCCATTATCTATGGGGATTTTGTATTGACTATAAAGTTAAATATGCTCCTGTTTTATATAGAAGATATAAACATTGTGTCTTGTCCCACCACAACTATTTCAGACAGACAGATTTGTCACCGTTTCTTGGCATTATTCAGGATATTGGCCATAAACTGTAGAAGAACAAGGACGGAGGCAGCATTCTGCCAGAAAGAATACAAAACTTTGTCTCTAAATATATATCTATAAGGCAAAACAGCTGGTGCGAGAAGTCTGTGATCATATTTCATATGTCTGTTTGGCAAAGAGAGTTATTAAGATTGGAAACACAAGGAATTGGGAAACAAGGCTTATTCTTCTCTTCTTCCAACACCCTCCTTCTCTCTATTGCTCTCACACTCATTTGTTATTATTCTAGGAGAAAAAATACAATTGTTGTTACCTGCACTGCTAAAATATTTTTCTTGCTTCCACGGAGCTGGAAATCCATGTTTTCGATTATGATTTCCACATTCCCATAGAACTGGCCACATTGAACAGGGCTGATGGGAATTTTGTGCCTTATTTTGTTGGGTTAGGAATCGCACAGACCTGCAGATGTTGTTGCACTGTAACTACATGCTGAGGAATGCTGGAAACTGCAATCCAACGGCATCTGATGGGCCACATGATTCTTGCCTTGCCCTAATATGTGCCCATATCTGGCAACATTTCACAGACGAAAACAAGGGCACATTGGGAGTGTGATCAAGATGACAAAAGTTATCAAGAAAAGACAAACTAGGAGAGATTTATGCCTGGGCTGACTGGGAAGAACAAGATTTCCAGATTCTCATATCTCCCTTTCCATAAGTTAACTGATCACAAACTACTTTTGCAAGTTGAATTCAGTTTGGGTTGTTGCAAAATTTTTGAGCTGTATGGCCATGTTCCAGTAGCATTCTCTCCCGACGTTTCACCTGCATCTATCTGTTGTTGTTGTTGTTCATTCATTCAGTCATTTCCGACTCTTCGTGACTTCATGGACCAGTCCACGACAGAGCGCTCTGTCAGTCGTCACCACCCCCAGCTCCTTCAAGGTCAATCCAGTCACTTCAAATATACCATCCATCCATCCATCTTGCCCTTGGTCGGCCCCTCTTCCCTTTTCCTTCCATTTTCCCCAGCATCATTGTCTTCTCTAAGCTTTCCCCTCTTCTCATGATGTAGCCAAAGTACTTCATCTTGGCCTCTACTATTCTTCCCTCCAATGAGCAGTCAGGCTTTATTTCTTGAAGTTGCATCTATCTACAGACCCACTAAGAAAATCCAACAAATGATTCAGCAAATACAAGAGGAATCCTCTCACCTCGGCAGGAGTCTATTGTCGCAACTCAGGATAGATTCACCTTGCTCAACAACACCACACACCAGGGCTGTAGATTTTGTAGTTTATTGAAGAAAGGTACAATCAAAACATAGAAATAAGGTTGCTGAAGCCCAAAAGTCAAAACAGGAACTTAAATGCAAGGCAAAGCTTCCAACTATCATGTCAGGCTACACAGAGAAGCCAATGAAATCCACAACATGTGGACAATTTCAACAGAAAGGAAGAAACCATGAAAATGAACAAAATCTGGCTACCGGTATTTTAAAAAAAACCTCTAAAATCAGGACAGTAAATAAAAAGGAACACTTAAAGACAGGGGAACTCCAGACAAGAAACAATAAGGGACAGCTAATCACCTCTCAACAAAGGATTCCCACAGGCAGTAAGAAGCCAGACCTTGAAAACCCCTAGGCCATCAAGTGCTAAACAAGGTGGCCAGCTGAAACATTCACACCTACCTCCAATCAGACAAAAGTTCTTTCTCCCACCTTAGACATTCCACAGATATATAAACCCCATTTTCCTAGTTTCCAACTGGCCTCACAACCTCTGACGATGCCTGCCACAGATGCAGATGAAACATCAGGAGAAAATGCTTCTGGAACATGGCCATACAGCCTGAAAAACTTACAACAACCCAGTGATTCTGGCTATGAAAGTTTTGGACAATACATTGAATTCACTGGGTTGTTGTAGGCTTTTTGGGCTATATGGCCATATTCTAGAAGCATTCTCTCCTGACGTTTTGCCTGCATCTATGGCAGGCATTCTCAGAGGTTGTGAGTCTTCAACAATACATTGAATTCAGTTTGCAGTTGAAGTAAGCTGCGAACAAAAGGGGCAAAGTGGTGGAAAGAGAAAAAAACTCGAAACATCTTACAAGCCGCTTTTTTTTATCATGTCAGAAGCAAACTGAGGGTAGTTATAATGTACTTAAAAACACAAACCAAGTTTAAAACTTTGCATTATACTCAACGTCTTTTGACCAGAAGCTGGCTACTGGGAGTGCCTCTGGTGCTGCTATAAGAAGGTCCTCCATTGTGCATGTGGCAGGCTCAGGTTGTATTGTAGTAAGTAGTCTATGGTTTGCTCTTCTCTGCACTCGCAATGTTGTGAACTCCACTTTGTAGCCCCATTTCTTAAGGTTAGCTCTGCATCTTGTGGTGCCAGAACAAAGTCTGTTCAGCGCCTTCCAAGTTGCCAGTCTTCTGTGTACCCGGGAGAGAGTTTCTCATCTGGTATCAGACATAGATTGAGGTTCCTGGTTTTTGCCTGCTACTTTTGGACTCTTGCTTGCTGAGGTGTTCCTGTGAGTATCTCTGTAGATGTTAGCAAGCAATTTTAATGATTTAAGACGTTGGGGTGCTGGCCAATATCTGAACAGAGGATGGGCCAGAGATGTCAATGCCTTGATGCTTTCACTATAGGCTTAAAAGCAGCTGAAAAGGTGAGAAAAGAAAGCATTAAAGGAGGATTCTCCCTGCCACTTTGGAGGGTGTTTGGAAACTGATTTTGCAAAACTGTCCTGCTCTTCTATGAAATGCATTCCAAATAAAAGGAAACAAAAAACATGTCTTTATATATATTTTTGGATTTCCCAAAGTGCATCACAACATTTACAGAAGTATCAAAACTAAAAGATACATAACTATGTTATTCTGTCACAGGTTTTCATGGCTGAAATCACTGGGTTGTTGTAGGATTTTGGGGCTATATGGCCATGTTCTAGAAGCATTTTCTCCTGACTTTTCGCCTGCATCTATGGCAAGCATCTTCAGAGGACCTCACAATCTCAGGATGCTTACCATAGATGCAGGCGAAATGTCAGGAGAGAATGCTTCTAGTACATGGCCATATTTACTTACTTACTTACTTACTTACTGCATTTATATACCATCCCTCTCACCCACAGGCGACTCAGGACGGTTTACAGTTGGTACCATGATAATAATATTTCAATATAATAAAACAATCGAATAATAAAACCATAACAGAATCAATAAAATCAAAAATCATATAGCCCGAAAATCCTACAACAACCCTATGTTCTTCTGCTTTGCGTGTTATTTCCAGAACTGTAGATTGGGCTGATGATATTAAAATGTAAACTAAATGATGCTTCTCCCATTCCCTAGTCATTAGCAATTATAATGAAAATATTTGAGACTGGTTTTCAACACCTCCAATGTAGATAGATAGATTAATAGATAGACAAAATGTAAATCTCCTCCAAAATATTTCTTTCCGCCCTACATTATAGCCTTCTATATTTCCACATCATTAAAAGGGTTTGAGTCATACAGTTGATAGAGGACCAATGATTCCTGATAGTTTTATGCAACTCATTTTAATATTAGGTAGGGTAAACATAGGCCTTAACTACAAACCATGCCAAAAATATCTCCCTTTCCAGATGTATGTGTTTACCCAATTTTAATTTGCCGCCACCCAGGTGGTAGCATTGCTCCTTTTTTGAGGTAAGTGCACCTATAATTTTATTTATCTCCCCCTCCAAAAGAGAAAGAAACAGTAAAAAAATTGGCCGCATGCCCCAGAGGGAGGTAAGATATATTTATTTGTGGTTTGCTGCCCTTAGGAAAACATACTTCACTTATGAACTATTCCCGCTTTGAAAACTTACTTGACATTTCGTTGAGAAAACAGTCACATTTTAAAGGAGCTGGCCAAGCTGCCATTACTGGCGCTGAAAAGTAAATGTTTTAAAATGGTAATATTTGGATAGAAACAGCAAGCTTGACTGACACGGCCTTATCACTTCAAGTATCTGTTTAGAGGACTCACGAAAGGCGAAAGAATTCCCCCGGTCGTTTTCTGTGGAACAGAAAATTACCTTTAGTCAGATAAAACTGCATTAGCTTTCCGAGGTGTAGCTGTTCAGCTTAATTCTGTCATTTCTGCTTATCCGAATAGCTCTTAAGCCTTCCTTGAAATAAGCACATGTCCAGATGGCTCAATGCTGTGTCATTTCTTCCAGCCTCAACAGCCCAAATACGCAAGGTGCCTCTGTGAAGATTGGCTGAAAAACCTGCTGGAGGAATTATACTGTGCAATCCAAATTTCCCTGCCCCAGGCAATGGGTTATGCTGGAAAATCCAACTATCATTTTGAATTTTGGCTGGCAATATGTGTATTCGGAGCCAGCGTAGTGGTTTCAGCTTTGGACTGTGGGTGCATTGATGCTATAGATTTAATGCAGTTTGACACCACTTTAAGTGCCATGGCTCAGTGTTATGGGATCCTAGGATTTGTAGTTTGGCGAGGCACCAGCACTCTTTAGCAGAGAAGACTGAAGATTTTTAAAAACTACAACTCCCATGTAGATGCACAAAATGAATTTAGAAACCACGGTTCGAATCCCTACTTCAATGTTTCTCAACCTTCCTAATGTCATGACTCCTTGATACAGTTCCTCATGTTGTGGTGACCCCCAACAATAACATTATTTTCATTGTGACTTCATAACTGTAATTTTGCTCCTGTTATGAATCATAATGTAAATGTCTTATATACAGGATGTATTTTCATTCACTGGGCCAAATTTGGCACAAATGTCAAATATGCCCAAATTTAATACTGATGGGGTTGGGGGAGGGGTGATTGATTGTCATTTGATAGTTGTAGTTGCTGGAATTTATAGTTCACCCTCAATCAAAGAGCATTCTGAACTCCACCTAAGAACGGAATTGAACCAAATGTGGCATACAGGACTCCCATGACCAACAGAAAAGACTAGAAGGGTTTGGTGGGCATTGACCTTGAGTTTGGGAGTTGTAGTTCACCTACATCCCGAGAGCACTGTGGACTCAAACAATGTTGGATCTGAACCAAACTTGGCACAAACACTCTATATGCCCAAATGTGAACACTGGTGGAGTTTGGGGAAAATAGACTTTGACATTTGGGAGTTGTAGTTACAGGGATTTATAGTTCACATACAATCAAAGAGCATTCTGAACCCCATCAATAGAATTAGGCCAAACTTTCCACACAGAATCCCCATGATTAACAGAAAATGCTGTGTTTTCTGATGGTCATTGGTGACCCCTCTGATACCCCCTCGCGACCCCTCCAGGGGTCCCGACCCCCAGGTTGAGAAACGCTGCCCTACTTGATCAAGTAACACTCTCTCAGCTTCAGAGAAAGGCAATGGGAATCCTCTTCTGAACAAATGATAGGGTCATTTAGGGTTACTGAAACCACTCCGCTGGCTCTTAAAACACATACAACCAGTTAAATTTACAATGAGATCTGCGTTTTATGTGTTGGGAATGCTGGGCAGCCATAGAATCATAGAATCAAAGAGTTGGAAGAGACCTCATAGGCCATCCAGTCCAACCCCCTGCCAAGAAACAGGAATATTGCATTCAAATCACCCCTGACAGATGGCCATCCAGTCTCTGTTTAAAAGCTTCCAAAGAAGGAGCCTCCACCACACTCCGGGGCAGAGAGTTCCACTGCTGAACAGCTCTCACAGTCAGGAAGTTCTTCCTCATGTTCAGATGGAATCTCCTCTATTGAAGTTTGAAGCCATTGTTCCGCGTCCTAGTCTCCAGGGAAGCAGAAAACAAGCTTGCTCCCTCCTCCCTGTGGCTTCCTCTCATGTATAAAGAAAATTTAGGAAAATGTTACAATATATGATAACTGCTGCAAGAATTATATATGCTCAGTGATGGAAGGAACATGGCTGGATCTTCACTGCCAAATAATAAAATTTGAACTGCATTGTATGTTCAGTGTAGATTCATATAATACAGTTTGAACTACCCTGAATGGCATCATGTTGGTCTGCACTGACCATATAATGAATTTCAAACTGCATTATTTGGCTGTGTAGATCTAGCCTCTGTTATCAACACAAGAAGAATAGATGATGAAGATCTATGAATTAGCTGGGATGGACAAATTGGTTATGCTGATTAAAGATAAATCTTTGGTTAACTTTAAGAAACATGAGGATTTGTTCATTACCTTTTCACAATAACAATGGGGGCATTTTATTTATTTTACTCAATTTATACCCTGCCTTTCTCTACCCCAAAGGGGACTCAAGGCAGCTTACATAGAGGCAATTATTAAATGCCATAATAATAATAATAATAATAATAATAATAATAATAATAAATCTTTATTTGTACCCCACTACCATCTCCCGCAGGACTTGGTGCAGCTTACAAGAGACCATGCCCAAAGTACATCATTAGCAAAAACACAACAACAACAATACAATGCAAAAATAAATAACTCATAACAAAGCAGAACATTAACAAAAACATGACACTATTAAGACACATACTATTACAAAATATATATAATTAAATTAGATCAAAATTAAAAGCATTTTAAACATTTAAAAACATTCTATTCCATATTAAAATCATTCCATACATAGTCGGAGTTCAAGTCATTCCATAGTCATTCCATATATTTCATATATTTCTTTAGCCTTGTAAGCTGCCCTGAGTCACTTTTGGGAGATGGTGGCAGGATATAAATAAATATTATTATCATTAGGAGGAGGAGGAGGAGTGGAGTTTTGTCAAAAACAGAAGTGTGACTGTACAAAATAATTTCAAGAGAGTAGATTAACAAGGGATAATAATAATAATAATAATAATAATAATAAGAAGAAGAAGAAGAAGAAGAAGAAGAAGAAGAAGATATAGAGTAGGAAGCTCATTGACATGGTGCTTGTTTGTTTTTTTGTTTTTGTTTGTGTTTTGTTTTTGTATTTCTGTTTTGTTATTTTTAACAGTTGCTTAGTTGCAGTCTTACAGGTAGTACGCAGTTCTGTGGTTTTTAGTCTTATACTGTAGAGTTAACCTAGGCACAGGCAAACTTGGGCCATCTGGGTATTTTGGAGTTCATCTCCCACAATTCCTAACAGCCTCAGGCCCTTTCCTTTTCACCCTCAGCCACTTATTATTTATTTATTTATTTATTTATTTATTTGACTATTCCCAAATTGGCTCGGAGCGGTTTACTGCAGTAGAGTAAAACAATACAATTAACTTTAAAATACAATAAAAACAAGAACCGACATAGTCCCGGGTTATTCACCCATTGAGAATAAGAGGACGAGGGGGGGAAAGGAAGGGGCCTGAGGGTGTTAGGAGTTGTGGAAGTTGAACTCCAAAATACTCGGATGGCCCAAGATTGCCCATGCCTGAGTTAACCTGAAGTCAAGCAACCAGAATGCTAAAGCCACCAGCAAAAAAAGAAATCAAAGAAATAAGCAAAAGTTAAAATAAAAATTTGTGCCGATATACCTAAAACATTCAATTGCAAGTTTTATGTTGTTGTTTTTTCTTCTTGGATAACAGCTTCTTTAAAAATAAAAGAGCTACCAATAGATTCAAATCAATTTCCATCCCATTGCTGTTCTAAAGAGATGTTTTCCTAGGCTTGTCCATAGATATGATAGTCCTTTTCTGAACACAGCCGTCAGAGCAATAGTGTTGCGTATGGGAGATTTCTGAGTCAAGTAAAATAACATCCTGGGAACGGGTTCTTTTGCTAAGAGCTTTGGAAGTCACTGATTAAGCCTGCCCAATAAAAAGACATTCACAGATGGTTCTTGTCTGTAGGACTTGAGCAAAATCTGAACTCAGTGGAAGTTTGGCATCACACTGGGAAGTGAACTTTTGTCGCTTCAGACCATTGCTCGGTTCCCAGTAAACTATCTCAGAAACCAATATTGGATTTTCGGGCAACTTTGTAACATGGCTGTAACGGGATATGATGTAATATGCAATAATAATAATAATACAGAGCAGCTGTCAAATAAACCTATTTCTGTGTTTATCCCCAAAGAATCCATCGAGTCAGCTGCAGCTCCCTATTTTGAAAGAGGAGAGAATATTAAGTATATTGACATTGTTTTATAACATAAGGCTTTACAGTGGTCCAGGAAACTAAGCAGGATGAATGTCAGGAGATCACACTGCTGTGCTATAAAACCACTTAATTTAGGCCTGCGGTTTTCTTTTTCAGTTGACTCCAGAGAATCTCAGATACTAATTGCAATCGAGATTGCATTGCTGAAGTCTGTCTGAAAATACAGAGCAAAGCCTTCGAATGTATTCCTGACCTCATTGCTGAGCAGCTGCTGAGGTCAACATCTTGGATCTTCCAAACTGTACAAATATAGCATTATGATTTCACTTTAATTGCCATGATTCTGTCCGATGGCATTCTGGGATCTGCAGTTTAGGGAGGGATATTGATCATTCGCAGCCAGGGAGTTCTCAGGAAACTACAACTCCCAAAAAATCCATAAGAAGCAACTATTGTGATGGTATGTCTGAGCCTTTCAGAAAACTATAGTGTCTGGCTTTACTCGGGGGCTATCTGTATACCTTCTGTTAAGACTGAGACCCTTAACACACAGAGGCACTTTAGGCAAGATAACCAAAATGGGTTTACTGAAAACTAGATGAATAAAGAGTTAACTCCACCCGGGGCTATTATAAGGTAACTTAAAACAATACATTACAAAAGGTGCTTTTGCTGGTTGCAATCATCTCTCTGGAGACTTCTGCCTCTGGTTTACAAGCTGGTGGTTTAAGCTATCTCAATCTTCTTTCTTGTGAAGCTTAAGCTGGTCAAAAGCTTCTGTTGTCACTGGGACTGATGGTATAAGAATATTGGTGAATGCTGGTGCTAAGGATGACTGTTTTTGGATTGCTTGGGCCTAGGATTTCCAGACAATGCCCAAGCCTCTGTTCACTGTAACTTTGCTACTGAAGAAGGAGGTGTCCAGCAAAGAGCTCTATACAGGCAAATGGAATAGACCAACTAAGGCTGGCCTCTGGCGGGTTTTATGCTCCACCCACAAACTAATACAAAGGAAGGTATCTACACTATTGGCAAAACTTATAAACAGGGGGAACTGAAGCAGAGAATAGGAAAAGGCAGAGCCAAGACTTCACAACTATGGCAGTTATATAGGAATCATGGTGGCAAAATGTGAAAAGGCTCCTAGTTATGGTGCATGCATTGTAGCAGAAAGCCTTACTCAAGGAACATCTACATGTAGAATTAGTGTACTTTGACACCACTTTTAACAGCTGTTCAATGCTATGGTATCATGGGAATAGTGGTTTTGGTGAAGCACTAGTGTTTTATGGTAGAGAAGGCTAAACACCTTCTAAAGCTACAGCTCACAGACTCCATAATATTGAGCCATGGCAGTTAAAAATGACTGGCACTGCAGGTCACAAAATGGCCTCGTAAAGAGAAATGCATGGCAAAAATAATAGAAAAGGAGGAATGTCCCTAACATAGGGCCTTTTTTCCACAGAGCACTCGATCTTCAGTGCTTCAATTTCAGATTCAAATAGTTTATTAGCTCCTTCCCTCTAGACTAGAGCACAGCATTACTGATTAAACCGGTCCATGAGTATTACAGACCTACTCCATTATTTCTGGACCGGAACTAACACGGTTTGCCTACCATTGCTTTTATAGCTTTGGAAAGATTAAAGAAATAATTTTTAGAAATATTTGTAAAGCTAAGAAAACTGCTTGAGAGAAACCTGCTTCATTGTTCAGCTTGGGAGGTGCTTTTGGGTGGATCACAAAGCACCTAATTAATTACCATATAGACACAAGCTGATTGGACCCATCTGACTTGCCAGAAGTCACGTGCCTTTAGAGAAATGAAAGTTAACTTGAAACGTAGTACCACGCATGTGCATGCCACAACCAATCAGCTAGTAAGGATAAAACACGTGACTTATAAGAATTCACATGGTTTAAGGGAAATGGAAAGTTATATTTGAAAACAATATAAAATCCCACCCATTGTATGTTCTGTGTGGCAGTTTCACTTTTGACCTGCCAGAGCAGGGACTGTACACTTTTATTTTCCCAGCCACAAAATAAATCTGGTTGTTGACACCTAATCCAACTGAATTCATTTATTTTCTCTTTCTGCGCTTTCCGGATCTTGCATCTTCAGCTTTACTCTTACATTATTGAAAAAATGAACCTCATGTTTCTATGTAGATATATTGCAGATTGTTTTGTTTTATTAGCGTATGTGTTATTGTTTGACTCACAAATGCACACACAACCTCAAGTTGTTGTGGAAACACATTCAAGCTTCGTAAAGTTATTGTTGATCTCCCTAAGAAAGGATAACTATTAAGTAAATAGACTCAAACATACATCAATACATTTTTCTTCTTTTTTTTCTTAAGCCACACCAAGGGAGATGGTAGCGGGGTATAAATAAAGTATTATTATTATTATTATTATTATTATTATTATTATTATTATTCTATATGCCAGGGTTCACAAAAAAAAGTTAGACTTAAAAACCAATCATAGAATCATAGAGTTGTAGGAGACCTTGTGGGCCATCCAGTCCAACCCTCTGCCAAGAAAAATCACATTCAAATGTCACTAGAAGTTGCAATTCTGCAAAAAGGTTTTTTTCCAATCAAACCTGGAAGCCGGTTTGCATGTAATTCCAGGCACTGAGGTGGTAATTTTCAATTTTCTGCTGTAAATCTTGGGGTTGGAAAATTTGCCCCTGATATTCTCAACTATTATCAGCTCCAATGTTATCTCTCCCATTGATTGGCTTTCCCATGTTGCTGGATTTTATCCATCCTCTTCTTAACCTTGTTGGATTCATTCATCTTCATCTTTCAAGGGGAAAGATTCAGTTTCTCTGCATCATCTGATTTTGACTACAGTCAGCAATAGGTTTAAAACAGTTGTCCACTTTTTTATCCTGTATTGACTTCATTGTTGTCCTTTTATAGAATAATACGAAGAAAGAGCGATTGTGGTGCAGTGGTTTGCATGTTGGAGTAGGAATTTTGGAGACCAAAGTTCAAATCCTTTTTCTTTTAAAGAAACCCACTTGATGTACTTGGATAAGTCACACTCTCTCAGCTTCAATGACAAACCATCTCCTAATAAACTGTTCTTCAAAAACTTGGGGTGGGGTCCTCTTAGGACTGACGTAATTTGGAAATGATCTGAAAGCACTCAACAACAAAATGTGAATAAAATGCCACTTTTTCAACCTCAACCCCAAATCACCTTGGTACATTACAACCTGTTTAATTTTTAACTTTGGTTGGGATAATTAATTCCCTGCCTCAGTTCTGTTTTCAGCTTCTGTGTGCTCTCTGGGAGGTTAACAAGAATATATATATCTATATATGCGTGTGTTTTTACTGCCCATGATGGTATTAAGTCATTTTGGGTGTTGTATTACCCTAGCCCTTTTCTGGAGAATAAAACAGGAATCATAAAGGGTATGGGTGAATCCAGGAGGGTTTTTATAACATCCCACTTCAAACAAAGAGGCCTAGATGTTTTAATGATGAGATTGCTATCTGGCAAGCCTGCATGTAAAACATACATTTTACAATCCACCGGTCAAATCATTAAAAAAAGGAGCACAGGCCTCCAATGAGAAATTAAGGTTAATGGGTCAGAAATAAACCCAAGAATTTTTATGGTTCAGGAATTAGTAAAACTTTTATTTGCATTTAGATTCCTAGGCACGCAAACCATCCAGAGGTCATGGCATGATGACTTAACTTCATCGTGATTTCTTTTCAATACTTAATGAAGGAAAAAAGGGAAGGAAAGGAGGGAAATGTTTTCTGGAGGAAAATGGCACCTGTTCTTTCTCAGGGAAGCCTGGGCAACTGGCTCCATATCAAGCCAAGCCCAAAGCTCACCTGTGTTTGGATATTATCCCCACATGAAGGAAGCACATTACAATAAAAACTTGGAAAAGTTGCACAACCCTTCAAACCGCCCAATTAGAAGGTTTTGAGAATCATAGAGTTGAAAGAGACCACAAGGGCCATCCAGTATAACCCACTACCATGCAAACATCTAATTAATGCACTCCTGACATATAGCCATTCAGCTTCTGTTTAAAAAACCCCAGAGAAGTAGGCTCCACGACACTGCCAGGCAATGTATTCCACCACTGAACAGTTTTTACCACCAGGAAGCTTTTACTAACGTTCAAATTACTTTTCTGCATATGCTGGACCACTTGGAATCAGAAAGCTGGTGAGCTTAGAGTAGAGCCAGTATGGTAATCATTATTCCCTTATACCCAGACTCACTTTGGGTTTACTCCTGGATGTTGTTGTGATGTTTTCCCATTTTTGGTAAATATCATTAGTTAAATTTGGTTTTGCCCTGCATTAGGAAATGTTGAGAGATGCTCTGGAGCTTGTCTAAAACTTCTGAATATACTTACTTACTTAGGTGATCCCTTGTTGTCCAAGTATGATGACCCTCCAAGTTATGTGTCTTGGTGGTGGATACGTAGGTGTCTGTAAAGCCTTATTCTTGATCCGCATGTTCTTCTGCAGTGAGGGCATTGGTTTCCAGGTGGAAGGCGGTCCCGATCAGGATTGGCTTGATGCACCTTCCTCTTGGCACATTTCTCCGTTTTGTCCTCAATTCGAACCTCTTCGAATCCCACAGCGCTGCTGGTCACAGCTGTCTTCCAGTTAGAGTGCTCAAGGGCCAGGGCTTCCCAGTTCTTGGTGTCTATGCCAGAGTTTTTAAGGTTGGCTTTAAACCCATAGTTAAAGCTCTTTTCCTGTCCACCAGCATTCTGTTTTCCATTCTTGAGTTGGCAGTACATTAACTGTTTTGGGAGACGGTGATCGGGCATTTGGACAACTTGGCCAGTCCAGCGGAGTTGATGGTATAGGAGCATTGCTTCAATGCTGGTGGTCTTTGCTTCTTCCAGCACACTGATATTTGTCCATCTGTCTTCCCAAGAGATTTGCAGGATTTTTTGGAGGCAACGCTGATGAAATCATTCCAGGGGTTGGGGTTGAGTTTGATATCTGTAGATGGTCCAAATTTCTCAGGCATATAACAGGGTTGGGAGAACAATAGCTTTATAAGCAAAAACCTTAGTATCCCTATGGATGTCTCAATCATCAAATACTCTCTGCTGCATTCAGAAAAATGCTGCACTCACAGAGCTCGGGTGGTGTTGTATTTCAGTGTCGATGTTGATTTTTGTGGAGAGGTGGCTGCCAAGATAGTGGAATTAGTCAACATTTTCTAATGTTACACTATTAAGCTGTACTTCTGGCATTGCAGAATACACCCATGGCTTCAAGGCATGTGGAACACTGCTGCTTATCAGCACAAGAACAAGGGGATCAATCATGCCTGGGTTCCTTCTGTTGCTGCTCCCAGATGGTCACTGAGCTCCATGTGAGCTGCTGGCCATTACAGGCACCCTTTGCCACACTTCCCAGTATGACTAGGAAGAATGTGGGGAGAATCATAGAACTGAAAAAGACCACAAAGGCCATCCAGTCCAACCCCTGCCATGTAAAACAATGCAGTCAAAGCACTCCCCACAGATGGCCATTCAGCCCCTGCTTTAAAACTTCCGGAGAAGGAGACTCGCCATGCTTTTACTGTCAGGATGTTCTTCCTAATGTTTATGTGGCATCTCTGCCAAAGCGTGCTGATGCCTCAACAGACTACAGATCCCAGGAACTACAGTGTAGGCAGATCAAAGAAGGCAAGACATATAGTCAAGAATGGTGGTAGTAACCGAAGGTGGGAATCCAACAGCATGCCCAAGAATGATATTCTGCTTACCATTGACATTTTCCTGTGTCTAAAGAACTTAGATATTCTGTTTGCTATGAAGAATGTTGTTCCTTTACAACCATTGTATTTATGTTACAATTTGCACTTTGGAATGTGACATGGCACACTTCTGGCAGGGCTTGCCATTGATTTACAGTAGTTATAAACATTCCAAAGTATACATGTAAGTTAAATGATACAATAATATTATAGCATTGCATTTCTAGCATAAATGTGTCATCGGCTCAGAAATTCTCAGTTTATTCCCCTTCCCAAAGTTAGCCTGTGATGAGGTGGCAGGGAATCTACACATTGTTAAAAAATGGAGGAAGAAAAGGATCCAAGATTTGTAATTCTGTACTTGGAGGGTGTGCATCTCCCTAAAGGAAAATCCTGTGGCACCAGAAAGAGAAAAAAGCAGACAGAAACCAAAACATTCCCCTAAGCCTCTTCAAAGGGCAAGCAGTTCTTTGAGCTTCACCTTTCTTGTCATGTTCGTGGAAAAATACAGTGATGGAAAAATCATCAAGTCCTTATGCATTGACACAGAGCCAAGCAAATTTCTCAGTTTCATCTATACATTGATTCTCATTAAGGTTAGTTTTGCCCTCACACATATATCCTTGCAACAGGAGTTGAAAACAATGTGGGGATGAGGCATATATTCAAGAATAGGAGAATATGGCCCAATTCTCTGCATGAATAGTGTTTTTCATGTACTTCTAAAAAAGCCTACCTTTCATGTTGCTTGCAAAGTTTCCTAAGACTCGGCAGAGTTGGGTTTTTTTATTGTTAATTACCATTAAATTGACATTGATTTATGGTGATTCTATGAATGAGAGACCTCCAAGTCATTCTATAACTGCTCAGATCGGGCAGACCCAGGGTCCCAGCTTGATTAAGTCCATCCATCTGCAATGTGGTCTTCCTCTGCTATTGCTCTCCCTAGTCAACCATGTCTTCTCATGATATGGATATGATAAGTATGACAGTCACAGTTTAGCTTTTTTGGCTTCTAAGGAGAATTCAGGATTGATTTGCTTGGCAGAGTACTAAAAATCAACAATAAGACATTATGGAGTGGGGACCAATAGTCAAAGCTATGTGTTTCCCTACATTCACAGCAGTTACAGCTTTACTTGAGAATTAGGCATCTTCACATTCACAAAAAATGACATTCACCCCCTTCCTTCTGTTGCTAGAATCAAACCAATGGGAGCTTGGGAAAGTTATTTTAGGGGAAAGCTTCCAAAATCCCATACCCTCCAACATTTCACAAGACAGTTGGCTTTTGCGTACACCTACTGATAAGGGCAAGATTTCACTGGTCCTCTCTTCACTTTCTGAATTAATTCAGTGAACTTTTGCACTTTGAACTCATTTTATCATGGTTATCTCTGCCAAACTGGGACAATAGAAGAGTATGGGATTCCCTAGTCAATGTGGTCACAGGGCCAAAATTATGGATTTTGATATGATCCGTGAATAAATCGCATTATGTACATATATACAAACACAAAGATTCCAAAACTAATAAATAAATAAATCCAAAAGAGTAATACTCCCAAGCATTTCAGATAACTGATAGACAACCTGTAATTACATTTATGAAACAAATTACGAAATGTTCTGCTGTTTAGTTTTTTAGTTTGTTTATTTTAACTTTGTCCACATTATATTGTTTTTAATTCCATCCCACCTAATTAATTGAGCCCATCTCCCTCTCTAAAGGAAGATCGATGAAATCCATTTAGAAAATCTGCACTCTGCAACCTCGGCAATCAGATGAGACTGACCTTAGGTCTGTGCTACATATAAAATATATGGGGAGAAGAGATTCCTTGCTGCAGTCTTTGCAGCAATATGGCTCAATGAAAATGCCATGAGAAAACTGTCACCCCAAGAAAACGGATTCTAATATGGAAAGTGTCACCCGCTAGTTGTGTCTCTTTCAGAACCCTTGACAGAGTGTTTGTTCTCTAAATACAGCCTATTAAATTTACTGTTTAATAAATAGGACACTCGGCTGACCCCTGCCTCTGCTTTATTTATATCTCTGGTGGTGTTGTATGTCTTGACTTTTTTACCCCATATGTTTTGAACTGGGAAGAGTGCCACCAGTAGACTTCTGACTTTATCCTTTCAATTCCCTGGGATATCTTGAACAAACTGGTTCAAGCAGCTGGATAAGTTTTTGAAAGAGAGAGTGGCTGGTGGAAAGCAAGGAAAGATCCGAAACCCTCTGATATATTTAGTGCTGTTACTTCTGAGACATTTCTAGCCAGACCAAATCTGGACATAAACATTGACATTGAAGTTTGAATCTGAGCTTCAGTCCCTACGGTGTAGACAACATGCAAAAGAACAAGGAAGAACCAAGTCGTAAAGTTCTTGGGTGGTACAGCCATAGAGTGAAAATTAATCTATTTCCAAAAGTGTATGTGGGGAAATGATGGAAGAAGTTAGGGAAATGGGGCTATAAGTGAAAGATAACACCATGTGAAAAGTCACAGTCATATACATATAAAAGTCCATGAAGGTGTGTATGTGTGTCTTCAAGTCACCTATCAACTTATGGAGACCCCCGTGAATTTCATAAGGTTTTCTTAGGCAAGGAATACTCAGGGGTGGTATTACTTATTTTCTTCTCGGAAATCTACCCAACAAGGCTTGGAATCCTTTGGTTGCCTCCCATGCAAGTCTAACTCAGCTTAGCTTCCAAGTGTAGTTGGAATTTGGGGGCTTTAGAGTATTTAAGCAAGTCACAAAAGTGGTGTGATAAAAATGACACCTAGAAGGAATACATATACACTTACTTACTTACTTAGGTGATCCCTTGTTGTCCGAGTATGATGGCCTTCCAAGGGTAGTGTCTTGGCAGTGGATACGTCGGTGATTGTGAGGCCCTATTGTGAGACCCACATGTTCTTCCACAGTGAGGACATTGTTTTCCAGGTAGAAGGTGGTCCCCATCAGGGGTGGCTTGACATGCCTTCTTCTTGGCACATTTCTCCCTTTCACCCTTACATCTTTTGTTCGCTCCCCCAAAATTTTTGTCCCCATACTGTACTTGCCCCTGCCTGATTGAAGGCTTGTCTCCACTACTTCATTTCCAATTAGTTTCTCCCTCCCAAATATTTTTGTTTCATTTCTATCTCATCCTGCGTTTTTATCATTTTATCTTATACCTGTGGCCTACTCATTGTGATTGTGATTTATCTCTCAATATAATGTTGCACTGTTTTATTGTATTCTTATGTTTTATTTATTTTATTGCGATGTTTATTCTGTGTTTTTGGTTTTATTCTGTTGTAATGCACTATTGGGCTTGGCCTCATGTAAGCCACCCCGAGTCCCCTTTGGGGAGATGGTGGCAGGGTATAAATATTTTTTTTAAATTATTATTATTATTATTATTATTATTATTATTATTATTCGTGCTTCTCCAAATTTCACAGCAGTGTTGGTCACAGCTGACCTCCAGTTAGAGCTATCAAAGAATAGGGCTTCCCAGTTCTCAGTGTCTATGCCATAGTTTCTTCTGCCAACCTAGCAGTTCGAAAACATGCAAATGTGAGTAGATCAATAGGTACCGCTCCGGCGGGAAAGTAACAGTGCTCCATGTGGTCTTGCCGGCCACATGGCCTTGGAGGTGTCTACGGACAACGCTGGCTCTTTGGCTTAGAAATGGAGATGAGCACCACCCCCCAGAGTCAGACATGACTGGACTTAATGTCAGGGGACTACCTTTACCTTTACCCTATGCCATAGTTTAAGCCCATCTTGAAATCTCTTTTCCTGTCCACCAACATTTTGTTTTTCGTTCTTGAGTTGAAAGTATAGTAACTGAAGAGGCATTCAGACAACGTGGCCAGTCCAACAGAGTTGATGGCATAGGAGCATCTCTTCAATACTGGTGGTCTTTGCTTCTTCTAGTACACTGGCATTTGTCCTCCTGTCTTCCCAAGGGATTTGCAGGATTTTTCAGAGGCAACGCTGC
Organism: Anolis sagrei; assembly: GCF_037176765.1. Classification (NCBI taxonomy): domain Eukaryota; kingdom Metazoa; phylum Chordata; class Lepidosauria; order Squamata; family Anolidae; genus Anolis; species Anolis sagrei. The sequence goes on from NC_090024.1 coordinate 228,491,679, forward strand.
TTAACTTCCAAGTGCAGTTGGAATTTGGGGGCTTTAGAGTATTTAAGCAAGTCTCAAAAGTAATATGATAAAAGTGACATCTAGAAGGAATGCATATACTCACAGAGAAGCATCTATAGCACAGAAGAAAGAGAGAGGACACAACATTTTTGATATACTTTATATCCAAAAGGCCATAACTTCCCATATAAGCCAGTTTATGTGTTTTCTGCAGTTGAGGGCTTTCTCTTGGTACCACCATCTTTACAGGCCCATTTGATCAAGACATGGGAGAGAGCCTTCTCTGTGGCTGTTCTGTTCAAGCAGGTATTTCAAATTTAATTTTGCAGTAAGTATGTATGTGTGGAAAGTGTGGTTTGATGGTTTGAGTGTTAAACTATGACTTTGGAGACCGAGGTTCACCTCCTTGTTTGGCTATGAAACTCACTTAGTGGCCTCAGGCAAATCACACTCTCTCAGAGGAAGGCAATGGCACACTTCTGAACAAATTTTGACAATAAACCCTGTGTTAGGGTCACGATAAGTTAGATACAACTTAAAAAGACACTACTACAACAAATGTGTCTGTGAAGTGTTGTGCCCTACATTTTATCTTCTATCAGTGATTATGTTTTAAATATATTTTCAACGATAGTTTAAAAATAATATTGTGGCTTATTTAACTTTTATAAAACAAAGTTGTAATTTGCTATAAATTACTGTTTGCCTCCTTAGATCTAATCTTGGGAGAAAGGTACAATATAAATTCAATAGTTAAATAAATAAATTGTATATATTAATCACTAGAAGATTATCTGGGAAGGAATCCCGCTGGAGCATTGCAGCACACCAAAATACCTGGGAGTTACCTTGGACCATGCTCTGATTTACAAGAAGCACTGCTGGACTATCAAGCAAAAAGTGGGCGCTAGAAATAATAGCATGCAAAAGCTGACTGGCACAAACTGGGGATCACAACCAGACTCATTGAAAACATCTGCCCTTGCACTTTGCTACTCTGCTGCTGAATACACATGCCCAGTATGCAGTACATCTCACCACGTTAAAACAGTGGATGTGGCTCTTAAAGAGACATGGCACATTATCACAGGATGTCTATGCCCAAAACCGCTGAGGAAATTATGCTCTTTAACCAGTATTGCACCACCTCACATCTGTCAGGAAGTAGCAGCCAATAATGAAAGCACCAAGGCAGTGACATCTCTGACCCATCCTCTGTTCGGATATCAGCCAGCACATCGACACCTTAAATCAAGACATAACTTTCTAAGATCTACAGAGATACTTCCAGGAACACCTCAGCAAGTAAGAGTCCAAAAGTGGAAAGATGAAACCCAAAACCTCAATCAGTGGCTGATACTGGATGAGAAACTCTCCTCAGGGCATACAGAAGACTGGGTGACTTGGAAGGTGCTCTGCATCTCGTGGCACCACAAGATGCAGAGCCAGTCTTCAGAAATGGGGCCAACAAGTAGAGTCCACGACATGGGTGTGTGGAGAAGAGCAAACCACAGACCATTTACTACAACTTATTTATTTATTTACTTCATTTCTACACTGCCTTTCTCAACCCTGGAGGGGACTCAAGGTGGCTTACAAATCTGGCAAAAATGTAATACCACACAGATAAACAATAAAACATATCTCATCACATCACATCTGTCCCCGGTGGAGCAGTGGGTTAAATCCCTGTGCAGGACTGAAGACCGACAGGTCGCAGGTTTGAATCCAGGGAGAGCACGGATGAGCTCCCTCTGTCAGCTCCAGCTCCTCATGCAGGGACATGAGAGAAGCCTCCCACAAGTATGATAAAACATCAAAAAACATCTGGGCGTCCCCTGGGCAACGTCCTTGCAGACGGCCAATTCTCTCACACCAGAAGCAACTTGCAGTTTCTCAAGTCACTCCTGACATGACAAAAAAATCAAAATAAAAAACAATCTAAACATATAAGCAATTTAAATACATATCTATCAATCAAACAGATTAAAAACCATCTAAAATGCAGCTTAAGCCCTGCCATATCCATAATGGAGGACCTTCTTGCAGTGACACCTGAGGCACTCCAAGTGGCCAGCTTCTGGTCCAAGGACATTTGGTATAATGCCAAGTTTTTAACTGTGTTTTCAAATACATAACAACTGCACCCTTAATTCACCTCTGACATGATAAATAAATACTAGAAAATCATATTTGGGGAAAAGATGTCATCTTGCCACTTGTTTTCGTTCATTAATTGTGGAGTATAGAAGTTTTTAGACCAGGGGCCCTCAAACTAAGGCCCGGGGGCCGGATACGGCCTTCCAAAGTCATTTACCCGGCCCTCACTCACGGTCAACTTAAGTCTGAAATGACTTGAAAGCACACAACAACAACAATCTTATCTCATCAGCCAAAAACAGGCTCACACTTCCCATTGAAATACTAATAAGTTTATATTTGTTAACATTGTTCCTCATTTTAATTATTGTATTGTTTTAAAGTGTTTTTTTTTTTGCAGTGTGCATAGGAATTCATTCATGTTTTTTTCAAATTATAATCCAGCCCTCCAACAGTTTGAGTAACCTGGCCCTCTGTTTAAAACGTTTGAGAGCCCCTGTTTTAGACCTTATAAACCTATGACATTTTGTTATGGTAATATTCTATATTGTTTTCTAAAGAATTGTTTCAAAGAAGTACTTAATGTCATTTGCGTTCCCCTAGAGAGAGGATCAGAATATGCAAGCCAACTCTTTGTGGGAGACCTTTCGATCCTTCATTGTTCAAAAGCTGATGAGATCGACATATGGACTCAGCACCAATAAATGAAAAGTCACACATCTGTGGAGAAACAATAAAAAATAGCAAAATATGCTTTGGGTGGAATTCTTCCCAAAGAACAGACCTGCCATTAACACTGACTGAAGAAACGTTTTTTTGAAATTGAGAAATGGGAAGCACATCAGCATGAGAGCTGGTTTTAACCTAGTTTTCCCAAGTAAGACGACATTAGGACTATTGTACTTTGCTGGTGATGCTATTTTTGAAATGACGTTATGGAACATACTCGATCCCCAGACATGGGGCATTTTCCAGAAATGATCCTATAGCAAAGGGAAAGAGGGAAGTGTGCAAAAAGATCAAACCACACACACCATAAAAATATTGCTGTGGTGCTTGCTAAAAATTGAACCTATGGAAAAAATCATCACGCTTGTCAGTTTCAATGTATCTGACATAGGGCACATTGAGAGAAGCATGGCATTTGCACACAAGTGTGGCAATTTTTGCATTGCAAGGATAGGGAGGCACAGGATGCAGGCCTCCAGGTTCCTACATTTTAATAGACTTCCCATTATGATAGTCACATTGAGAATAAGCCTACACTGCTTATGTTAAGCGATTTGATGCCAAATTATCTGCCATGTTTCTATGCTGCCTCAACGGCTCCAACCTACAGAGGTGTGCAGCTTGGTGTGATATTTGGAATTCTCTGATAACAACTTCTAATCCTTACAGAAAAGCATACAAGACCTCCCAGTACATCAGTGGTTGTCAACTTGTGGGTCCCCAGATGTTTTGGCTTTCAACTCCCAGAAATCCTAACACCTGGTAAACTGGCTGGGATTTCTGGGAGTTTTAGGTCACCTGGAGACTCACAGGTTGAGAACCACTGCAGTACATAATTCTGTGTACCTCACCAAACAATATAACCCTAGGAAATCTTATATTGATTACTTTTTGGCTGACCAGTTTCATCAGATCACAGCCAATATACAGTGTTCCCTTGCTACTTCACAGTTCACTTTTAGTGGACTCGCGGTTTCGCGGGTTTTTGAAAATATTAATATAAAATATTTACATCCAGTGGAGGCCAGGGACCCCAGCAGTGCGGTGGCCTGACGTGTGGCGGGGAAGGCCTGCCTCCCTGGCCTGTTGCTGCCTGCGTGGCTCCGGAGGCTCTGCAGGAAGGCAGGCAGGTGCCCTTGGGATGAGCCAGGAGTGCAGGTAAGAGATATATATAAAATAATGTATAAATATAAAAATTAATATGGCGTCCCTACTTCACAGATTTTCACTTATTACAGGTAGTTCTGGAATTGAACCCCTGAAATAACTGTGGGAACACTGTAGTCAGTTTTTGTGTGGCAGCAAGTCTGTCATAGAATGTATCTACACTGTAGAATTGATGCAGTTCAATACCACTTTAGCTGCTATAGACCAATGCTACAGACACCTGGGATGTGTAGTTTGATGAGGCACCAACACTCTTTGGCAGAGAAAGCTAAAAACCATGTAAAGTTGCAACTCTATAATAAGAAATTCAATGTGCAAATTTGATAAATGTGAATTTAATATGATGTGTGGGAATGAATAGAAGGATGTGTGGTTGGAGTTAATAATTTTGGAAACACCATTATAATATTAAGGCCAGCAATGACTAACTACCTGCTTGCTGCTTTGTGATTAAAACCTGTTAATGAGATCTGAAGAGTAAACTCTGATAAGAACGGGACAGTGATAAAGGAAATGTTTGCAACATTCCATATGTTAAGAAGGAAATCAACCCAAGCCTTGTGTTTGTTAACACCAATCAAGAAGATAAACATCTGGCCAGGAAACTGAGGATGGAAGGATGGAAGACGTCTATCATTAATTTACAACTTTGGGACTACATCAACAGAATATTTCTATAAAAGACTCAGACTAATAATGCTCAAATCGTGACAGACCGAGGAGTCTGTTCCACCCACCATGCTCTGCTCCATGGGAAGGAGAGCAATGGTGTATTCGGAGAGTGGCAGATTTGCATGGAAGCAGTCTGGTCACTTTGGGGCTTCTTTCTCAAGGGAAGAGGAATAAATGCGCTTTTGGAGTCTTAGATTTTGTGCAGGGAGTCAGGTTCTGCTGTATGGAAAACAGAGATCTGGTCCTTGGCACTGTTCTTAGGGAAAGAAGTTTTGACATTTCAGCGTTTTGAAGTTATGGCGTTATGGAAGTTTTGGAACTATGTGTTGGCAGGCTGCAGGAAATCAGGGTCTGGCCTAACAGGTGCTTCTCCAAGGAGGGAGAAAAGGATATGGTAATATTTGGATGCATGTGGATGAATGCGTGCACATGTGTGTGAATGTTGAGTGAAAATGTAATTCCCCCTTGTTTGTTTGTTAACCAATGTAATTGTAAATTCAATGTAGTTGCATAGAATCTGTGTCTGTATGTCTAATGTCATTCTTTGTCTAAATGTTTTTCTGTAATCTGACATACCTTCTCACACTGGAAATTGCAATAAAAAGAATCTATGCTTCAAAGTTATTGAAAAGTCATTCATGACAACTCCTATGATTCCATAGTATTGAGTCATGGCAGTTAATGTGGCATCAAACAGCATTAATTGTACAATGTATCAATGCCCCCTTAGTCTTTGGAGCAGCAGAAAATAAGCTTATTATGGTATCCTTTCAAATATTTATCGGTTTTTTATTATTATGTTGTAAGCCACATAAGATCTTACTTATTAGAGAAGGGTGGAATGCAAAGTAAATAAATACATTACAGGTAATATAATTAAGTTGAACAGCACTACTTTTTCATATAATGAACAATGGATTCTCGTTGCTTAAAAATAAATTTGAATGGCCATTTAGAGCTATTTTGACCTATCCAAGGTCCTGAACCCTATTCTCAAAATAGGTTCGCTACAATGGCTTCCTCCTTTAAAATTTGGAATAAAATCCAGAGGGATTTGTCATTGCAGGCTTTGGCTCCCCAATGTAAACCTTACAAAACCTTACATCATTCCACTAACAACAACTCTGACAAAGAAGCTCCGTTTTAGAAAATTTTGTTATGTCTGCAAACTCCCGTTTTCTATTTTTTATTTTTTCTAGCTGGACCGTTCAAAGCATTGGCATTGAAAAGTAGTAAGAGAAGTCCAGAGGAACAAAAATGTTCAGGATTGAATCACCAGAACAATTTCTGAAGGAAACAATGCAATAGAGCTTGTGCTGGGAATGAATGGGATTTTACTCTGATTCTGTGCCTGCTTACAAGAGGCAAAGCAAATCCCAGTTACCTCCAGAATGGCATGCTGGACATGTGTGAATAGCAAAAGGAGTGAATTGTCCAAGGCCATTCTGAATGACGATTTCAATCCTGGACTTCCAGATTCCTAGTCAATGGAATAAACCACACTGGCTCTTTTTCACATGTGTAGATGGTTACTTTTGACCTTCCCACCTACAAAGCTGCCTTTCTCTCTAGAGTTTCAGAAATTGCATTATCACCTTTGGTACCAAATTTTCTGTCAAAGGAGTTATGGCCTGGAACATATCTACTTGATTAACCAAAATGTACTTGGACTGCTATTTCTCAAGGTTCTACATAAATGGGTGAAACGGTTCTTCAATCCATTGCAAATGTCAGTCCAACAGGAAATATTTTTTTTTGATGTTTGCAAGGAAGACTGATGACGTAAGGACTGATGGAATCCATTTAGGACCATATCCCTAGCCTAACATTCCTTGGGTGAGAAAGTATAATTTACATGGATTAGCTATTCCCTGTGTTCTCCTTGGAGGACTGCTCTCATCGTTTGTCTCATCTTTGGCATTTGCACCTCCGTGGTTTCTGCAAAAGAAAGATGGCTTTCTTTTGTTCTCCCGTCAGCACCAAATGGGGTCATGGATAGGAAATGCCAAAAGCGATTGCTCATCAGCTTACCTTTTTAATATGAAAAATTGAATTCAGTTTGCTTACAAAAGTGGGGAGGACAAAGAAAAATGAGCATGTCGGAAAGCAAAATTGCATACTAGACCAAACTTCACAGGCTGAGCAAGGAGAAATAGCCATATATCCTTTTTTAGCCTGAAATGGTGGAAGCAATGTGCATTTTGATCACAATGCTTGAAACGACTTCCACATTTATTTCAACTATTTATAGTTTTTAAGGAGCCCCCAATGGCGCAGTGGGTTAAACTGCTGAGCTGCTGAACTTGCTGACCAGAAGGTCTCAAGTTCAAATCCGGGGAGTGAGGTGAATTCCCGCTATTAGCCCCAGCTTGGTATATTGGACTTAGAAAATAATAGTAATAAAGAACTCTTATTTAACTATCTTGCCACAGCAGCAAGGATAGTGCACGCAATGAACTGGAGGAGTAAAGAAGTGCTCACAATGGAGGACTGGCAAAACAAAATATTGGAAATAATGAACATGGACAGACTTACATACTGGATAACACCAAATCAGGGCATACCAAAAAGACATATGGACTGGGACCTAGTAAAGGACTAAAAATGGAGCTTATAATCTAAAGAGAGAAAGAGAGAATAGGAAATAAAGAGAAAAAAGTTCACAAGACAAGGACTGTAAGAAAGGGAAGGCAGAAGAGTTAGAACGATAGGTTAAATACCTAGAATATAATCACATAAAGAAGATGAAAAAGGTGGAATGAATGGAAGTCAAACCACCTTTCTTCTTCTTTTTTTCTCCCCCCCCCCCCCCCCAATATTTTATGTGGATTTTTCATTTGATTTGAATGCAATATTCCTGCTTCTTGGACTGGATGGCCCATGAGGTCTCTTCCAACTCTTTGATTCTATGATTCTATTTTTAAAATATATTATTACTACTACTATTATTGTTGTTACTGTTATTTCTCTCCTCTTTTTCTTTTTTCTTCTTTTCTTTTTCTTCTGTTTTCTTTATGTCTTTTCAACTCCTTTAATATCAAAATTTGCTTTATGGCATTAATAAAAATTATTTTTTTAAAAACCCTCTCAAACAGGGATGGACAAGCTCTAGGTCCCATTTTCAGTCCCCAAGACCCAGGGAGCTATGAAACAGATCAGCTACCTTTTCACAACAAAACTAGAACTGCCTGAAAGTCTACTTACATTTTGGGGGGCAAAACAAAGCATAGGATTGTGGTGCAGCTGGCTGAGTGTCAGCTGCATTAAGATCACTCTGACCAAAAGGTCATGAGTTCGAAGCCAGCCCGGGTTGGAGTGGGTGTCCAGCCATTGTGTAGCCTGTTGTCGACCTTTGCAACCCAAGACAGTTGCATCTGTCAAGTAGGAAAATAAGGTACCACCTTGTGTGGGAGGCTAAATTAACTAATTTATGAGGCCATAAAGAAAAGACTCTGGGGAATGTGGAATGCGGAAGAACTTCATCGGTGTCGCTGGTGGACGATGAAAGCAGCTGCTCCCTTGGCAGCCAGAAAAAAGTTAAATAGCCTCTGTGTATTGTCTGTTTATGTTGTTTGTCAAACTGGCATTGAATGATTGCCATATATGTGTATACTGTAATCCGCCCTGAATCCCCTGCAGGGTGAGAAGGGCGGAATATTAAAACTGTAAATAATAATAATAATAATAATAATAATAATAATAATAATAGGAGAGTGAAGACTGTTACTTGCTTCAAATTGCTACTCTTCTAGGCTTCCATTATTTGCTATTTGAATTTTTAAGTTCATTTTTTGAGGGGCGGAGGCTTGCGAAGGGTAGTGGGCCCCATGATATGCAGGGTTCTCGCTCTTCCTTTAAAAGAATGGTTGAGAAAGGCTAGACATGAATGAGTGTTCTTATCAATATTAATTTCTTTTGTCAAGAAATTTTTGGAAAATCAAATATTTGACTGCGTGTGCATGTGTGTGTTTTTAAAGCAGGCCTGGATAATTCATTTCATCCAGGAATGTCTGGAGCAAGCAAGGGGGCCAGACAAAACTGCAATTTATCACCCTAACTGTTGAATTTATCTGCTTAACATATAGAGAAAGCTGGATTAGACTCGGCAGAAAGAGGCCTGAAAATTGGTGGAAGGAAGAATACAATTGAGAACACAGAGGTGATACTATTAGCTCAAAATAGCAACGTAATAACTATTGAAGAAAGTTGAGGAAGAACGTGCAAAAGTAGGATTATAGCTGAAGAAGATGGTCGACTGGGGAGTAGTAAAAAGGTCTTACAGATTTATGATTTTTGGATAGAATATGAATCAATGATAATAAGTATGACAGTGATAATTTATTTATTGATTTATTTATTTACAGTATTTTTATCCCGCCTTTCTCAGCCCGAAGGCAACTCAAGGCGGCTTACAAATTGGCAGTAATTATAATGATGTGAAACTACTTTGAAAGAGTAGTGCCATTTCATTATCTGGAAGTAATTCACCAGTTCCTAGATTCTTTGATACAGTTACGTTTAGGATTTTTGCCCCACTTCGTTATCAGAGATATGCCTTTACTTAAATTAATTATTGGCCTGTTTCACTATCAAACAGATTTTACATCCATGTATCCATCATATTGTATGACACACCATGTTAAACTTAGGTTAATGCAAAGCTCACTGTGATTTTTTAGATTTAGCACAATAGTATCCAACACAGTTTATGTTTTACAGCCAGTTGTCCATGTCTATGTCATATGTTGTGTGGAAATTTTCCATGTGCTAGCATTCCATTGGATTTAAGTCATTACATGGAAACTTGTGAACTAGGGGATAATACAGTCTGCATCTTCTCCCTCTCTCCTCCTATTTGACTTTGAGGCAAATGTGAACTCTTCCCACTGGATTGATTGATTGAAAGAAAGAACAGACTGTTGAAGAAAACATAATTTCCTTAGAGAACATAAGGGATGTGTTAAGGGTAACACTTGAAGATCTAAGCAAAATGATGAGACTAGGATAATAAATGGTGAAAGGGAAAAAATACTGACCATTTTTGTATTTTGTATTTTGTATCATGAAAAATGATTACAATAGAATCTCACTTATCCAACATAAACGGGCCGGCAGAACGTCAGATAAGCGAAAATGTTGGATAATAAGGAGGGATTAAGGAAAAGCCTATTAAAAATAAAATTACATTATGATTTTACAAATTAAGCACCAAAACATCATGTTTTACAACAAATCGACAAAAAGGCAGTTCAATACATAGTAACGTTATGTAGTAATTATTGTATTCACGAATTTAGCACCAAAACATCACAATGTATTGAAACAGCTGTGGATCTGGGCAGGAGGCAGACTGAATTGGATAATACAGAATCATAGAATTTCCTGCCAAGAAGCAGGAAAACTGCATTCAAAGCACCTGCAACAGATGGCCATCCAGTCTCTATTTAAAAGCCTCCAAAGAAGGAGCCTCCACCACACCCCGGGGCAGAGAGTTCCACTGCTGAATGTTGGATGAGTGAAGGTTGGATAACCGAGACTCTATTGTATTACAAAGAAATACATATCAATGCATCATGCAGTGTGGCAGGATTTTTTTTCAGTTAGTAAACTTTGATCTAAATCCTATGTGCATTTACTTGGAATTAAATTCCTTTGATCTAAATAAGGTTTACTTCTGAGTAGACACACGTAACATTCCTGTGCTTGTTTTCAAGCATTTGCATTAACGAAAAAACAAATGCATTCATGCATTTGCAATCTCCAAGTACAGTATTTCAAGACTTGCTTCCTTATCCTTTGTATTAGTATTCATCAATATTGTGCACTGACTACTTAGTTACATCTGTGTAAATCAGTAATTCTTCCTGTAGGGAGTTGGTTGGGAGGCATGGAAATGTCATCCTCATCGCTCCCCTATTAGAAGCTAAACACAGACTTCCTTTGCCTTGATCTTGCTGCTGGCTCTACAATGGACTTATGAGTTTGGAACTCATTGTGGCTTTAAACAGTTAAAATAAATATAGGTAAAACTTTATGGCATGTTTTTATTGCATACCTTCAAGTCATTTCCAACTTATGGCAACCCTATTCTGGGTTTTTGGTTGGGTTTTTGTTGTTTTTTTTTTTTTTGACAATATTGTTCAGAGGGGGATTGCCTCTGCCTTCATCTGAGGCTGAGTGAATGACTTGCCCAAGATCATGCAGTGAGTTTCCATGGTTGAATAGCAGTTTGAACATAAACTATTTTAAAAGCCCAATGCATTATACCATCCTGTTTCCCCCTAAAATTAATTTTCAAGTGCATATATGCTTTCTTGGAAGAAAACCCAGCAAGGCTTACTGGAAAATTAGAGTGCATTGAAATCGAAGCACACATAATAAAGAGGAAAGTTCTCTGAAAACAGTGCAAATTACTTCTGAGTAAACATGCACCAGCTTGCCCTGTACTTTATTGTATTAGTGAGCTGTAAACAAGTTAACAAACATGATAAAGCTTGCCAACCTAAAAACACTTGGGCTTCTTGGAATGCTTTTCCTTTGCCAAGGAGGTACCTCCTAAAAAGCATGTTATATTTTGCTGCATGGCCAACACATTCAGCTACCCTCAATACCGAAAGATGAACCAATTGAGTAGGACAACCTTCATTTTGACACCATTAGGCATGTTTTACCTATGGGGCTACAAAGTGGAGTAAACAATATGTGAGTGTGGAGAAGAGCAAACCTCAGGCCACTTGCTACAATGCAACCTGAGCCTTGCCACATGCACAATGGAAGAGCCTCTTACAGTCACACCAGAGGCACGCGAAGTGGCCAGCTTCTGGTCAAAGAAATTCAAAGAAATGCCAAGCTTTTAACTTTGCTTGTGTTTTTTGTATGCATTATAACTGTATTCTCCTATAGTAACCTATATAGAAACTAAATATTTTGAGATGTAACAGTGCAGGGACATCTTGAGAAATTCAATGTTCTGCTCCAAAGAATGGGACATGTAACTTCACACAGGATAGAGATCAGTAAGGTTTGAGATACTATGGAAGTTAATGGAGTTGAAATTTTATTTCCTGACTTTTATTGCCCTTTGTCCCCAGTCTCCAAAAAGCCAATAAGGCAAGTGGACTTTGCTGGCATCGAGATCCTTCTGTATGATTTTTGATGAAGAAACCCATGGAACAGATTTCTTTTGAGCAGTTTGGTTTACTTATAAAAATGTCACTGTTTTGTGGATTTTGGTATATGACCATAGCCAACCCTTAAGCATGTTTATTGTTAATCTTAACTACGACTTGCTGAAACGAGCCAACATCAACTGCAGCAAGTGAAATGGTCACCATAACGAAATATTAACCTCAGTATATACTTTGGATTAAACACTAAACTGTGTTAATTTACATTTGAAGGAGAAACTTTTGACTATCTCATAGCAGTATCAGAATGGGAAGAAGAGATAGTTGCAACATTAAACCATGACTTAACATAGCCAAACAAGCTGGAGAAAACCCTGGTGGGCTTGTTTATGTATTCCTCCACTAAAGAAAAGTAAACTATCTCCTGCAGCGTATCTCAACAGACCTGTTCTGTCATATAACCTGCAGCCTGTGGAACATGAAGCCTACATTTGTAACTGTTACCAGGAATGAAATTCTTTATTTGGCTCAAGGGAGAAATGAAAGTCAAGCTCCACTCCAAGGTATCCCACTATAAGCCATGCCAGCAGTTCCAATATAATTTTTTCCCTAAGATTTCTTTTTAATGATCTGATATTTATTCTGCTGGAAAAGTGTGAGGTCTGAAGGATTCCTTGGGGGGAATCAGGAGGGAGGGTAAGAATGCATGAGACGTATATACATGGATGTGTCTGAGCCTCCAACCGGTACGCCTGCACCTTAAACAGTCAGATAGAGGATTTAAAGCATCACATCTGCTAGAAAGGTCTCTGTCTAGGTTCCAGCCAAAGTTGCTTGCTCCATTCACTGTAGATCTCAGAGTGAAACAACACAGTTCTCTCTGAAACATTACTTCAGAGATGACTGAAGGGCTTTAGACGTGATGATCTCAGACAGACAGCTGTGCATACAAACCTGTCTGCCCAACATCCATCTGTGTATTCAAGTCCTTTCACACCTTAAGAGGCACTCACCTGTGTCTACTCAGCGCATACCTTGGAAAGTAGTATTTTGGACCAGGGCTCTCAGAATCCTGCTAACCAGCAAGACCAAACACAGAAAAGCTTCTCAAAGTGTCTAGATTTTTTTTCTACCTGAAAAAGAAAATAGGATTGGGTTGTTGTAGGTTTATCGGGCTATATGGCCATGTTTTAGAGGCATTCTCTCCTGACGCTTCGCCTGCATCTATGGCAAGCATCCTCAGAGGTGACCCTAACCCTAACCCTCACCTATGAGGATGCTTGCCACAGATACAGGAGAAATGTCTGGAAAGAATGCCTCTAAAACATGGCCATATAGCCCAAAAAACCTACGACAACCCAGTCATTCCAGCCATGAAAGCCTTCGACAATACATTGAAAATAGGATTCATGCTATTTTAATAGTTGTGCATGTGACTTAATGTAAAAGAAATGATGTGTAGTTCACATTTGATCAGCCCACACATTGCCTTGCCAGAGAAAGAAAATATGGCACCTAGGTGAACAACGAGTAAAAAGTAGTTTACTCTTTGTAGTTCAGAACAACATATGTATAGGTGATCGGTTGTCCATGGAGATTAACTCCTTTAACAGCTCAAGAAACAAGAGCACACGCCAAACTCTGTCTCTCTCTGCTTCTCTCTACTTTGAGCCTGAAAAATGTAACAGTAACCAAAAGTCCCAGGCGCAGACATCTCCCCGCACAAAGCCCGGCCAATCAACTTCATGTATCTTATTTTACAGTTGACATACACACACATTAGCTGATTTCTTGCATGCTCCAACAGTGCAGAAGTTGGGATTTCTGTATTTCAAATCTCGATGGCCTTGGTAGGTTAAAAGAGGTCTTCAATAAAGAAATAGGCCTCATAAAACCCCTAATCTCTGACAACTGTTAAAGATATTGGTGCCCTCTCTTCTTTTTAATGGGGCTGTCCCATCTCATGCCATCCCACTTTCAGTACAGGTCCCGATTAATCCTTTGATCTCCCACTTTTCCCAGTTACATTCAAAATGTCCCAGTTTTTCTGTTCTCCTTCCACTTTTTTGCCTTCAGTTGCTGCAAACTGAGTTCAAAGTACACAAATAGTTTGCACTTAATCAACTGAAAAGGGAAAAACAGAAAAGGAATGGGAAATCTAGACCTTTCTAATAAGCTGAGGCAAAAGAAAACTGATGCAGCCTCTCCAAGGATGCATTCACACTGAAGAATTAATGTAGTTTGACACCACTTTTATTGGCATGGCTCAATGCTATGGAATTCTGAGAGTTGCAGTTTAGTGAGAAATCAACACTCTTTAGCAGAGAAGGTGAAAGTCCTTGTAGACATCCAGTGATAATGCAACATGTCTCATTAAGAGCCATATTTACTGTTTTAATGTGGTGAGATATCTGTATTCCATACTGGGCATGTGTATTCAGCAGCAGAATATAGCAGCCAATAGTGAAAGGACCAAGGCAGAGACATCTCCAGCTCATCCCCTGTTTGGGTATCAACCAGCACATCAACGACTTAAATCTAGAAATAGTTTTCTAAGATCTACAGAGAGACTCGCTGGAACACCTCAGCAAGTGAGAGTCCAAAAGTGGCAGGCTCAATCCCAGAACATCAACCAATGGCTGATACCAAATGAGAGACTCCCCCCTGGGCACGCAGAAGACTGGGCGATTTGGAAGGTGCTGAACAGACTGCGCTCTGAAACCACGAGATGCAAAGCCAACCTCAAGAAATGGGGCCACAAAGTGGAATCCACGACATGCGAGTGTGGAGAAGAGCAAACCACTGACCACCTGCTGCAATGCAACCTGAACCCAGCCACATGCACAATGGAGGACCTTCTTGCAGCAACACCAGAAGCACTCCAAGTGGCCAGATACTGGTCAAAGGACATTTAATCAACTACCAAACTTGCAAATTTTGTATTTTGTCTGTTTGTCTGTTTGTTTGTTTGTTTGTTTTGTTCTGTTAGAAATGTAATACAATTGACTGGTTGCCCTGACACGACAAATAAAAGCAGCAGAATAGCAAAACGCAAGGCCAGATGTCTTCACTGTGTTTGGTTGCGATTCCCAGGTTGGGCCAGTCAGCTTTTGTAAGAAGTTATTTCCAGCACCCATCAGCAGAAAGCAAAAAGGAAATGTAAGAAGAGATCCTTCCATAAATTTGAAAACAACTTTCATGCATGTGGCAACAACAAAGAGAACAATATAAAGCCATGAAATGTCCAATGTTTGGAGCCTTTGTATGTATGCCTTTATCCAGTCTTTTCAAGTTGTTTCAGACCTTGAAACAGAAACATACAATCTGTTGCTTCTTTTTTTAAAGGCATTTGTTTTGCCATAAAAACTATGCCTGACCCACCCTGCAAAGTGTGCCAGAAGCTTCTCTGTAGAAGCAGCAAAAGCTATCATCACAACACACATAATATACAAGGCTTCAAGATGGATTAAGTGTACAGCAGGGCTGAAAAATAAGCTTTTCAATTTTTTTTCAAAAAAGCCTATATATATATACACACACACAATATGTTAGCAGCATTCACTCAATGAATTCCAAGTTTCCACCCTCGGTCTAATCCTCCTGCCACAGTTCATGACCTCCAGTTTTATTGAATGCCGAGATAAACACACATCATTTATCTACTAAAATGGCATCCCGTCTTCAGAGACTAAAGGGTTTGGGTGAGGAGAAGCGGAGTGGTGTATAGCTGGACTCACAGAGAAATTTTATACAATGTCTGCAAAGGAGTCTTCTCAATATCCGAATGAAACTGTGCTTTTGCATTTTCTGACAGGAGGAAAACCAAATCATTTGAAATGTGGTGCTAGAGAAGAGTTATATACATATAATGCATGTATGTGCCTGACTTATGGATAATTTTATAGGCTTTCTTTACACAAGGAAGGGTGCACTAATATAGAATTAATGCAGTTTGACTCTACTTTAACTGCCATGCCTCAATACTATGGAATCCTGAGAATTGTAGTTTGGTCTTCACCAGAGTTCTTTGGCTGAGAAGGTTAAACATCCTGGGAGTTGTAAAACTCCTAGGATCTCATAGCACTGATCTATATCAGTTAAAGTGGTGCCAAACTGTACTAATTCTACAGTATGGATGCACTCAAATACTCAGGAATGTTCTTGTCGGCTACTTCATCTTTTTTATCATATCAGAAGTAACTTGAGAAACTGCAAATCACTTCTGGTGTGAGAAAATTGCCAGTCTGCAAAGACATTGCCCAGAGGATGCTTGAATGTGTTACCATCCTGTGGGAGGCTTCTCTCATGTCCCCACGTGGGACGCTGGGGTTGACAGATGGGAGTACACCCCATTTCGCAATTCAAACCGCTGACCCTCAGGTCAGGAGTTCAGCCGGCACAAGGGTTTAATCCATTGCACCACTGCGGCTCCATAGTTACTTCCTCTGAAATACACCCTATAACATTTGGTACTCATTGGTGGTTTTCTGTTCAAGTACTAATTACGGCTGGTCCTACTTAGCTTCCAAGATTCATTACTTTAGGTGTGAATCCAAAAAAATTGTGTGCGAAAATAAAGGTTTCTGGTTATAGCCAATATTTTAATGTACTAAAAGAAAGGTTTGTGCTAATATTTAATATGTTTTCTCTTTATTTCCAGACCTACAACATTATGCAAAACACTTAGGCAACAAGAGTAGATGAAAGAAGGGAAACTTTTGTGGGTTTGCAACGTTTAGGGACAGAGTTAGGGTTCCACAGGAGAATCATGGACAGACTTAGTGTTCCACCAGAAAATAACAGACAGAGTTAGGTTCTGTGGGGAAATCATTGACAGGTTAATGGTTCCATAGGGAAGTCGTCAAAGTGTTAAGGTTCTGCGGGGAAATAATGGACAGAGTTAGAGTTCCATAGGGGGAAAGTCTTTCAAAAATATTTGGGAACTGACCAGTGTTTCTCAACCTGGGTGTCTGGACCCCTGGGGGGAGAGTCACAAGGGGGTGTCAGAGGCGTCACCAAAGACCATCAGAAAACAGTGTTTTCTGTTGGTCATGGGGGTTCCCTGTGGAAAGTTTAACCAAATTCTATCATTGGTGGGGTTCAGAATGCTCTTTGATTGTAAGTGAACTATAAATCCCAGCAACAACAAATGTCCCAAATGTCAAGGTCTATTTTCCCCCAAACCCACCAGTGTTCAAATTTTGGCATATTGAGTATTTGTGCCAAATTTAGTCCAGTGAATGAAAATACATCCTGCATATCAGATATTTACATTGCAATTCATAACAGTAGCAAAATTACAGTTATGAAGTTGCAAAAAAAATTATGGTTGGGGGTCACCACAACATGAGGAATTGTATTAAGGGGCCGCAGCATCAGGAAGGTTGAGAACCACTGCCTTAGACTATAGATAATATGGATGGCTAAAAAAAGCAAGTACATCAAACCTGAACTCTAATCAGATGCAGAGCTGTTGTACTTTGGAGATATCATGAGATGAAGTGACTAAGAATGATGGTTGTTGGCAACATGGAAGGCAGTGAGAAAAGACAAAGACCACATTACAAGTGTGTAGACTCAATGAAGGTGTTGAACTTGGAAGACCTGAGTTGGGGTGCTGCTAAGAGGGAGGCCTCTCAATCATAGGGTAGCCATAAGTTGAAACTGACTTGATGGCAAATAATAACAACTATTACTAGTACTATTACTAGCACTGGGAAGCAAGTTCCAACAAGTTCAGTAGTGTTTACTCTCAGGGAAATGCACAGAAAATTGCAGCATAAATCAATCTTTCTATGTGGGTGGGAGCAGAGGCAAAGCATATATCATGATCATGGGAACCACAGTGAAAAGGAAAAACATTGGAAAGTTGAGAGGCAAGTTAGTTAAAAGTTTCTTTTTCATGGCTTATGTTTCTGGAAGTTATTGCAAATCATGAAATGAATTCATACTTAGATTATAAGCTCTGTGTCCCTTTTGTACAGCATTCATTATTATGTTGGCATTGGAACAAGACGTTTACAGAAAGCTTACAAAATATTACTCCTAGCTGTGTTTCTTCCAAACATGTCCAGCCAACGTTCTGTACCAAGAAAGCCAAATTCTGCAAGTGGTATAAACTATTCAAATTGAGCACATTTGTTCATTCAAAACATTTTAACATCCTCTTCTGTTACGTGTAGTGAATTATTCTGGAAGCTACAAACCTTTGATTCAGAAAGCAAAGCTTCTAGGAAACCTAGGACTTGTGTCCTGTTGTTGTTGTTGCTTATTCGTTCAGTCACTTCTGACTCTTCATGACCTCATGGACCAGCCCACGCCAGAGCTCCCTGTTGGCCGTCACCACCCACAGCTCCTTCAGAGTCAAGCCAGTCACTTCAAGGATGCCATCCATCCGTCTTGCCCTTGGTCGGCCCCTCTTCCCTTTCCCTTCCACTTTCCCCAGCATCATTGTCTTTTCTAGGCTTTGCTGTCTCCTCATGATGTGGCCAAAGTACTTCATCTTTGCCTCTACTATCCTTCCCTCCAATGAGCAGTCGTACTTTATTTCCTGAAGTATGGACTGGTTGGATCTCCTCACAGTCCAAGGCACTCGCAGAATTTTCCTCCAGCACCACAGTTCAAAAGCATCTATCTTCCTTCACTCAGTCTTTCTTATGGTCCAGCTCTCACATCTGTAGGTTGCTATGGGGAATACCATTGCTTTAACTATGCAGATCTTCATTGCCAGTGTGATGTCTCTATTCTTCACTATTTTATTGAGATTGGTCATTGCTCTCTTCCCAAGAAGTAAATGTCTTCTGATTTCCTGGCTGCAGTCTGAGTCTGCAGTAATCTTTGCACCTAGAAATACAAAGTCTGTCACTGCCTCCACGTTTTCTCCCTCTGTTTCCCAGTTATCAATCAGTCTGGTTGCCATAATCTTGGTTTCTTTTATGTTTAACTACAACCCAGCTTTTGCACTTTCTTCTTTCACCTTGGTTAGAAGGCTCCTCAGCTCCTCCTCATTTTCAGCCATCAAAGTGGTATCGTCTGCATATCTAAGGTTGTTAATGTTCCTTGGATTCATCAAGCCCCGCGCATCGTATGATGTATTCTGCATACAAGTTGAATAGGTTAGGTGAGAGTATACAACCCTGCCGTATGCCTTACCCAATCTTGAACCAGTCTGTTGTTCCATGGTCAGTTTTTAGTGTTGCTACTTAGTTGTTATACAGCTTCCTCAGGAGACAGACAAGGTGGCTTGGTATCCTTGTGTCCTAGGACTTCCATTTTAAAACATTTTAAGACCATTCAATGAAATGAGATCTTCCTTTGTGGCACATTACTTGTTGTTTCCAGAGTCTCTTTCATTTTTTCTGATTATGTGTATTTTCTGGAGAGGGCAAAAGGAAAACACGAGTGAATCAGAAAGAAATGAACGAAAGAGCCAAAACACTGTCATAGCAGAAATGCTTTGATACGAAAACCCCGAAGTGCTTAATTTCTTTTAAATGGATGGGAGAATGTTGCCAAGTTTCAAGAGCAATTAAATCTAATGCAAGATAAGACTGCAAGGATGAAGCGTAATTATATGCTTTATAATAGCTTAGGGGCTTTTTAAATCAAGTGGCCGCAGGGAGATTTTTCCTGCAGAGTTTGGAATCAACCACTCCGCTCTGAAGCCAGTTGCCAGTAGTAACTTCTCAATGTGCCTATGTGACCACAACCCTCAGCCAAATCCCCCGGCAGCAATATGGAAAGGTGCCATCCGTTGCTGACAAATCATTTGGTTCGCATTTCACAGTTTTCAGATATATTTCTCCCTAATCTCTTAATAGGGGGTGGGTGAGATAATTAATAGAGTGCATGCAATGCTGCTAAGGCCTTGATGGGAATGAGACAAGCTGAGTTGGCAGCCTCTTCCAGAGCCCTGAACACATGTAAAGCTCTGCGCATACCTTTATTCTGAACTGAAATTTGCTCGTAAAGAGCCTAGATCCAATTAATGTTGACATTTTAGTTTTGATATCAAAAATCGACACTGGCATTTGGAAACTGAAACTTGGCATTGGTATTCATAGTGATTGTTTTAATTAGTTCAATGAGTTAGCGAGACTTAAATATAAATTTCTAAGGCAACAGTCCGGTTGCACAATTATCTGGGAGTAAGATCTCTTTCAACCTTCACTATTACAGCACTTTGAGATCATTTTAACCACGAGGGCTTTGTCCTGTAGAATTGTGGGAGTTGTCATTTCATGATGTACATCCAGTCTTCTAACGTGATATCTTGAGGTAACAGTTTAATTTGTTCTGCGACTGAGCTCTTAACTCAAATTGCTCTTCTATCAAAGAGAATTTGCCTATTGAAATGCCTTGGAATTCTATTAATCTGTTCCAGGCCCCAGAATGCACCCTCACTTTTTGCTATGTGTTAAATAAATATATAAGAGAACGTACTTTAGAAATAACCAATAATGTATAAATGTGTATTCACATGGAGCAATAGCAAAAGAAAGATCAACTTTAAAATGGTAGAAGCACAAAGTTGTGGCAAGAAAGCACAAAACACAGGAAGAAGCATCATTTTCTTCCTATTGTACTCATTCCAGCCTCCCTTCCTCTCTGGCTCTCTCTCTCTCTCCATGAAGCCAAACATACCAGGAATAAAAACCACACAAAATCAACTAACCCAAAGTTCTTCAAAGTGAACAAGAGCAAAGCAGACAGCAATCTCCAAAAGCAAGCAAGAGTACAAGGAATGGAAGCTGCTCCCTTGAAGCCCAAAAGCCCTGTACTCTTGCGCTAGTTCTCGCTCTCGTGCTAGCTCTTAACTCAAAACACTGCTCGTATATCAGTGAAACCCGGACCAAGCAATGGTTCTTAACTCAAAACGCTCTTAAGTTGGAGTGCTCTTAAGGTGAGGTTCCACTCACTGGGGTTAAATAAGCAGGACTCATGTAAAAGTGAAAAACTGCAAATAAAGAAATTGCTATTTTTTAAAAACTCTCAAGGACTTTCTAGGTCTTCCAGCACAATATGGTCAACTTCTTCATAACTTCGCTGTAATTGTTCCCTTCAGAAGCAGCTTAGTTTCTACAAAACTGCATTCCAGGTAAAAGCCTTTAAATACCTTTGGGGTCACTTTGTTGTCCTTTTCTGAACATGTATAAGGACAAACCTGGATATATAATGTGTGAAAAAGGCTGTTGGCTTGACTTTGGAGTTTGCTCCCAGCATTCTCCCCCTTCCAAATGGCTGACTGAATAAGAGGTGTCGCTTCACATTTTCTTTCTGAGCTGATAATTGCACTAGCAATTATACCTGTCTGCAGCAAAGGTTGTGATTATCAATTTCATGTAATCATATGCCATCAATTTGTAGACCTAACTAAGGCTGATGTGGCAATAAAGTCTCCAAAATAGAGTGATAGATCTGAAAACACTTTGATCCCTTACCGTCAAGCTGCAAAATGAATCAGCCATTATAATTACAGCTTCCAAGTTAGTTATCGCAGCTCTTAACTCCCCCAAAGGCAATTTTATTCTGTAATTTTCTCACTAGTTTCCCACCAAAGTTATAAGGGAAATGATTTTTCTCGATGTCTATATCTTTAATTAGATGGGATTTTGTGAATTTTAAAAAGTTTTCTTCAAGCTGTGGTTTCATTGTTCTATTTTTAGTCCAACTGGGTACAACAATTGCAAGCAGCCAGTTTGATCCTGAAAAAGCTTGTACATGATGCTGGGTAAATGAAACTAGCAATGTCTTCTGATGTGGCAGAAGATTTAATAATTGCTGCTTCTGGCTAAGAAGAGTGTAGGCCAGTCGTTGTCAACCTTCCTAATGCCGCAACTCCTTAATACAGCTCCTCATGTTGTGGTGACCCCCAACCATAAAATTATTTTCGTTGCTACTTCTGAAGTATAATTTTCTTACTGTTATGAATCGTAATGTAAATATCCGATAGATATGATGTATTTTCATTCACTGGACCAAATTGGGTACAAATATCCGATATGCTCAAATTTGAATACTGGTAGGGTTGGGGAGGGGGACACTGATTTTGTCATTTGGGATTTATAGTTAACCTACAATCAAAGAGCATTCTGAACTCCACCAACGATGGAATCGAACCAAACTTGGCACACTGAACTCCCATGACCAACAGAAAATACTGGAAGGCTTTGGTGGGCATTGACTTTGAGTTTTGGAGTTGTACTTCACCTACATCTAGAGAGCACTGTGGACTCAAACAACGATGGATCTGGACTAAACTTGGCACGAATACTCAATATGCCCAAATGCGAACACTGGTGGAGTTTGGGGAAAATAGATCTTGACATTTGGGAGTTGTAGTTGCTGGAATTTATAGTTCACCTACAATCAAAGAGCATTCTGAACCCCATCAACAAAAGAATTGGGCCAAACTTCCCACACAGAACCCCCATGGCCAACAGAAAATACTGGTTTTTTAATGCTCTTTGGTGATTCCTCTGACACCCCCTTGCAACCCCTCCAGGGGTCCCAACCTCCAAGTTGAGAAACACTGTTTTAGGCAGAGAGATTATGACTTCTCCAAGATTATCCACAGTTCTGTGACTGTGGGAAAATAATGAAATAATAATATGCAGACTCATAGAATGCATTTCAATGCAATTATACTGCATTATATGAAGCAATTTAATTGCATTGATCAGGCTCAGTTTAGTCATCTTGGCTTCTAGGAGTTCAGATCAGAATTTCTTCAGGAACCATTTATTGCTCTTCTTGGCAATCCAGTCCACAGGACTTTCCT
Organism: Anolis sagrei; assembly: GCF_037176765.1. Taxonomy (NCBI): domain Eukaryota; kingdom Metazoa; phylum Chordata; class Lepidosauria; order Squamata; family Anolidae; genus Anolis; species Anolis sagrei. Next base: position 228,514,254 of record NC_090024.1, read on the forward strand.
CCAGCACTGTATTTTGAATGATTTGCTTTGTCTTCTATCAGCCTTTTTCACTGTCCAGCTTTCACAACCATACATAGAAATTGGGAATGTTCTGGTGAAAATGTTCTTAATGTCACAATCCCCCATCCCTAAACAATCCCATTATGCTCCTCAAAGCAGAGATTTCTGAATTGGCAAGACATCATTCATATCATATTTGATATATTAAAAAAAAACAACAGATTCATACAATCAGTTCAGCACCAATGTTCAACACATGAGGGTTTGACAATACCAGATGTTACATTACATTACTCAGCCTTTGAACCGAGTCAGCTTGTTTGAATTATCAGGTACAATTCTACAATTAAACAGGGTGGCTTTGGAAATTCAGAAGAGCTCACACATGGAAAAAAGGCTTCCATTTGAAGTAATCTTGACAAAAAAATATTTATTAGCAGAGATTTCCAACAGCTTCCTAAGGGGAAAATAGGTTGGTTTCTCTGAGTCAAGGGACCATGGTGATGCAGCAGGTGAAACAACTGAGCTGCGGAAATTGCTGGTTGAAAGATTGGCAGTTCAAATCTGTGAAGCAGGGTGAGCTCATGTTGTTAGTCCCAGCTTCTGCCAACCTAGCAGTTTGAAAACATGCAAATGTGAGTAGAGCAATAGGTACCACTCCATCAGAAAGTTAATGGTGTTCCATGCAGTTATGTTGGCCACATGACATTGGAGGTGTCTACAGACAACGTCGGGTCTTCGGCTTAGAAATGAAGATGAGCACTACCCTCCAGAGTCAGACCCCCACCACTCTCTCTCTCTCTTCTCTTCTCTCTCTCTTAGGTGATCCCTCGTTGTCCGAGTAGGATTGTCTTCCAAGATCGGTGTACTGGCGGTGGGTACATGGTGACTGTGGAGCTCTATTCTTGACCTGAATGTTCTCCTGCAATCAGGGCATTGGTTTCCAGGTGGGAGGTTGTCCCGGTTAGGGTTGGCTCGACACACCTTCCTCTTGGCATGTTTCTCTCTTTCATCCTCCATTCATGTCTCTTCAAATTCTACAGCACTGCAGGTCACAGCTGACCTCCATCTGGAGTGCTCATAGGCCAGGGCTTCCCAGTTCTCAGTGTCTATGCCAGAGTTTTTAAGGTTGGCTTTGAGCCCATCTTTACATTTCTTTTCCTGCCCTCCAACATTCCAACTAGACTTAATATCAAAGGGAAACCTTTACCTTTTATCTCAGTCCATCACTAATGCCCCCTTTTTATCCCACCTTGATTGTTTTCTTACTTTGAGAAGTTTAGTCAGAACACAAATTGGGAAAGAAATTGTATGTTTTTAAAATAAGAGGTATGTTTGTAAGAGCCAAACTCTAGAGCCAAGCTCTAAGGAAAACCTTGCTGAGCAACCCAAGAGAGTCCAGAGTCAAATGGCTTCAACTGGAGCAAGTAATTACCTTGGCTAAAAGTCTTGTGTTTAAAGATAATCCTCCATTTGATATTACTCTTTGAAATACTGTGTTTAATGTCCTTTAAATTCATTTAAAGGACATAGAGCAAAAAAATATGATTGGTTGATAAGCAAAATCTTGGGGCTAAAAGAAAATGAAAAATTGAACTTTCAATTAATATTGTAGACTGTGGCTGGTCTCACATTTGGTCTTTCTTTCCCTGAAAGATTTAACTCTAAGCTTACTAAAAAGAATGTTCTCAAGCCACCTATAAATGTATTGTCGAAGGCTTTCATGGCCGGAATCACTGGGTTGTTGTAGGTTTCTTGGGCTGTATGGCCATGTTCTAGAAGCATTCTCTCCTGACGTTTTGCCCGCATCTGTGGCAGGCATCCTCAGAGGTTGTGACCTCACAAACTCTGATGATGCCTGCCACAGATGCAGATGAAACGTCAGGAGAGAATGCTTCTAGAACATTGCAATACAACCCGAAAAACCTACAACAACCCACCTATAAATGGTACCACAGTTAATGTAGCTAGAATGACCAAAAAAATCACTCCTCCTTGCTGATAGGGATCTTACTGTAAACTCAATTAGCTGCAAAGTCCTCTTGGAATCTGCCACTAGATTGTGCTTTGAAGAGATCTGTACAATATTCTACACCCAGAATGACAAAACAATCAATGGTCTTAAGAGTACAGGCTTCCACTCTATCTGTCTATTCCCCAGTATCAGTCATGAACCAAAAGCCTGCATCAATGGATGGATCACAACATTTTGTCTGTGCAGAAGCCATTTCTGAGCTGTTACCAACAGCAGAAAGCATGCAAAAGAGGATTGCAAGTGTCTAGCCTAAGCCTGCAAAGTCATGAATCAGTGATGGCTCCAGGAGAGAGCTTTGGCCAAGATCTTCTCAGGAAGGGCCTTGGTTCAGTAGTTTCATTTCAGCATTGTTGCTAACCCTGTCCCAATCTGATTCATGCCTTGTCACCTTCCTCAAATTAGAGTCAGGTGAGAAACAACTGCTATTTCTTCTTGCTAATATGACTGCTCTATCACTTTACAAGTAAGCAGCAATGCAAAGATCAAGAAGACCCCAGGGTTTGGAGCAGATGTTAGATAGTACAGGGGAATTGGGTTGGCCTATCATGAATAGCATGTTGAATGATAGGATGTAAAAGGATACACTTGGCATGTATGGTTCAACCAATCTATTCACTAGGCATGTGCAATCCATGGTTCTAAATCCTCACACCTCTGAGGATGCTTGCCATAGATGCAGGCGAAACGTCAGGAGAAATGCCTCTAGAACATGGCTCTATAGCCCGAAAAAACCCACAAGAACCTACTTTCAATATTTCATTATTATTTCATTATTGGTGATTTTTTTATGACAGAACCCATTAGGAACTGCCATTTATAATTAAATTTTGAAAGTAGTTTTGTAAGTACTTTAGAACTATTTAGAACCATGGATTGCACACGCCTACTATTCACCATTCAACTTCCATTATGCCATGTGTATTGTGCGAACTCTTCGATATATATATATATATATATATATATATATTGATATGATATGAATTAGTCCCATGTTGTGCCAGTCCAGACAAGACTTCCGTACCCTTCCACAAAATGATGGAAAATCGCCTCTTTGTTCATAAAGGGAAATGGGTCTGCAACAAATGGTGGAATATTGTGTAACGACCTCCTGGTGAATCCCTGTCTGTGTTTTTAGAGTTATGAAAACAAGTCTGGAGACGGTGCTCATTCCAGTCTCTGTAGGAACCTGACAGGTGCCATTAGCAATAAGGTCAACGATGATAAAAGCTGCAACTCTGATACACCAGAAATAAGAAAGGAAACTCTAAATATTGTCTAAACCAAACACTCTGTGGGGACATTGAGCAGTGTGTTATTAGAATTTATAAAAGAATACCTTAAAAGGATAGACTTGGAGACGTTGCACAGGAATTCTTGCTGAAGTAAATCCAGAGTGAGTTTCCTTTAGCAGGTCTGGATTATAAGTAGATGTTTCTGTGCTCTGGGCCATGCTGGCTGGGGAATTTGGGGAGCTGTCACCCACCTAAGCAATTCTGGGAAGGCCTATAAATCTCAAGTGATAATCCCACTCATTCCTCAAAATGATAATCCTAATTCTATAATGCTACAATCTGGTTCTGCCACAAGCAATACATAAGCAGCAATTATCCACCATATTGCCCAGCCCCACACTGATCTATGGACAGAAATGGAGGAGAAGTTAACCTCTCCATTATGTCTGGAAATAGTGAAAACAAACCAACAAATGACATACGGAGCAATGCTTCCCCAAAACATGATGCAGCTCTTCACCTCCCAGCATCTGCCATGCTGAAGTAGATGTAATGATCCATCAAAAGTAGGCCTGGTCCTGTCAAAAAACATCACTTTTGCACAAATGTTCCCTTTGTCCTGAGCAGAGATGGGCAAAATGCAACTTCCAGTTGTAATGGCTTTGCAGTTTTGACACTGGAATATTAAAAAAAAGAAGCTAAAGAAAAGTGAGTGAACTGGAAGAAACTGCTGAAAGATCTGCTTTCAGTCAAAGTACAATAATGGCCCTAGTATTCACAGAACCAATGCACTTATTGATGGTTTCACTTATTCACTTAAGGCCTCCCATACAAGTTACACCCTCTTCTTATGACTTCAGTTATAAGAAGGAGCTGGAGGTTTAGCACAGCTGGTAAATCACCAGCAACTATAAGATCTATCAACCGAAAGGTTGCAAGTTCGAAGCCCTTGGTCAGCATGAGCTGCCAACTGTCAGCCCTGTTCATTGTTTACCTAAGCAGTTACCTAAGCTAAAGCTAAAATAGCTTTAGCTGTAATTAGAGAAATTAGGTACTGCTAAAAGCAGGGGAGGTGTTTTATGATGCCATAAAGAAAGAAGATCAGAAAATGCTGGGCAACCAAATGGAAGGAGGAAGTCTTGACAGCTCTTCGTCATAGAGGATGGAGCAACAGCGCCCCCTGTGGCTGGACTCGAGCCCAACCTTCCACGTCAGGACACTGAGTCGAAACAACACACCTCCTTCTGTTCTGTCTGTCTATTGTCTATACAAAGTGGCATTGAATGTTTGCCATGTATGTGTACTGTGATCCGCCCTGAGTTCCTTCGGGGTGAGAAGGGTGGAATATATATAAAGCGTTGTTTTTATTATTATTACTAGCTGTCATCTGCCACACGTTGCTGTGTCCCAGTCTGGTGATCTGGAAAATAAAGTAATGAGAAAGTGTTGGTTTCTAATACATGTAATTTCTTTATGCTTGAGGGTAAACAGTAATTCTTGCTGTTTCTTTGTCAGTGTTGATGTGGAGATTGTCTGGTTTGCCTACTCTGAAACATGCAACATATTATTGTCCTTCTTTAAGGGTCCCTTTCAAATCTATGACACTATATCTCTCTGTGTGTGAATCATATATATCTATCTTTATATATGGCTAGATGGCTCTTTGTCAGGAGGGCTTTGATTACGTTTTCTTGCCCTGGTGAAGGGAGTTGGACTGGATGGCATTAAGTACGTTCTGTTGGTCATGGGGGTTCTGTGTGGGAAGTTCTCCCCAATTCTGTTGTTGGTGGAGTTCAGAATGCTCTTTGACTGTAGAACTATAAATCCCAGTAACTACATCTTCCAAATGTCAAGGCCTATTTTCCCCCAAACTCCATCTGAGTTCATATTTGGGCATATGGAATATTTGTGCCAAGTTTGGTCCAGATCCATCATTGTTTGCATCCACAGTGCTCTCTGGATGTAGGTGAACTACAACTCCCAAATTGAAGACCAATCCCATCAATGCCCATGTTGGTCATGGGAGTTCTGTGTGCCACGTTTGGTTCGATTCCATCATTGGTGGAGTTCAGAATGCTCTTCAATAGTAGGTTAACTATATATCTCAGCAACTATAACTTCCAAATGACAAAATCAATTTTTTGAGTGATAGTCATTCTTTGGGTTAGTGGGTGTCTTGTGGCCAAATTTGGCAGCAATTTGTCCAATGGTTTTTGAGTTACGTTAATCCCACAAACGAACATTACGTTTTTATTTATATAGACTAGCTGTACCCGCCACGCGTTTCTGTGGCCAACCTTCCCTCCCTCTTTCTCTCCTTTCTTTCTCTCCTTCCTTCCCTCCCTCTTTCTCTCCTTCATTCCCTCTTTTTCTTTCGCTTCTTCTTTCTTCCTTCTCTACTTGTTTCTTTTCTTGCTTCCTTTGCTCTTTGGTTCCATCCTTCCTTGTCTCTTTCCTTCCTTCTTTCCTTCCTTCCTTCCCTCCCTCCCTCTTTCTCTCTTCATTCCTTCTCTCCTTCCTTCCCTCTTTCACTTTTTTATTTCCTTATCTCCTTCCTTCTCGACCTTTCTTTCTTTCCTTCCTTCCTTCTTTTTCTTTCCCTTCTTCTTTCTTCCTTGTTTGTTTTCTCACTTCCTTTGCTCTTTGGTTCCATCCTTCCTTGTCTCTTTCCTGCTTTCCTTCCCTCCCTCTTTCTCTCTTTCATTCCTTCTCTCTTTCATTTTTTTATTTCCTTCTCTCCTTCCTTCATTCTCGACCTTTCTTTCTTTCCTTCTCTCTTCTCCTTCTTTCCCTCTTTCTCTCCTTCCTTCCTTCCTTCCTTCCTTCCTTCCTTCCCCCTTTCTGTGTATGTGTTATGTGTGTGCATATATGTATGTATATATTTCTGTATATGTGTATATACGTGTGTTTGTGTATATATGTGGTTTTGCGCATACGTTGTAATGTATTTTTTAGTTTTTAATGTTTGGCTTTTTAAGTCTCTTCTGCTGGGTTTTTCAGTGTTTTTATGGTCACTTGTTGGCCTGATAGATGTCTTGTATCCAAATTTGGTGTCAATTCGTCCAGTGGTTTTTTAGTTATGTTAATCCCACAAACAAACATTACATTTTATTTATATAGATTATTATTATTATTATTATTATTATTATTATTATTTTATTTATTCCATTGAAATAATACAGTGCACTGTTATCCCACATAAATTCAGGAAATGTATCTCCCTCAGATATGGGAGTCATATTGTGCTTGCCTAATTCAAAAGTGAATTCTCTTCTAGATGTTAGTAAATTGGAGCTCTTCTCACCAGCCACCATTGATGGATTTAGGTGACTTGCTCTGCCTTCATCTAAACTGGAAAAGGGCGACTAACTCATGAGACTCCAGATGTTGTCAGACTGCAACTCCCATCAGTCCTATCCATCTACCTTTGAGGAATGCTACCAGCTAGCATTCCTGGAAGGTCACACATTTCTCACCCGCTCTTATCAGATGGAAACCACTTTTGAGTAAACTCCACATTTTCAATCTGTGAGCCCACACCGCATCATGATTAGAATTGATTTTTACAGCTTCTGTGATGACAGGAAAGGAGAGAAGTCTACAATTCTTTGAAGCCAGCACCTCGGTAAATACATGAGGCGAACAACCAGGAGCCAAGGGAACAACGAAAACATTATAGTGCAGAAACTGTAGAAGTTACAAGGTCACAATTTATGTGCTGTGGAGTAAATAAATATTCAGTTCCCATTAATGCAAATGGGAGTTAAGTGGCTAATTCTCGGCACATATGCTGAGGATTTACCTTCCTGCCTTTTATAGAATGAACTAATTTATAGCCTCCTTATGTCGGAGTTTAAGAAAAGAGGAAAGCTCAGAACAAAACTATTTACTGCTTTTTTAAAAAAGAAAAGGAGCCCTTTAAGAATAATAAAAGAAATTTTCATTGAAAGGGAGGAAACTGAACATGACCCTCATATTGAATTTTTTTTTTTTGAAATCTGGATTTACCCATGTCAGGATATTATGTTACAATGCTTGTAGATAAGGGGCAAATTCTGAAGTGAAGATGACAAAACTGAGAAATTGCATTGAACTGCATTATATGAGTCTACACTGACCATATAATAAAGTTTCAAACTATATCATATGTCATAGCAGATGGCACCAAAGGCTTAAATTCAGCTACAGACAGGTTAATGGGTGTCTCCATGGACAGTGGTTCCCAACCAGTGGTCTGCAAGAACAAAAATATGGTGCACGGCCTCACCATTACTATACCATTGCTTCAAAACCACACGACAATGAGAGCAACTGGTCTCGCGAAACCCGAGATCGGAAGGGGAGAAGTTGACCCACAAAAGACTACTACCACATCAGCCCCCGATGGTGCAGTGGGTTAATCCCCTGTCCCGGCAGGACTGAAGACCGACAGGTCGCAGGTTTGAATCTGGGGAGAGCGTGGATGAGCTCCCTCTGTCAGCTCCAGCTCCTCATGCGGAGACATGAGAGAAGCCTCCCACATGGATGGTAAAACATCAAAAACATCCGGGCATCCCCTGGGCAATGTCCTTGTAGATAGCCAATTCTCTCACACCAGAAGTGACTTGCAGTTTCTCAAGTCGCTCCTGACATGACAAAAAAACAAAACAAAATGGATTATTAAATATGGTTTTCTATGGGAGCACAGATGGCAACTACTGGATGGCATATGCTCTGTATCAGAAACTAGTGCTGGTATGGTTTATCCAATGCAATTTTCTGAATCAGCACCACAAATAACCAAACCAAATCTAAAGATTCATTTTTAACTCATTTGTAACCATTTTGGTACTAATGTTGGAGAGTGGTCTCTGGTCAATGTGGTCTCAGTAGTTCCTAGTCAAAGTGGTCACTGGTCATAAAAAGGTTGGGAACCACTGGAGGTCCATGATCCAAATGCTGTCTTGTCTGGTAACTTACTCACAGTTTTTATACCCTGTTCTTCAGCCACAAAGGCTCTCAAAACAGCTTACAAATTATTCATTTGACAATTCCTTGCCTTTTGGGCTTACAATCAAAATAAGATACGGCACACAATGAAAAAAGTAATGACATATTCTTCATCCCCAAGTATTTCATGACAGCTTCCAGCATTTCCCAAGTACTTCTCATTTCCACCCCCTAACTCAGTTTACATTAACTCAATACATTCCAAAACAAAATGCACTGTACTTGGCGTGTGTGTGTGTCTACATTTTTGGAACTAACATTAAGGGGTGTCTTCCCAATAAACACAGCAATTGTTTCCAGGGTAGGATTAAATAAAGATCAGAAAGAGGAATGCACCAAAACTATTCTAAGGCGTAACTAGCCTTCTGTTGTTAAAACACTTCAGCACTTTGACTAGAACTCCTGAATTTGGAAAAGAAGCACAGTGGAAATAGGTGAAAATCAATTTCCGAAATGTTAAATGAGACTGGATGTGACATGTGATCAGGGGAATGGAAAGAGCACAGGAGTAGGAAGATATAGATATATCTATAGATATAGATATTAAAAGACCAGTTGAAACCATAAAGAAGTAGGAGCAATGACAATAAAATAAATTAGAAAATCTTAATGTTTCCAGAGATCTCCCTATCTGGTGGGTGCCAAATGAGACAATATTATAGTAGAAAATGAATCTAAAAGCAAAATACTATGATCAAATACCAATATAATTTAGCTTAAAATTCTTCCTGTCACTAAATAAGTCCTGGGAGAAACATTTTGGCCTTAAGAAGCCACACCAAAACGGAGAAATGGCCAAATAATACTGTAATTGGGAAGGTAACATGGCCTTCTATAGAAATACAGGGTTAGTCAAAATGCATAGGCCAATAAGCCATTCAATTGAATGGCTTATTGGCCTATGCATTTTGACTAACCCTGTAGATTGATTTGGCTCCAGGATAGGAGGTTCCCAGTCCTTTCCATTTCAACATTTCAGTTCAGCCAGATTTCCAAAGTTTAAGCAGTGTTCTTAATGATTTAACATGCACTCCTGGAAGTAGTTTGAAGTAGAATTGAAGAAACAAACATTCATGGTATGTTTGTCAGAAGGAAGCTACATACAGATGGGACTGATAGGAATCATAGAATCATAGAATCCAAGAGTTGGAAGAGACCTCATGGGCCATCCAGTCCAACCCCCTGCCAAGAAGCAGGAATATTGCATTCAAATCACCCCTGACAAATGGCCATCCAGCCTCTGCTTAAAAGCTTCCAAAGAAGGAGCCTCCACCACACTCCGGGGCAGAGAGTTCCACTGCTGAACGGCTCTCACAGTCAGGAAGTTCTTCCTAATGTTCAGATGGAATCTCCTCTCTTGTAGTTTGAAGCCATTGTTCCGCGTCCTAGTCTCCAAGGAGGCAGAAAACAAGCTTGCTCCCTCCTCCCTGTGGCTTCCTCTCACATATTTATACATGGCTATCATATCTCCTCTCAGCCTTCTCTTCTTCAGGCTAAACATGCCCAGTTCCCTAAGCCGCTCCTCATAGGGCTTGTTCTCCAGACCCTTGATCATTTTAGTCGCCCTCCTCTGAACACATTCCAGCTTGTCAATATCTCTCTTGAATTGTGGTGCCCAGAATTGGACACAATATTCCAGATGTGGTCTAACCAAAGCAGAATAGTGGGGTAGCATTACTTCCTTAGATCTAGACACTATGCTCCTATTGATGCAGGCCAAAATCCCATTGGCTTTTTTTGCCGCCACATCGCATTGTTGGCTCATGTTTAACTTGTTGTCCACGAGGACTCCAAGATCTTTTTCACACTGGAGATGAAGGGCTGGAAAAATACTCAACTTGACATACTATCTTGACACTGTTATCTTTACAATCATAAAGAGTGGAGAGTTGACTTTGGAAAAAAGAGAAATAAAATATGGAGTTGGTCACCTTTTTACTGCTCATAAGGCTTTCATAGTAAACTGAACAATAGGACTATATTAATACTATTTTCTCACCATTTATTTCATCCCCTTCAGATGGCTCAACTTGACTGAAGCTCTCTCCTAAATATTCCTGTGTGGAAACTTGAAGCAGAAAAAAACCCCACCAATATACACACACTTGACGTGTTGAGTATAGCAAGGTCACAATGATATTGAAAAAGCTGTGCAATGTTGATTTGGCATGAGATCCAAAACCAACAATCAACTGCTATTTAATAACTTACCTCCTGACCAAGTGTCAGAAGCAAATTCAAAGTGGCGGCAATGTAGATGTACAGCTATTGTGTTGTTTCTTGCCAAGTAGTGTAGGTGCATGCCATCTAACGGTGAGACATGGCCCCCAATGAAGTGAGGCCTTGAATTCAAGGTATCTAAGGACCTCCTTTGAAGATGGGATCAGGACCTTGGATAGCAATTTTAAAAAATCTGGAGTAAAATGTGGAGCAGATTCACTGCCACAATGGACCCCACTTCAGTTAGATGGGTCTTTTGTGCTGAATCCATACTGTGCAATTAATGTAGTTTGACACCACTTTAACTGTGATGGCTCAATGCTATGGAAACCTGGGTGTTAAGAATTTGGTGAGACACCAACACTCTTCAGCAGAAGAAGGCTAAAGACCTTGTTAAACTACTAGGATTCCATAAGATTGAACCATGGCAGTTTAAGTGGTGTCCAAATGCATTAATTCTACAATACAGATACATCATTTGATAGTGGCTCCCCCATTTGTGGAATACTCTCCCCACTCCAAAGCATTGCCTTCTGAATAATTTAGTTTTGTTTCAGCAGTGTCAAAGATCTTTTTTATTTTCCTTGGGTCTTTTAAATTTGTGCTAACAAATGTTAAAAGCCTAGGAAAAATAAAAAGATCACTGTTCACCTGTTGAATCGATTTTAGACCATTTTATTTTATTATCTCTCAAGTTTCATGTTCTATTGTATTATATTATAGGCTCTACTGTTAATATTATTTAATCTTTACCATGTTTTATTTTATGTCAGAGTTGTCTTGGTAACATTTTACTATAGGAAGATATATAAATACTGTAAATAAAATAAATTAAACAATCTATCAACTCAACTCCCCCAAAAGACAGTAAAAAGTACCATAAATGTGTATGGTATTAGCAGTATAGGACAGCCCTGCCAGTGAAGTTATTTATTTAACGTGAAACCTAAAAATGAAAAGGAGTGAAAGACTAAAATGTGGGAATAGGAACAAATAGCCTCCTTCTCGCCAAACACTCAATAACATATATAGTGTTTTATTGCGCTGCACTGCAATATGGATACGCCGCAGGGTGCCCAATAAAGGGAACTGGAATGGACTATGCTTCTATAATATTTTTATTATTGCATTTCTGTCCCACCTACACGTCCTAAACGAGGCTCTCTAAGTGGCCAACATGGCCATAAAGTGAAAAATAAATTTCTATTTAAAATGTCATAAAATTATTTAACAATTTCCAAACTGTAAACACAGAGAATATAAAATGGCCAGGGAGAGGAATGCACTACACTCATACATAGTCCATTTCCCCTTTTAATATAAGTCAAACTTGGACAACTTTGGCCCTCTAAATAGCTTTCTTACTACTTCATCACACTAGAGAATGAATCCACTTTAAATCCGGTTTCTGCCTCCTGCTGAATTCTGGGCTTTGTAGTTTAGGGAGGAACCTTTAACAGCCTCACTAAACTACAAACCCCAAAATTCTGCAGGAGGCAGGAACCAGGTTTAAAGTGAATATATTCTCTAGTCTAGTGTGATGAAATAGTTAGTCTACAATTCCCAGCAAATTTTACTAGCATAGCCCATCGGGAGGAGTTATGGGAACTGTATACTTGATGGGCTACAGGTCCCCATCCCTGTTATACAGGCAGTCCCTGAGTTACAAACATCTGCCTTACAAATGACTCATAGTTAAGAATGGTGAAAAGTGATGATAAAATAGGGGCCCAAAAGTCTAGATTGTTCTTGATGGCTTCCGAGGGAATGAGATCTTCTCCTGGGGCCTTCCCTTGCTGTAATTGGTTGACAAGGGTCTTGATCTCTGTCAGAGTGACAGCAGGCTGTGATTAAAATTCAATGGACGATGAGGGTTAAAAGGTCTAAGCTTCACCTCTAGAATATAGATGGGAAATCAGATATAGTCTTCTTCTTTTTTTGTTGTGTCAGGAGCAACTTGAGAAACTGCAAGTCGCTTCTGGTGTGAGAGAATTGGATGTCTGCAAGAACGTTGCCTAGGGGACGCCTGGATGATTTGATGTTTTTATCATCCTTGTGGGAGGCTTCTCTCATGTCCCCACATGAGGAGCTGGAGCTGACAGAGGGAACTTATCCGCCTCTCCCCGGATTCGAACCTGCAACCTGTCGGTCTTCAGTCCTGCCGGCACAAGGCTTTAACCCACTGCGCCACCGGGCGCTCCAGATATAGACTGATATTTATAGTGTTAGCTATCCCCCCCCCCCTCCCTGGTGCTATCCCCACTACCTCTCTTTAGACTGCATTCGGATAATCTCGTGGGTTGAGTTAGGTTAGCTTAGATTTTAAAATTGGTTGAAGTTTGACGTATATAACCCCTTGGGTTTGATGTGGATGTACGGGACTAGGTCCTCCTGTTATGATTTGGTCATCAACCGTAATAAAGTTTACTTACTTACTTACTAGTCAAGAATGGGAGGGGAGTGAGAAATCTATCTCCCAGAAGGGAAACTCACTTCTGGAAGAGTTATTATCATGGGGAAAAGGAGTCTCCACTGAAGCCTTATCACCAATCCTTGTTTCCACAACAAGCCAATTTTTTCAAAATCCAATTAACACAGGAACAGAAAGTGAGGTCAAATCTTGTGAGGGACACAAACAAAAAACAAATCAGCATTTGGACCATCCTAGATTCAAATGCCAGCTCAGCCATGAAATTTGTTGGGTGTGACTTTCACAAGTTACTTTTTCTCTTTGCTTGAACTACTTCACAGGATTGTTGTGAAGACAAAATGGCAGCGGCCGGGGGGGGGGGGGGGAGCAATGCATACTAAGGGGATTTGGGGAGATAAATACCAAAAAATAGGGAAAAGGAGATCAGCCAAAGAGAGGATCCCACAGTTATTGCCTTGTCCAACAGCTCTATGAAACATTTAGCTGGTTTGATCCTAGTAAACAAATTGGTTTATCCCAGTGGGGATTCCTGAAGAGAAGGGCACTATTTGTAAAGTGTTGACTCAGAGAAACAGAGGAGAAATAGAAAAGAATATGATTGAAGTGGATAACGAATAGAGTTGGTGTTTCTCTGTAACCTGTAGAAAATTTTTAATTTCTGCATAGAACATTTAGTATGTTTTTGTGGAAGGGAGGAAGACCTTTTTTTGCATGCCCTCCTGCAAGTCGCTTCTGGTGTGAGAGAATTGGCCATCTGCAAGGATATTGCCCAGGGGTTGCCCAGATGTTTTACCATCCTGTGGGAGGCTTCTCTCATGTCCCCATATGAGAAGCTGGAGCTGACAGACAGGAGCTCGCCCCACTTCCCGGATTCGAACCACTGACCTTTTGGACAGTAGTCCTGCTGGCACATGCGTTTGACCCATTGCACCACCGGGGGCTCCTATGGTTGGGAATGTCAGATACTTCTCAATCAATAGGGAATCTTTTTAATCGGGAGGTGATTGTAGAGACCTATTCTTGATCTGCATGTTCTTTCACAGTGAGGACATTGATTTCCAGATGGAAGGCAGTCCCGACAAGGGTTGGCTTGATGCACCTTCCACTTAACACGTTTCTCCATTTTGCCCTCCATTCATGCCTTTTCTAATTCCACAGCACTGCTGGTCACAACTGACCTCTGGTTACAACGCTGAAGGGTCAGGGCTTCTCAGTTCTCAGTGTCTATGCCACAGTTTTTAAGGTTAGTTTTGAGCCCATCTTTAAATCTCTTTTCCTGTCCACCAACATTCTGTTTCCCATTCTTGGGTTGGGAGTGGAGTAACTGCTTTGGGAGATGGTGATTGGGCATTTGGACAATGTGGCCAATCCAATGGAGTTTATGGCTAGGAGCATCGCTTCAATGCTGGTGGAAACATAGGGAAACAGACCACTGTCCATTGCAGGGGCTGCCTATCAGTGTGGTTTATGGGACATGTAGGGACCATGTAATATGTAGATGTATCAAATGGTAACTGTAGTTATTCACATTTATCCGGCAGAATTCCAACCCATATATTTGCAAAGTTTCTAGTTTCGTTTGCAATATTTAATGGGTTGAGGTACAAACTAAATGACTATTTGTTTTTAAAAGTTAGCCATACACGACCCAAGAGTGCAAAACTTCTGCATTGCACAATATCAAAAATATACAAGTGGTACATGGCACAAAAAGGTACTCCTTCCCACTGGCTGCTGTTATCCCCCACTTGAGCATCAAACAGCATTGAATCCAAGAACACTTCCAAAGTGTTTTATCTCTCAGCTTCCCTTTATCATCAAACCTAAAAGACAGCAGACTGCAATGGAGTTATAACAACACACCTACAGGCCCAGACTGGTTTCTTTGTTGCGTAGCTGAAAACACTGACAAAAATAGTTTCAGATTAGGTCAAAGAGACAGTCCTCAGCTGAACAAAGAAGGGCCTGGAAGAATTATAATTGTCAGTTTCCTACCTGAAAATAGGAGTGGGGAACATGCAGTCGTCCAAATGTTTTTGAGCTGCAAGTCCCTAGTTCTAGCCAATAAAGGAAATGTGGGAGCTGCAAATCAATACTGGCTAGAATTCACTAAAGTAGTTACAAGTGTGTAACCTCGAGTTATTTATGACAAGTTCATAATCACAGTCTCTGTGCATTCCCTAGTTTAAGGGATATGAAGGAATTGTGAAAGTCTTTCTCTGATCAGTGCAATTCAGCAACTGCAGAGACATGTCTACTGAATTTCTTCCTCCCCAAAAGGCACAGAGGCCAAATTTACAACTGGAGTTGGTAATCATATGAACACTGTGTTCGCCATGCTAAATCCATTTCTTAATTTGCTCTGTTTTCCATTCATGTTTTCTTTTCTTGGGAAAAGAAGGAGCAAGATGGACGGAAAAAGAAAATGTTTGAATACTCTCCCACTGCCTATTTGAGACATTATTTACTGTGTAGTAAATCCATTTTTATCGTCACCCTGCATCTCACATTCATACAGCTCAGAGTGACACACATGCTGTATATCAGTCATTATCTGATACTGGAAGCCATTGCTGCGATTCCCAGGCGCCTTTTGGAAACTGCCAAGGAATTCAGCGCGACAGAACTTGGAACTTTATGGCTTCTTCTGGCTATCCTTGCCTCCTTTCCACAGCCTGTGCTACACATTAGAAGAGGAGAAATGTGTTAAACATTCAGACTGATAGGCTCCTGACTATTAAAGGGACAGGATTCACTCCAAACTGATTTCTTACTGCTGAACAAACCATGCTTTCTTTCCCCTTTCATGTGAAATACAAGCAGACAAAAAAAGGGTTAAAAATGTTTACTAGGTTGGTTTTTTTAACATTAAAATCATTTCTGCTTTTGCTCCCCGCTGAAAAACAGGTTCTCAGGGCCAGCTTTAGC
The DNA here is from genome assembly GCF_037176765.1 of Anolis sagrei. Classification (NCBI taxonomy): domain Eukaryota; kingdom Metazoa; phylum Chordata; class Lepidosauria; order Squamata; family Anolidae; genus Anolis; species Anolis sagrei. The sequence continues at coordinate 228,530,089 of NC_090024.1, forward strand.
ACAGAAGGTTAAACCACCAGCTGTAGCCAGTTTAAAGGTTGCCAGTTTGAAGCCAGGTCAGGGTGAGCTCCTGCCTATCTACTGGTTTGAAAGCAAATGTGAGTAGATAAATAGTAACTGCTCTTTAAAAAGTGGAGGAGGTATTCTGAGCCACCCATAAGGAATACCAGCGATTCGATCCAAAATGGAGCAAGTTACAAACAAGTTCTTCAGCAGGGAGATGGAGCGACAACACCTCTCATGGATGGAACTGAGCACAACACCTTCCAAGATGTTGAAAGATGGGGAAAGCCGATATGTATACCTCTTATCTGTGTATAATAAGAGCCCCCGGTGGCACAATGGGTTAAACCCTGAAGATCAATAAGTCAGAGGTTCAAATCTGGGGAGAGTGCAGATGAGCTCCCTCTGTCAGCTCCAGCTCCCCATGTGGGGACATGAAAGAAACCTCCCACAAGGATGGTAAAACATCAGAAACATCTGGCCGTCCTCTGGACAACGTCTTTGCAGACAACCAATTCTCTCACACCAGAAGTGACTTGTGCTGGTACGGCTGTATCAGGAGCTCCAACTTCTTTTTCTTTCTATTGAGTGTTTGCGTGTATTCCAAAGTTCCATGCATTTTGCAATAAGGTGGCTTCCCTTGGTTTGCAATAATAGGGCCAATGACCCATCAATTATCATTATGTTCTTTAGTTCCGCCCCTTTTTCTGGGTTAAGGAGGGAAAAAGGGGACCTCTAGTTCAATTCACACAGAGAAGGCTTTCGTACAGGATGTGAATCAGTTCCACCTGTAGAAAGCTTCGTCTTTTACAGCTTTGCTGGGGGGATACAGTCCCACCGCTCTACAGAGAACCACAGCATAGCCTTTGTTGGGGACTTTAGTTCCACAACTCTACAGCCAGCTTTTTGCTGGAGAAATACAGCTCCACAGTTTTACAGCCAGCCTTCACTGAGAATTGAAAGCCTTCTTTCCTCTTGGAAATCTACTAAAGGACTCTGTTTGGTAAGGACCACTCATGGCAGCCATAAAGCAATTTGGACCGGGTGTAGGGGCCCACGCCAGCAGAGCTTAAGTCAGATTGCCCAGGGAGGGGTCAAAGATTTCCCTTGTAGAAGGAAGAAACAGTTTATGAAGAAAGTTGCCTGCCCCTTGTGGACAAGATTTAAGCAAGCCACCAGTTGATTCAAAGCCTTGACGTATTTGTTTGATTTATTGAAGATTTAAGCAACAATAAAAACTTTGTTGAACTTTCTAAGTCTTTAAAAGAACTTTGTGTGGGGAAATCCGAAAGGCCTCTCAGCCGAGGCACCCTCGGCATCCCTTTGGACATGTCCTGTCTACAGACTCTTTCACAGGCCCAGCACATGACAGCACATGACTTGACGACCAATTCTCTATAATTTTTTGTCTAGTTGTGTACAAAATGGCATTGAATGCTTGCCACATATATATGTTCTGTGATCCTCTTTGAGTCCCCTTTGGGGTGAGAAGGGTGGGATATAAATACTGTAAACAAACAAATGTATGACACTGTTATATAGCACGACTCCCACATCTCTGGGTTATACATTCCCAGACTTCGTATGGTTTCGTGAAACCACAGAAAATAGTGAACCTTATTATTTCCAAATGTGATAGAATGATATACTTTGTACTAACAGTACAAAGAAGAGAGTGAAGTACAGGAAGTGAATAAGTGCAGCTATGGATAAGTAAAACTGCATATATCAGTTCCCCAGATATAGAAGTCGTATTAATCCCATCTTTGCCTGGAATTTATCACATAACAACGTCATCCACTTGGTGCTATACCGTTGAGTCATTTGGAAACTGATTCTTTTAACCACTTGAGAGAATTTGTCAATACCAAACTCTGCTATGGTTTAGTAATTATTTAGGGTTCATTTCAAAACTCAGAATGAAGTGGTTATGGTTTTCGGTGTGTGGTTTTATTGCTCCTCCTTTGAGGAATCCCCAGCAAGGAAATGCATATTATTTCCAGAGTATAATTGTAAAGTTGTACACTTTGCAATGGCAGCTTCTTCTTGTTGTTTGCTTGTTTGTTTAAAGAAACTATCATAGAGGAGGCAGGTCATAAATGGTATTGTTATTTTTCAGGTTCAATAGAGAGCTTGTCTAGAAAGCAAAATGGTCTTTGGAAGTATTGAGACCTTCCAATTCTTTTTATTTAATGAAACAATCTGGGTTTTCTGTGTTGGAGAATGTAAAAAAAAAAAAAACAGTTGGTGGATGTGTTAACTGAAAAATGCAAAGCACAAAGCTGATTGGTTGGGCCATATCCGGAAGCTAGCTGAGCCTGGGAGTTTTGACAACAGTTACATTTTTAAGTTTTCTGTGCAGGAGCTTGCCAAGATAGTTTTGTACTTTTTGCTTCTTGGCTGCTGGAAAAAGATCTCTCATATGGACACCTAAGGACAATTTGAATCTCTCAAAGGACATTGTGTGAGTCAATGCAATTGTTCTCATGGCTGTATATATGTTGCTCTGCATAACAAAGAGTAAACACCTTATTCTTTACTGATCATCTGCATGGCATATCTTTTCTCTAGCAAGACAATGCGTGGATCGGTAAAAGACATGAACAACACGTGATTTCATTCTGCAACACTCTGCAACCTTTTCTTTTTACTTCATTTCCCACTATCACATCTAAACTCAGGCAATGTATCAGAAACAGACTTTCACCAGTTTCCATGGAGCTGTTTTTAATTATTATTCAGTACTTACAATCAAAGTGTTAAAATGCTTTCACAATATTACACTATTTAATCATTTGGATCATTTACTTTTATTACCAGCATTCCTCTTTCGCTCGCTTGATCTCTGCTGAATCTGAGTCCTGGAAACAATTGCTGTGTTTCTTGGCAGGGGCCACCTTAGCTAGTTCCAGTAATACACAAACAGCCATTTTCATTTGGAAATTACTAGGTTAATTTAAACTGACATGGTAATGGGGATGAAAAGTCCTTCATAATGTCAGGAATATTTCAGGAAGAGGAATACATCATATGGGTCTCTAAAATAAAATTGGTTTGTACAAGAACAAAACCTGGGACTTTCAGAGACTTTCTTCCTTCCCTGGAGAGACTCAAAGCAAACACAGGAACCAATACCAGTGAAACACAAATGGGGTAATGATATCAGAGAATAACTTGCCATTCTGCTACCTTTCCATATAGAGAAGAAGTGTTCTTTAAATGGAATTATCTGTAAAAATCTGCAATAAGCACTCCAGATGCAGGTGTGTAATGGAGACAGGTCTTGCAAGGTGAAGACTTAGGGCGTTTTGATCAGCAGGGACTACATTACTTGCCATATTCTTGAATGCCTCTTTTCAGGCCCATATCCAGGATTTTGTTTCGGGGGGGGGGGGGGAGCTGAGTTTGGTTTGGGGGGGGGGGGCTGAGTCTGAGTGAAAGAGGGTCTAGCCTAGCAAACCTTTTGTATCGTTACCCCAATACCCCCATGCATATGGGATACATTGAGCATGATGATCAGATCACGATATGAATAAACATAACAGTTTAAATAATGTACCAGTAAGGCCTTCTCACGGACCACCATGAGAATTTCAGGGGGGGGGGGCTGAAGCCCCCCAAGCCCCCCCCCCCCCCCAGCTACATGCCTGCCTCTTTTCCTATCTATTATGCTGCAATCCAGGGGAAAATGAATTTTATCAGCAAGAGTGTATTGTTATAAGCTATTCCTTACAATACATATTGGGGTCAATTGGGGGTGAGGAGCCCAAATACACGTAAAGACTATCCTACATGTCGAAAACATGAATTCAAGGAGAAATGTATGACTTGTCCCAATTTCCTTACAATGATTTGCAGTATGACAAGGATAAAATGGTTGTTTTCCCCATCTAGGGATACATATAAACATATAATCTGAAATATGAAAGTCTTCCTCCAGGGGCAAACCAAGAATGGGCAACTTGGAAGTCCCTGAACAGACTCAGAAGTGGAGTGAGCAGATCAAAAGACGACCTGGCAAAATGGCACTGCCTAGAACAGTGGTTCTTAACCTTCCTAATGCCACAAGCCCTTAATACAGTTTCTCATGTTGTGGTGACCCCCAACCATAAAATTATTTTCGTTGCTACTTCATAACTGTAATTTTGCGACGGTTATGAATCGCAATGTAAATTTCTGATATGCAGGATATATTTTCATTCACTGGACCAAATTCAGCACAAATACCTAATATGCCCAAATTTGAATACTGCCAGGGTGGGGGCAGGGGCATTGATTTTACCACTTGAGAGTTGTACTTGCTGGGGTTTTTAGTTCACCTACAATCAAAGAGCATTCTGAACTCCACCAACAATGGAATTGAACTAATCTTGGCACAAAGAACTCCCATGACCTTTGATGGACATTGGCCTTGAGTTTTGGAATTGTAGTTCATCTACATCCAGAGAACACCATAGACTCAAATAGTGATGAATCTGGACCAAACTTGTCATGAATACTCAGTATGCCCAAATGTGAACACTGGTAGAGTTTGGGGAAAATATGCATTCACATTTGGGAGCTGTAGTTACTGGGATTTATAGTTCACCTACAATCACAGCAGGAGTAGGGCTTTTGGTGGGAAGATTCGCTGTGTGACTGTGAAGCAGAACAAACAACTCAGTATCTGTATGCTTGCCCACAATGCCCTGCACAGAGGAAAAACTGTTTAAAGTTACAGACAATGTGGTCACTGTTGCCCATTTTTGGTCAAAAAATATTTAGCCACTTGTTCTCTCTCAGTTTTATACTTATTTATGCAACGTTTTGACAATAAATAAATAAATCTGAAATACTACAATCTTTAGAGTCCAATAGTTCCTCCAGATCGATCAATAGTGCCATTAAACACCAGGCTATTGTCTTTCTCAATTTAATATCTTACAATGTTTTTTTCCTGTTCCTGCAGCCAGTCATGTCCAAGGGTGCATCTACGCTGTAGAATTAATGCAGTTTGATGCCACTTTATCTGCCATGCCTCAATGCTATGGAATGATAGCAGTTGGTATGTGTTGCAGAATATACATTACCCGGGATCATTAGAGTGCTGGTAAGTAACATTTCATTGTTCTTCCCATTTCCTTGGAAGGAAGTCTTATTGAACTTATTGGACTTATAGCTGAGTAAACAAGCATGGAGTTGCACTCTGATGCTACAATCCAATGTGAATGTACTAAGAAGTAGGTCTCACTGAACCCACTGGGAATTATTTCCAAGTACGCATTCATGTGATTAGGCTGCAAGCTCAGTCACAAAAGTGTACAGCAAACTATATCTACTCCACTGTGCCTTTTGTATCCAGAAGACCGTTCCCCTTGAAGGGCCCGAGTACATTTTAACATCACACCCAACAGGACACCAAACACACATTTAATTACACTTAAAGCAGGTCTGAGTCAAGGGAAAGTACACGGGCCTCCTGTTGAGATGATGGGCAGGTGATGAAAGAAACTGCTCAGTTTTAAAAGAGATAGCAGGCTGGACTGGTTTGTTTTCGCTGGCCTCCTGCGAATAGCATCAGCCCTGCACAGAGTGCTTTCACATTCTCGGCTTCTCCTTGGAGAGAATACCTTGTCTTTTTAGGTCATTTAGCCATGCTGATAATTTTTGTTCCCGGCACTAGGCTGCCAGCCAAGGTAAATGTTTGTGTTGTTTTAAAAACTTAAAGTATATCACTGTGGGAAACTTAAAATGTACAGATTACTTCAGAAAGCATTGGGGGGGGGGGGGGTGGCAACAGAAAGCTGTGATAATACACAATGTTATTTCATTCTCCCCTTCCCCAGCTTTAGTATTAGTACACATTAAAGCACTTAACAGCCTCTTTCCTTCTTTGTACATCAAATTGGTGATATGATATTAACTGGCTTTCTGTCTGCTTCGTATTTTGCCTGTCACAGAAATTAAGAAGCTAAGTATCAAGCCTTATCTTTGTTGCTGGAGAAACAATGCTTGGACTGAAATACAGGGGGGAAGATTATGAAAATATTGTCCAGTACCTCTGTGGTCATTGTTTGTGCCAAAATCTGTAAGGAAGACTCCAAACTCTAAGGAAAGGAAACTGCCTCGCTGACGCTGGCTGGGCCGCTGGCTGCTTTTGGAAAAGAACACTGAAGGAGATGGATCATTTTGGTCAGTCCTGCAAGGCTGTTTGCATGTTCTTATGGAAAACACAGAATTGAATAAGACACAGGGTTTTGGCTGAAGAGGAGCTGTATTTTGTTTTCAGAAAACTGAAACCAGATTGAAATCCAGATTGCTGCTTGTGGTGTGAACACTCATCTCATTTTGCTGTTGGTGAACTGATGTTGCTGGATTGTATATACAAAAACTCATGCGATCATTGGCAACATCGGGACAAAATGAAAGCTATGTGCATTGCGTGTCCTTGGGAAGCAATGACTCTCTTCCAACATTAGGATTGTCTGCCAAGTTCTTTGTGGGCAATACATTATTTATTACCATCTGATTCCCTAACCTGCATTCGCTATTCTCAGTAGAACAGAGGTGTGGAGTGAAGGCAAAATTAAAGCAGTATCCCATCAAATAAGAATTGTGTCCCCCAATGACTTTTCTCTTTGGTGTCCATGTTTCTAAGCATTGCACAGAGTGAGACACTGAAAACCATTCAAACTTAGAATTTTCTTGTTCAGCATGTCTGCTTTCAAGACAATGTCAGCCCATTTTCTTTGGACACTGAGATGAAGTTTTAAGTTAATATTTGGAGACCGAAGGAAGCTTCATTTTAGGGAGAGGCAGAATTCTTACTTGGGTGGCAATGTCTGTATTCTGCCTTCCCTGTTAACTCCATCACTGGAGATAGGGGAGAACAAGATAAAAAACTTTATCTGCCAGTATCCCTAAATTGGCAAATAGAGGGGGAAATCTAGAGGCAGTGACAGACTTTGTATTTCTAGGCACAGAGATTACTGCAGATGTGGATTGCGGCCAGGAAATCAGAAGACATTTATTTTTGGGGAAGAGGCCAATTACCTATCTCGATAAATAATGAAGAGTAGAGACATCACACTGGCAACGAAGATACACATAGTTAAAGCAATGGTATTCCCTGTAGTATCCTATGGATGTGAGAGCTGGACCATAAGGAAGGCTGGGCGAAGGGGGCTAGATGCTTTTGAAATGTGGTGTTGGAGGAAAATTCTGAGAGTGCCTTGGACCATGAAAAGATCAAACTAGTCCATACTCCAGGAAATAATGTCAGACTGTTCATTGGAGGGAAGGATACTAGAGGCAAAGATGAAGTCCTTTGGCTACATAATGAGGAGACAGGAAAGCTTAAAGAAAATAATAATGGTGGGGAAAATGGAAGGGAAAAGAAAGAAGGGCCGGCCAAGGGCAAGATGGGTTAATGGTATCCTTGAAGTGACTGGCTTGACCTTGAAGGAGCTGGGGGTGGTGACAGCCAACAGGGAGGTCTGGTGTGGTCTGGTCCATGAGGTCATGATTGAACAAATAAACAACAACAATCCCTAAATTGTGGCTCTGGGACTTCCCAAAGAAGATCTATCTAATTCCTTGATGTCTTGACATTCAACAAGAAGAAAGAGCTTACTTGTTTCAATAGATATTTGGATCTTTGGCAAATGTCTTTGTCTCTGTCTTTGTCTGCCTCTGTATTATATGTCACCCAGAATTGGGCTCAAAGTGGCTCACAAAAAGAATAAACTAAAAAACTAATCACATTTTGCACAGAATTAAAAGTCACCACATTAAGACAATAATTTATGACCAGTAAAAAACTATTAAAAAGTATAAAATAAGACAGCTTCATGCAAGTATCAGTAATTACATTGAGCAAAAAGGTTTTGCCTGCCTAGCCTTTTATGAAAGGGATTCCAAAGGATGGGAACAGCCATTGAGAAGGCTCTCTGTTGGGTCCTCACCAAAGAAGCCTGTGATAGTGGGGGGGGGGGGGTCAGAGAAAGGGCCTCTCCCTGTTGATGTTAGGGTTCTGATATATAAGAAGATACCATCTTTCATATAGTCTAGACCAGAGGTTCCCAACCTTTTTTTAAAACCAGGGACCACTTGACCAGGGACCACTTTAACCAGGGACCACTCCCCAACATTAGTACCAAAAGGGTTACAAATCAGTTTTTGGTCAACTTTAGATTCGGTTTGGTTATTTGTGGTGCTGATTCAGAAAATGGCTTTGGATAGACCCTATCAGCTGTAGTTTCTGATACAAAACATATTTCATCCAGTAGTTGCAATCTACTCGCCCACAGAAAACCATATGTAGTCATCTAGAGCTGATGTGGTAGTAGTAATCTTTTGTGGGTAGTCAGCCTCTCCCCTCCCGACATCCCTGGTACCTCAGCACTATAAGAAGGTTTCGCCAAACCAGTTGCTCTCAATGTTACATGGTTTTGAGGCAACAGTGGAGTAATGGTGAGGCCATGGACCATATTTTTGTTCTTGTGGACTACTGGTGGACCACAGACCACAGGTTGAGAACCACTGGTCTAGACCAAAACTATGTAGGACTTTATAGATCTAGATCAGCACTTTGAATTTGGCCCAGAAATAAACCATTGTTTTGTCAAGGCAGTTAGATGCTCCCTGTAACTGGCCCCAGTTATCATCCTGGCTTCAGCTTTTGGACTTGTTGAAGCTTCTGATTGGTGTCCAAAGGGAGCTCTATGTAGAGGCACAGTAGTCCTAACCTTGCTTTGGTTAAATTGTCATCTGTCTGATTTTTATTAGCCCAAATTCCTACTAATCTGCAGAGTGGAGCTGACTTTCTGCTAAATGTATATCACCATCTTAAGCAGTTATTCTTAGAATTACTTTCAATTCTTTTGATGTAAACACCTTTGGGAATGCCCAGATGAAAATACAAGGTAAATTATGTTGAAAGCAACTCCAATGATACATGGCTAAATAAGTGTAATAAAACTCCCAACAGCTGCCATTCCTTTTCTATCCAACATACCTTTCTTTCCAAGGCAAGCAGACTCACCAATAGGACAAGTCTCCCCAGGTTTGTTGTTTTAAGGGCGGATGACACACAAGTTCGGTAATGTAGTCTGAATAAGCACACACTTTCAATACGTTTTTACACACAGGGCAAGAGAAACTTGTTGAAATCTGTTAAGCATTAACTTCAGAAAAGGTGAAGGGAATGTGCACACCCAAAGCCTCAAACTAATTTTCTTTCTTTCTTTCCTTTAAAAAAATTAAATACCACCCAACTGGAATGCCCTCAGGAAAGTTTGTAAATATTGTAAAAACACCACAACTGTAAGATCATTTGTTAGTTCCAACTAGAGTAACAATTGAGTAAATAAAGTAGACTCAATGGCTCAGTCCTGCCCAGGACTAACAGTAAAGCTTAGACCAAAGCATCCCAGGTAGCGCCATTCCTTGTAATATCTTCTTTCCAAGTACTTCATATACCCAAAATCAGAGTCAACGGGTGCCACCCATGAATGTTTGAGTGAAAAGAAGTTATTTTGTTGAAATTAGAGAAAACATTAATTGTATTTTAAACTGCTATGATTGTACTATAAAACTAAATGTATGTGCAGATTGAACACTTTTGTCCTTGGTGTCCATTTACCTCTGCCTCCAATATTGGAATCTTAGGTTGTGAGAAGTGCCAGTAATAATCTATATAAATAAACATGTAATGTTCGTTTGTGGGATTAGCATAACTCAAAAACCACTGGGTGGAATTGACACCAAATTTGGATACAATACACCTATCAGGCCAACAAGCGATCATTACTCATAAAAACACTGAAAAACAAAGCGGAAGGGACTTCAAAAGCCCAAAAATTGAAAAGACGCTACAGTGCATGCACAAAAACGACTTCCCCTGGCAAACAAAACACACAATAGCATATCCAGACTCTCTTTCGGACTACAACTCCTAGCATCCCCTAGACCAGGCCCTTTAGGAGAAAAGGAGGATCCAAATGCAATGCTTCGAAGCTACAAGCTTTCTTCTCCTTGGATTTCTTTCAGAGCATCCTAATCCCTGCATATTTCCAATTTCCTATTCCTGGACTGCAACTCCCAGCAATCCTCCAGATAGATAGACTAGATAGAGATAGGTAGATATATAGATTGAACAGGAGGACTGTTGGGAGTTGCAGTCCAATAATAGGTAGAGAAGGAAGAACGGGGAGAAAGAGGAAGGGAAAGAAAAGGTGGGGAGGGGGAAAGAAGGGGAAAAGAAGAGAAAGAAAGAAAGGAAGGAAGGAAGGAAGGAAGGAAGGAAGGAAGGAAGGAAAGAGAGAAGGAGGGAAGGAAGAAAGGAGGAGAGAAAGAGGGAGAAAAGGTTGGCCACAGCAACGCGTGGCGGGTACAGTTAGTAGTAAATAATGGGACAGGAAGTCCTTGAGTTTCCCTTTGGCAAAGAGAAACTGGAAAAAGTTATGTAATTGACATGATATAAAAAGTTGCATTCAAGCCATAAAGTGTTGATTTGTGTGATTAAGAAGTGTGTTAATTAATGGCTGAAATGATAGCTTGGAATATAATGCCTAAAGACCTTGGCCTGCACTTAAATACAATCGGTGCTGACAAAATTACCATCTGCCAGCTGCAAAAGGTCACCTTACTGCACACAGTATTTGCCGATACATCACACAGTCCTAGACACATGGGAAGTGTCTGGTGTGTGATCCAATACAACAGCCAGCAGAATGATCTTGTTTGCTGTGGACTCATCTTGTTGTGTTTCAAATAATAATAATAATAATAATAATAATAATAATAATAATAATAATAATAATAATGTTATTCTTGTACCCTGCCTCCATCTCCCCAAAGGGACTCGGGGCAGCTTACATATGGCACAAAGTATCAAAAACAGAGCATAAAATGAACACACAATAGACTACAATAAAGTAAAACATATAGCATATAAAAACAATAGTTTAAAACTCAGAACAATGCCCAATAACCTATGGTGACAACTATCGTAAGATATGGCCAGACTGTAAACAAGACAAGGGAATGGAATATTGCAAATTGTAGCTAAGGACAAGGGCATGGGATGAAAGTTTATTGCCATAATAGAAAATCACAGAGCTAATCAAATCAACAGAAGGAAGTCCTGAACTCATCATAATTAAGGCAGAAGCTGTCTGTTACAAATAGAACATATTTTTCTATTTCCACAATAGAGGAACAAAATGTTTCTGCCATGAGAAGACCTATAATATAATTCTGTGCCTATCCTAAGTGTTGTCTTAATTAGTACAACTGACTTTATTATCATGTCTGTTTTTGGTATTAAACCACATACAGCCTTTTGGAAGGACTTGGATTTGAACCTAAGAGTTGCAGTTTTGAGGCCAGACTGTTATGGGGCCAGGCAGACCCTCAGGCAGACCCTCAGCCTGGCCCCATAAATAGTAATGCAAGTCTATGAATTCCCTGTTAATGGCAGGGTTGTAATGTTGATATCCATGGGGCAGAGGGGATCCCAGAACTAAACCCTAACAGATACCACGGGTGTCAAGTTAGCTGAAATGCATGCGGGCTGAAAGCCATATGGGACAAAAAATAGTATTTAATCAATGAAATTTAAGTCTGTAAAGGCATTAAATAAAACCACAAAACTGGTAGCCTAAAAGCCTTGAGTAGAAAACAAAACTGCAAATTTTAACTGTCTCTGGGAAAAGGTTTAATCAGAGACGAAGATCCACAGTTTGGGCAGAGCTAGGAAACACTACTTTTTTAGATGATAATTCTCAGTATACCCGTATCAGTATAATGTCACCACAGAAAGTGCCTCTTTCTGCTCAGCACTTGCCTTACTTCAGAAGAACACAGAAAAGGGACCTCTGTGGATAATTTCAGTTGACAGTCAAGTTCACATGAGAAAATGATTCTCTTCAGACATGTTTCCTTAAAAGATGTTAAAACTAACTCACTCTGTCCTTAATTCCTTCTTTGTTTCTGCCTCCACTGCCCACAGTCTCCCTTGGTTTTCTAAATGTCTGGTCCAGGTTCTGGCGGTGTCTACTTCTGGGCAATGGCCATCCAGCAACTGCAGCCAAACACCTTGTGCAAACACCAGCAACCTGTGCCTTTTAAATAAAGCGGCACTGAAGTAACTGCACAAATATCTTTTTCACAGTAATCTGCTTGCTGTCTTTCATGGGTTCCTTAATGACTTCTACCTCCTGTGGAAATTTAGAGGGCACTTGCTTCTTTGCAGTTTTTCAAGGTTAGAAAAATGTCACCTTTTCCCCCCTTCGGCGAGTTATTATATTTGTTTATTTAGTGATGGGTTTTATTTTCATTACTAAAAATTCAGCTTTATAACATGAAGTACCTGCCAGGAGAAATCATATTAAAAATGCTGAGAAATTTCTGGCACATCAAATGCTATGGCAATCGGTACAGGGAAAATATATCTACACGTTTTTTAAAATAAAAAATAGAACCAAAACATCAGTATAGACATACATTAACAATGCCACATCCCTTGGACCCTGAAGTGGTGCACTCTATCAAGAGTTAGGCCGTAATCCACTGCCCATTCTCTGTCATTTCTCTTTCAGCTGACTCTGGAATAAACAAGCAGGTATAAAAGAGGTTGATTGATGTTAACAAACACTCCTTTCTCTGCTGAATAGCTGGTTTTGAGAGGTAGTATATATGTCTTCCACAGTGCACTGGAATGACATTATGGACTTCATCAGACAGAACTGGAGAAAACAGGGGAAAGCCAGGAAAATAGTCTTCTTTGCATGTAGAACTGTCTTATTTGTGTGGGATTCTGTCTTTAAAGAAGATGGGGAATTTACTTACTCCATCATACAGGATTGCCTCTTCTTGACTCTAGCTCAACCATCCATAGAGGAGACACAAGGCATCATTTGCTACACTCCAAGACTGGGAATCATCTCTGTACTTAACACACACTCCAGTCCAAGGTAAAATAGCAAAACAGTTTATTGAAGAACATATGAAAAGCAATTCAGCAAAATAGTATAAAAAAACCAAAGTCCAAATATCAAGATGGTAGGTAGTCCCCTGACATTAAGTCCAGTCATGTCTGACTCTGGGGTGTGGTGCTCATCTCCATTTCGAAGCCGAAGAGCCAGCGTTGTCCGTAGACACCTCCAAGGTCATGTGGCCGGCATGACTGCATGGAGCGCTGTTACCTTCCCGCCGGAGCGGTACCTATTGATCTACTCACATTTGCATGTTTTCGAACTACTAGGTTGGCAGAAGCTAGGGCTGACAGCAGAAGCTCACGCCACTCCCCGGAATCGAACCTGCGACCTTTCGATCAACAAGCTCAGGAGCTAGTGCTTTAACCCACTGCGCCACCGGGGAGGCCTTAAATATCAGGAGAAATCCACAGAAATCAAAGTATATGAATAGCATCAAAAAAGAACAATACAAAAGCAGAATAAATCCAAAACATGAGATTCAGGAACTGTCCTCAAAAACTTGGAATCATGAAACATGAGCAAAAAGGGAACATGGAACTAAAAATCCCTTGACTTGACAAAAGTTCTATACTCAAACAATAACGTTGCCTCAACTGGCGACTGCTGGTCTAGCTAATATAGACAGAAAATCATGCCGTATCCCGATGGAAACTGATAAAGACTTCTAGGCTAATAGGCATCATGACCTTCATACACTGTCCTGAGAAGTTCTGTGTTGACGGAATGAAAATCTCCTACCTAACTGCTTATTAGTCTGCCTACCTGGATTTTCATTTTCATCCTCTGAGCTCAGTTCTGTTTCTGACCTTGCTTCTCTAGCAAATTGCCTTTCTGGAATGTGGCCTTCAGACAGAAGATAACTAAGTCCAATTCCATTCTTGATACCTCCTTCAAAAACCAAGTTACAATAAAAATATGAGAAGTAGTTGGCCTCCAATCATAGAAACAATACTGGTTTTCCATTCATATTTTGACAAATATCAGTTTAGGCTGAACCTGGAAATATCAAAGAAAAAGCAAACTTCCAAGACTTACAATTCTTAAGAATTTATTGTTCTCTGAGGGACGGATGCAGAACTCATTCCATTAATTCTACTGTAAAGCAATTACTACTCTGTATACCGTATATACTCGACTATAAGCCGGGTTTTTCAGCCTTTTTTCAGGCTGAAAAACCTCCCCTCGGCTTATATTCAGGTCAGGGAACGAGGGAGGAGGAGGGAAAGGCAAGCCTTCCTCGGCAGCCTTGGTGGCAGCAGAGGAGGGGGGGAGCCCCTGCAGCAGGCTTTTCCACAGGCTTGCTCTCCTTCTTCCTTGTCCCATGTGCGGCCGCAGTAGCGGGGGCAGTGGCAGGAGGAAGCAGAAAAGCCGCGCATGGGTCGAGGGGGAGGGGGGAGGGGAAAGTTCGCACCGTTCCCCTTCCTCTCTTGCAGAGTGCACACCTTCTTCGGCGGCGGAGGCAGGAAAGACGGGTGAGGGAGAAGGTAAAGGTGCGTGCATTTCTCTCCTCCCATGCCCCGTGTGCGCCTTCCTCGGCAGCTGCAGTAAAGGCGCATGTGGGGCATGGGAGGAGAGAAAGGCGTGCACCTTTCCCTTCTCCCTTGCGCGTCTTTCCTGCCTCTGCCGCCGAAGAAGATGTGCGCAGCAAGAGAGGAAGAGGATCAGCGCGCACTTTCCCCTCTCCCCTCACCCCATGCACGGCTTTTCTGCTTCCTCCCGCCACTGCCCCTACCACCGCGGCCGTTCATGGGACAAGGAAGAAGGAGAGCAAGCCTGTGGAAAAGCCTGCCACAAGGGTTCCCCCACTCCTCTGCCACCGCTGAGGAAAGCTCGTGCTCCGCGAGGGGTGGGAGGGAATGACAGAAAGACTGGGTGGCCATCTGTCAAATTGACCAGTAGCAGCTGCAATTCTCACCCTCGGCTTATACTCGAGTCAATAAGATTTCCCAGTTTTTTTGTGGTAAAATTAGGTGCCTCGGCTTATATTCGGGTCGGCTTATACTCGCGTATATATGGTAATTTAGTTAAGATAAACTGTTCTCTTCATTAAACCATAGTTAGTGTTGCTAAATTACCTGTCTGAACTTATCTCTCTCTATGAGCAAACTAGGAGGTTAAGATCTTCTGGGGAGGCCCTGCTCTTAGTCCCACCTCTTTCGCAAGTACGGTTGGTGGAGATGAGAAACAGGGCCTTCTCAGTGGTGGCCCCTTGGTTATGGCACTCCCTTCCTAAGGAAATTAGATCAGCCCCCTTCCTCCTGACCTTCAGGAAAACGCTAAACACATGGCTGTGGGATCAAGAATAATGGAATAGTGCAATGACATTTTGGAATGGCCTGGACTACGATTTTGGACAATGTGATTTTAGTAAGTGTTTTTAATTATTATTTTAATATCTTTGTTTGTTTATTATGAATGTATGTCATTGAATTGTTGCCCTTGTATGTAAACTGCCTTGAGTCCCCTACGGGTTGAGAAAGATGGGGTATAAATTGGGTAAATAAATAAATAAATAAATATTCTGACTGGTTAATTTAGGAAATAGTACACAGTGTATCTAGTTGCAACCGTAACCATTTACACAATTTAATCTCTGTAGCTAAAACATTATACATTGTAAACTACATTAAGAACATCTAAATATAATTAGAGAAGACAATTATGCTGGGGGAAGTAGAAGGTAAAAGGAAGAGGGGCCGACCAAGGGCAAGATGGTTGGATGGCATCCTTGAAGTGACTGGACTGACCTTGAAGGAGCTGGGGGTGGTGACGGCCGACAGGGAGCTTTGGCGTGGGCTGGTCCATGAGGTCACGAAGAGTCGGAGACGACTGAATGAATGAACAACAACAAATATAATTATATTTATTTGAAAGGCCAATTCCAATATACACAACCACAGTTCTTTAGAAATGCAATGAAATGCAATTTCAGTCAATTCAAGTTAATATTCTGCTAGTGGCTAAGAACACAGTAATAGAACTAAATATAGATTTGGATATCACTGTGAGTGTGTATATGCACCATATCTATCTATATATGGGATTATTGTGCCTCACATAACTTTGTGTGTATCAGGTTATGTGAGCCACAATAACATCAACTGCAACAAACAAATGGAGAACGAGCCTGTAAGTCAAAAATAAAATTATGAAGTGTTATATTTCTCCTCTAGCAACACGCTCCTCCCATGTGATTCTGCCTAGTTCTCGGTTACACATCTGTATTATTCTTTATGTGGGATATAAATTGCTCCCCCAGCCCACAGTATTCTGCCATTTAGCCATTAATCTCTGAAATGTGATTTTCATCCGACATAATTTCCGCCATGTCAGAATAGTTGCCTTTCAGAACTGGAAGCCATTGAGTTTGCTCCTTGCCTATAATTGATCATCTTGTACGCTTGGGGCCATTGCAATCCTTTTCTAAAAAATGTAATGCAATGCAATCCAGTTCATCATACTCCCAAAGAGGACAGGAAAAGCATGGACTCACATTTCTCCTTTTTCATCTCTGTAAGATAACAGTAAAACTGCTGGGGAAAGTACATGTGCCATTCCTCTTCCTCCCCCCCCCCCCCCACCCCTTCCCTTTCTTTCTTTCTTTCTCTCTCTCTCTCTCTTTCACACACAAACAATTCAGAAATAATTGTTCTAAATTTTCACATTACATTTTTTTTCCAAACTGGAAAACAGCTCAATCCACATTAGAGATGTACAAGCATAAGAAGACCAAAGCGATAGCCCATATAATGAAAGAAGATAAAAAGATATCCCTTTCCCCCAGTAAAGTACAGATCACACACAGTCTACATTATTATTATTATGTAATGTTGGTGGACAGGAAAAAAGATTTAAAAATGGGCTTAAAGCTATCCTTAAAAACTGTGGCATAGACACCGAGAACTGGGAAGCCCTGGCCCTTGAGCGCTGTAACTGGAGGTCAGCTGTGACCAGCAGTGCTGCAGAATCTGAAGACGCACAAATGGAGGGTGAAAGGGGAAAACATGCCAAGAGGAAGGCGTGTCAAACCAACCCTGACCAGGACCACCTTCCACCTGGAAACCGATGGCCTCACTGTATTTTAGTAAAAGTAAAGGTTTTTCCCTGACATTAAATCCAGTTGTGTCCGACTCTGGGAGTTGCTGCTCATCTCCATTTCTGAGATGAAGAGCCCACATTGTCCGAAGACACCTCCAAGATCATGTGGCCGGCATGAGTGCATGAAGGTTGCCTTCCTGCCAGGGCAGTACCTATTGATCTACTCACATTTGCATGTTTTCAAATTGCTAGGTTGGCAGAAGCTGGGGCTGACAGCAGGAGCTCAGCCTACTCCCCAGATTTGAACTGCTGACCTTTCAGTCAGCAAGTTCAGCAGCTCAGCAGTTTAACCCACTGCGTCACTGGGGGATGCCTGTGTTTTATAAGACCTTAATTCATTCTGTCAACCATGGTGCTTTTTCCAGATTTTGCTTCATGCTAGTAGACTTGGGGTAGGAAATATTGTATTGCTTCTATTCCAAGGCACACCTTTTCCCCAGATAAGTATTTCTAAAAATTCTGTACATCTTAGAATCACGGTGCTGATAAACAGATCAAGCCTTTTTCTGTTGGTGGTGCTGAAATTAGTGTGTGCCTTACAATCAACAGCTTCTGAGAATTGAAGAAATTTGGTAATACACAAAACAACATGTATTTTTCTACAAAATGCATGTTATGTTGCATTTTGAATGGAGAAAAGAAATTTATTTTCATCAACAAAAATAGCTGCTAGAACTCACTTGGGGACTTCTATCATTGTAAGAAGACTAATTGTGAAAAATAGAATTGAACAGGTCTGCAACATCCATATCAAGCATGGGCTACCATTGCATGAAGTCATCCACTGAGTTGTGCAAAGACCACGCTGTGGAATTTCCTCATAAGCCTTGAGTTGATTCATAAATGAGTTTTGTTTAAAATGTCCAGCTGCGGAGACTTGGCAAGGGGTCTGCCACACATACCACTCACACTAATTCAGTTGTCACTTGGAGAATGGAGCTTTTACACAACATGCCTTTCCTCTGATTGATGATGTACCTAAACATGTCTGTGTAAGAAATGCATACAAGTGAGTTAAGTGGGTTCTGCTCTGAAACAAAAACCATGCCTAGGAACTACAAAAAAACAATCAACTATTTGGGGAGGGTAAAGAGCCTAGGAAAGCATTCCAACCCCCATCATAGCTTCCTTATGTTCTATGTGGTTAGGAAGTTCACAATGTGAAATGTGGAGCATGCAGCTAAGCTGAATTTTCTCTCACATGGTTTGGACTGGGTTCACCATATATAGCTGAGTGATTTAATATTTATCCTTCATGTCCATGATCCTAATCATCATTGTTGTCCTCATTCCTTTTACTAAATTCTTCCCCGCTTCCTTATGGAATGACAAAAATAAACTCGACTCATGTCAATGCAATTTTTTTACTGTTTACCTCTCGTACAATGGGATTGGAGGGAATTATTTAACAAGAGAAAAAACTATTTGGGATGATGGTTAAAGGTTCCTCCTTGTGCAGTGAAGCTTATCTGGGTTTGGGCTCTTCAGCTAAAGTGTCATGAAACTCATATATTTGGGGGTTTTTTTTATCGTGTCAGGAGCGACTTGAGAAACTGCAAGAATTGACCATCTGCAAGGACGTTGCCCAGGGGATGCCGGGATGATTTGATGTTTTTATCATCCTTTTGGGAGGCTTCTCTCATGTCCCCGCTTGGGGAGCTGGAGCTGACAGAGGGAGCTCATCCACCTCTCCCCGGATTTGAACCTGTGGCCTGTTGGTCTTCAGTCCTGCCAGCACAGGGGTTTAACCCACTGCGCCACCGGGGGCTCATATACTTGTATAATGTGGATGAATCCTATTATATTCTATGCTTAATCATAACAGAGGTCCACTTATTCCCATGGGTTTGCTTCTGGGGTGAGATTGGGGACTTGCTATTTCATCGTGTTTGATAACTCCAATTTCTCATGTACTTTTTCCAGGAATGACAAAATATACCATTTTTGACACTAGGTAGGAAACCTGTTCTATTCACAGGAACATAAAACAACTCCCAGGAATTTCCACTTTTTGCATTAACACACACACCTACAGAAGTGTACTCCCAATCATAATTACTACATTTTTGTTTTCAGTCTCTTTGTCACATTTGGAGCTGAAGGCAATATCTCAATATGCCATGTACATACACAGCATTGTACCACGCACAAAGAAACCAGGAAAATTTAGACCACCAAGATTCCTATTTATCTGAAACTCCTCAGGCCTTATCAACTAGAAATGTGTTAAATTATCAAATATTTAACAGCTATTTTTATTGCACCTTCAAAGGAATAATAATAAAGCTCCCTGCAATCTAACCTATGGACACTTACTTAGAAATAGATGACATTGAACATATGAGAACATTTCTAAGTACACATTTAAATTCATATTTAAGAATGTTAATGAATACAGATTGTGAAAGTAGTAGCACTAATATGTTGCTATTTCCCATTAAGCCAACCTCATTTTATGGTGGTTCTATTAATGGAAGACCTCCAAGAGCCCTAGGTCTGCAAAACCTAGGCTCTCTTGAATGAATCCATCCACCTGGAGTATATGTTCCTCTTTTTTACTGCCTTCCGCTTTGATGGGCATTATCTTTTCCAATGAGCCACATTGTCGCATGATATGTCCAAAGTAGAACAATCATCTTGGCTTATGCAAAAATTTGCAAATAGTCAAAATTAGTAACAACCTACCCATCAAAGTCATTTGCTGCATAAAAACAGTTCTGAGGACCTGCTTGTGAAATACCAACAAGTATCTAATCAAGGCTTTCCTTCTGTTCAGCATTGTTGCTTCTTTCTTATGCCAGAAATGAGTAAGAATGGATGAATAAATACAACAACAAATGAAAAAAATTAAGGTACCCAAGATCATAGAAATGGATCAACCTCAGAATATTCTCTGTCACTGAATGGTTGGCAGGTCTTGGGTTCTGAATGAAAAAGTCTCCTTCAACATGAAACCTAAACTTGTTTCTTTTCTTTTCTGCTGATTGTTCTGATCTTCTGTGTTTTTAGTTATAGGCTATTTCTTCAACCTTTTCTGATTATATCACCTTCCTAATCCTAGACCCAACATGGACTGTTGAATATGTGGGGTGAAAACCTTGATAGTATGGCATTCTTTGGGAAGCTGTTTCCAGTATATACAGACTTAATTCTCGCTGTAAGCCGGGGCAATTCCTAACACAAGTGGAAAATGCGCTCCAGCTCCCTGCGGTCTCCCTGTGGCTTGCTGCCCTTGCCGTATTATTTTTGAACAGCCTGCAAAAGACTGTGTGCTCCTCTTTGCTCCATTTTGCAAATCCAATAACCAAACCTACCCAGCTTCTGGGTGGTCCTGGAGAAAGTGGAGGAAAGCCACTCTGTGCCAGTGTGATATAACAATAGCAATAAACACTGCCGTTACTTTGACAGGTTTCCTCAAAATCACTTCAACAATGAGATCTTTCCACCAGGCTCTTCATTTCATTCCATGCCTTTTATTTTTTTCTGCACTCTTCATTCTCAGGTGCCCCTAGTGATCATGCTGCATAGTTCTTAAAACTGGGTTGTTGTAGGTTTTTTGGGCTGTATGGACATGTTCTAGAAGCATTCTCTC
This sequence comes from Anolis sagrei, assembly GCF_037176765.1. Taxonomy (NCBI): domain Eukaryota; kingdom Metazoa; phylum Chordata; class Lepidosauria; order Squamata; family Anolidae; genus Anolis; species Anolis sagrei. The sequence goes on from NC_090024.1 coordinate 228,550,762, forward strand.
CTGATGTTTGCCTGCATCTATGACAGGCATCCTCAGAGGTTGTGAGGTCAGACCACACAACCACTGAGGATGCCTGCCATAGATTCAGGAGAAACATCAGGAGATAATGCTTCTAGAACATGGCCATACAGCCCAAAAAAACCCTACAACAACCCAGTGATTCTGGCCATGAAAACCTTTGACAGTTCTTAAATCTATAAGTCACAAGATTGCCCAGTAAACATTTAAACTGAGATGGAAACATGTGGCCTTCTAAATGTCCAGGGACTGCAAATTCAAACAATCCCAGCCAGGACAGCTAATGGGAAGAGACAAATGTGAGCACACACACCAACATTTCACCTATGAAAACAAGGATATATATGGCCAAGCACTATTAGATTGTGATTAAAATGGCAAACACTCTTAATAACAGATAACACATAAGCTGTTCGGTTTTGTCTGAGTCAACAGTGAAGTACGGTAGATTGTCCTCTCCTCTTCCCCTGCTGAATTAACTGAGTGCAGACTATATTCACATTTTGAATGAAAGTTGCTCTTTGAGATTTGAATGAAAGTTGCTTTTTGAGATCAGCAAGAAGAATGAACACATCTTGAGAGCCTTTTCCATTAAAAGTGAATTTGCTTGAAGAGACGCTGTCCTGGTTTCCATCTGTGAAATGTTGGACATAATGAGAGCTGCATAGGAGGCAGTCAAACCAAAAGTCACTAAATTACCAAAGGAGGAGGCAGGATGAGTTCCTGATACTGTGTTTGAGGCTAGTGGGCAGAAGAATACAGTTTTCAACTAGCCCTATGAAAATGCATTGCTCCAGATCTGACTGCTCAGAACAAGTTTTCACCCTATGCTGGTTATTCAGATATCTTACTTGTCGTCCCCCCCCCCCCCCCAATTCTTTCCCAGGACATCCCCAGTCTCACATCCCTGACAGTAGCCTGCTTTAGAGCGCCATGCATGCTGAAACCTTCCAACTTGCCAAACATAGTTCTGGCAATAATGTGCTTTTTTCTGAACTGCCAACAATGCTGCTGTTCATGAACACAGCTCAGGTGGATGCCATCTGACAACCAGGGTACAAGTTATTCTGCAAAACCGTTCCAAGGAATCTAGCATGATGGAATCTAGCATTAAAAGGAGGCATTTTATGATATACAGGAAGTTCCATAGACCTCATGCTCATTGCTCCATGGGATAAACACTCACATTCCCTCTACCTCCTCCCACAAGGTTCCTTCTTCACTTATGGACAACAGATGTGTGCTGAAAGAGCTATGTGTCCTACAAGAGAATACGCAGATTGTCCCATACCTATCAGCTTTCCCTTTTAATTCCCTAGATATATGATTTCCTGGTTGCCTGGTACCAACTGAATTTGTACCCAGTACTGGAGCTTGCCTCTCTCTGATGAGGTATGCTGTTAGTTTTGTGGATTAGTAGACTAGGGGAGGCTTGGAAATCTTGCCATCTACCAAGATAAATGAAGTCCAGCAATGATGGCAGCTTTTCAAATACAGTGTTTTTGAAGTTACAGATAAATACCATAATCAGGTGTTTTATTGAGTCTACAATTGATGGACCATGTTTCATGGGTTGGGCCGTACATAGAACACTGAAAGTTACATTTATAGTTGTAGAGCTACTCCTAATTATTAGTCCCAACTAGAGTAGAGCCACTTAATGAATGGAACTTCTCACTGTTAAATGCCATTCTCTTCTTGCTCTTGCTCTTCACCTCAGCTTTGCAACTCATGAAGGCTGGTGTCAACTTGACTCCTCCTCTTGGTCTAAATTTTCTGATTCCATAGGCTGAGTTATAACTGTTGCAGTGGAATTAAAAGGGTTCTGGGCAATAGTATGATAGCTGTGACCCTATGCTACACTGCTGGTGCAACACAGGTCTGAATTAGGAGAACATGTGCATGAGTGAGAGCACCAAGTGAGAGACACAGCTGCGGTGGAGTCGCTGCAATGGAAGGAAGGATAAAAAGAGTCTGATTTCTATGGAATAGAAGGTCTAGAGACGACGACTGGGACGACTGACCATTGTATTTATTGAATGTAATTGCTGTTTTGCTGTTTTAATGTTTTTAATGTTTTATTGCAATATGAAGTATGATGTTTACTGATTGTATGTATTTTACGGTTGGAAACCGGTCTGAGTCCCTCAAGAGAGGTGAGAAGGTCGGTATATAAAACTTTTAAATAAATAAATAGAGCCTGGGAGCAACCACTGAGAAGGCCCTTTCCCATATTCCCACCAAATGTACCCATGAGAGTGGTAGAACAGAGGAAAGATCTCAGGGCAAGGCAGGTTTGTGTAAGAGATGATGGCCCTTCAGATAGCCTGGACCTGGGGCTTTGTAGGTTCCAACCAAAATTTTTAATTGTGCCCCAATACAGACCAGCAACGAGTGGTACTATTGCAACAAGAGAATTGTGTGCTGTCTGTAATGAGCCCCAGGTAACACTTTGGGTGAAGCTCTTTGGGCCAACTGAAGTTTCCAAACACTATTCAAAGGCAGTTCCACAGAACAGTGCTCTATAGTAATCCAAATGGATAAAACTAAGGTATGTATATAAATATGTGTCTGTTTTAATGTTCAGTACAGGAAAACTATTTCATACTTCACACATAACTTTGGAATAATTTTCCAAAAGGAGGTTAGTCACCTTTGAGAATCTAGAGAGATCATTTTACATAACTCAGCTTGAGGCTTTTTCCAAATACCACCACTTTCCATATTTCTCTATGCACAACAGCTCCTTAACACCCCATCTAAAAAAAAAAAGAAGATACAAGAAAGAAGACATAAAGAACAGGAAATATGTCCCTTTTGGGAGATGGTGGTGGGATATAAAGATGATGATGATGATGATGATGATGATGCAACCTATTAAAATGAAATCTGGACAAACATGGTAATTATTAATCAGACTGTAAAAAAATCATGTTTGGATTAAAAAAGAGATGCATTTAAATCTTTCTCCATTTCAATGCAACAAAATTGGAAAAGTTGGGTACTACAATTTGGATACTACAATGAATTTTCTATGTTGTGTATGATGTGTAAATTGGACAATCATTGTCACTATTTTTCTTCTGAGAATCCTATTTAGGTTTTTTAAATAGATGCTTATGACTCAGATTTTAAAACCAGCCAGCCTGAATTCTTATGTGAGTAGATTATGTAAAGGAAATGTTTGGACTTAAATTTCTGTAAGAAATCCAAAACTATTTGATTTGTGGTGTTTTGTTGTTTGTTTGTTTGTTTGTTTTTTACAATAAGCCCTTGGTATCTGCTTGGGTTTGGTTCCAAGGCCCCCTGTGCATACCAAATTTAACGAATGCTCAAGTCCCATTATATACAAATTGTGTCTTTATTGTTTAATAATTTTTATGGTTTGGTACAAGAAGCAGAAACAGCATAGAAAGAACAGGGACAGGTTCCTACATCGCAACAATGAGGGAGAGGGAGAGCAGCACAATTAAATATGTTTGAGCAAAGAGGTCAATTAAGCCTTGCATAAGGAAACAAAAACACTTTGAACCTTCTAGAGACCACCTTAAACTGTCTTCCAAATAGTTTCCTGGGATGCTGTTTTCTTTCTACAATTTGCATTATGACTTCCATTTTATAGATTTATCATATTGTTTTGGTATTATTTATTTATGAGAAATAGTGTGGGTAGTTGATAGAGCAAACTGATCTGCTTTCCACTTTTTTCTCTGTTTTGTACTTCATACAGACTTAATAATGGATTCTAGTGGCAGCTGCTATTTAACTCTGCCTGTTCTAGGTAAGTACTCGTGACTACAGTAGGATCAGTAAAGTAGTATCCCATTCTTTCCCATTTCAAACTTTATTCCATTGTTTATTGCAGATACATTTCAACAATATCCTCCACGAACAATGACTCCTTAAAAACTTCCAGCTAGCTCCCCAAAGGATGAGAAAGATTAGGTATGAAGCCAGGCAAGCACAAAAAGATTTTGTAGAAAGGAGCTGCTTTGTTAGTTAAACTCCCACAATATTTTTTATTATTAGGGGAAGGAGGAACTGCTGTCTTGGCATAACATTTCTCTCTTAAAGTCCTTCTTCCCTTCCCCAAGTGGTTCTTGCTGTTCTTCAACGCACTCAAGAGACTTGGACAAGATCTTGTTACTGATGTCATTTTGGGAGGGATTAATTGGAACAGAAGGGAACATGGGCTCTCACGTTGTTTTGATTGGGTAACCTCTCCAGGCTTGTTTTGACCGCTTAGAGATAGCCTGGACGTGCTTGGCCTCACATGCATCACAATGTAAACAGCAGCTCTGAGTACAACAATTAACAGTGTGGCTCTATGTTTGTTCTCTCTAAAAGGGAGCTGAGCAAGGGAGCTGAGGAGCAGTCCAGCTCCAAAATTAAAGGACAGCAAATGGGGGCTGGCTAATTCATACCAAAGTCATAAACTGGGAGGGAGGATCTTCTGGGGTTTTATAAACATCTCAAGCTGCTTCAATTCCCCAGTGTGATGTCAACAGAAACTCTCTGGAGGACCGTGGCATTGTTATCCATCATCCGCCATCTGCTCTTCCTCCCCTACTGTATAGCAGGAGGCATTTGAGTAAAAGGAGTCCACAAAGGCAGCTGGAATCTCAACAGCTTGAATGTATGCCAGTCAGTTTCTCAGATTGGTTAGGAAATCCAAGCTATTAATCTCCTCCCGAGTCTGGAGATAATGCTGTCCAACAGTTGTAAGGTTGTGTTGTCTAAACAGTGAGATAACCCTCATCATCAAGTAAAGGTATAAATGCCATTAGGAGATAGATGATTTAAACCCATCTAGACATTTGCTAGTGAGTCTGGATTTGTGGCATTGGCTGTGATGAAATGGGTGTTTTCATAGCTAGATATGGGATAATAACATAGCATGGAATGTCATCTTTCAAAAACCCATGGATTGTGACCTCTTTAATTTTTTCCCGTTATGTCCACTCACTGGCTATCTATCTTGTAGGGACTTGTACAGATAGATGCATCTATCTGTTTTACTTATTCCGGCATTCACTTACTCTAGAAAGTTCTCTCCATCACATTTACGAAGAACTTTGCAATTTTTGGAAGCCTTTGTTTAAATATTGAAAACACCGCTAACTAAATTCTCAGCTGTTCTCAGTACAAAAAAGATCATAGTGTGCTTGCCATAAGGTTGTTAAAACTTATCTGATTCACATCCAGACTCTTCAGAGATAAGTACTAAAAGCCCTTGGCCTGAAGGAGCAAATACCTCAATGTTGCTTTCTCCCACATGCAAAATGTTTAAATACAAAGCTATTTCCCTTGAATGAAGAAGAAAATAATTGAAGAAGCAGATGTTACAGTAGACAAAGGGCGGGATATTCCAAATTGACAAGTGGGTCTTCCAGATTACAGATTATTAGACTATATATCCAGATGTCCTCTCTCTATTTTTTCTATCAAATGGCATTTCTACCATAATAACTGGAAGATTGGCAATAATTTTCTCGGTGCAATTCTCTGGTCAATGTCCATTAGAAGCTGATTATAGACTCATGTTGGAGGACCTCTAGAAATCTCTAGTTTCTTCAACACGACTCAGTGGTCAGGTTCTGGTGGAAGTTGAGCATAGAGTTGAACTGCAGAATCTAGACCAGGCATGGCCAAACTCCAGCCCTCCAGGTGTTTTGGACTTCAACTCCCAGAAATATCAGCCAGCTTATCAGCTGTTATGAATTCTGAGAGTTGAATTCAAAACACTTGGAGGGTCGAAGTTTGTCCATGCCTGGTCTATGAAATCTGAGAATAATCAAAACCTCAAATGTTAAACCAGAAACTGTGGAGGTCTGATCATAGTTGCCGGTAAAATTTATGAAGAGAGGGAGAGCCAGAGAGAAGATGCAGTTGCCAAGGCTAAGAGGTAGGCTCTTTCCACTTTGAGTAAAGTACAGTAGAGTCTCGCTTAACCAACATGAATGGGCGGCAGAATGTTGGATAAGCAAAAACGTTGGTTATTAAGGGGGATTAAGGAAAAGCCTATTAAACATCAAATTACGTTATGATTTTACAAATTATGCACCCAAACATCATGTTTTACATCTAATCGACAGAAAAAGCAGTTTAATACACAGTAATGTTATGTAGTAATTACTGTGTTTACGAATTTAGCACCCAAACATTGCAATGTATTGAAAACATTGTCTGCAGCAATGCGCTATTTATTTTTCTAGGCAGCAATGCACAACGAGCCTCTCCATATGCTGGGCGCACACAGGGAGGAACAAGATGCAGACGGTGCAGGCTAGACATTGTGCTCGATGGGAAAAGTCTATGCCGGCCACGTCTTGTCCCTCCCGGTGGCTCGAGGTGCTCAGAGAGGCCCATTGCATGTTGCTGCCTAGAGAAACAGCTGTAGATCCAGGTGGGAGGCAGACTGCGTTGGATAATACAGAATGTTGGATGAGTGAACGTTGGATAAGTGAGACTCTACTGTAGTGGAACTTTCAGTTGTTTACTTATCATGGAACAAATGGGGGGAATCCCGAAATTGCAATTTCTTTGATGTATTTCCATCTGTTTTGCACTTTTTGTTTAATTCTTTAAGATTTGAATCCTACTCCTGAAATACAACTAAGAGCACTGAACTCAGGTCCTTCAGCTGCTTGGAGTTTTGGTGACATTGCATACATATCAAATATATCAGTTGTATTGTTAAATATATATAGGTAATGGTAAAGGTTTTCCCCTGACATTAAGTCCATTCGTGTCCGACTCTGGGGTGTGGTGCTCTAAGCCGAGGAGCCGGCATTGTCCATAGACACCCCCAAGGTCATGTGGCCAGCATGACTGCATGGAGCACCGTTACCTTCCCACCGGAGTGGTACCTATTGATCTACTCACATTTGCATGTTTTCAAACTGCTAGGTTGGCAGAAGCAGGGGCTGACAGCGGGAGATCACACCGCTCCCTGGATTCAAACCTGCGACCTTTCGGTCAACAAGCTCAGCAGCTCAGCGCTTTAACCCACTGCACCACCGTATATATACTTTGTGTCTCATTGTATTTGCAGTTAGAAAGAGATCACCATCTGGTTCTAGCAACTGAAGCCTGCAGCTGCCCACATCTGGAAATGACTGGAGAAGGAAAGGTTGGCTAATGCTGGTCTGACACATACCAGGAGCCTTTGGGCCGCCCCAGTGTTAAATTGGCCATGCAGGGCAGGAGATAGCAGCCTTCCTGTGCTGCTCACTGTAGACAGGGTGAAACCTTATCTTAGGCTAAGGACTAATTAGGTGTACTGGGCCATTAGCCATCTCAGAGCATTGACTGATGAAAAACATAATTCGTGGCGACTTTCATAAACAAAACCCAGAATGCTGTAGAATTAACTTAAAAGGAAAGCAGCTGCTCCTAATGGAAACAGAGCCCCGTTTTCTCTCTTAAATACTTCCCTATCTTTCTGGCGGGAGCTACTACAGAACTGGAAGTGTGGCTGGACAGACGATAAAAGAAAAATCTAGTGACAGAATTTCCCTTGGCTGCAGAGAGCTAATGCTGTAGTTTTCTGATATAACCTAAAATTAGGACACCCCGCTTTGTGCTTATTGTTACCAGCAATTTGGTTTGGAATGAAAACTGTTTTACACATTATTACTTCACAAAATTAAGTGATAGAATTTCGAATTGTATCAATTTAAACAATAGATGCCTGAGTGTAAGGTATATTTTATAATGTTTTTCTCAGTAAACTAATTACCCTGCGGTGTCATAAAATATCAAGGAGAGGACTTCGTTACACCGTTTGCTATATGCTAGAAGCATTACAATTGACTCTCCATTTTTGCAAATTTAACTTTGGTGGATTTGATTAAAATGTTATTTCTAGGAATATCTAGGGCCTCCAGGGAGATGTTATAGCAGGCATGGGCAAACTTTGGCCCTCCAGGTGTTTTGGACTTCAAGTCCCACAATTCCTAATAGCCAGTAACAAAATTTAACACAATTTAACACAATTAAAACCCTAGCAGACTGTGCAAAAAAAATGTACAAACCCTACCTCCTCCAAGGTGAACTGAACCATCTAAACTGGGCTCTACAGGCCAATGGATACTCCACCACAGCACCAAGAACAAGCCATGAGAGTAACATCAAGGGAACCTCTGACCGCACAGGGAAGCTGATGAAGAAACACAACCTACAAACTATCTACAGACCCACTAAGAAAATCCAACAAATGCTACGTTCAGCAAAGGACAAGAGGGATCCTCTCACTTCTGCAGGAGTCTACCGTATACCATGCAGTGTGGACAAGTCTACATAGGGACCACCAAACGCAGCGCCCAAACACGAATCAAGGAACATGAAAGGCACTGCAGACTAATTGAACCTGAGAAATCAGTCATAGCAGAGTACCTGGTGAAGCAACCTGGACGCAGAATATTATTTCAGAACACAGAAATGCTGGACCACACTAACAACCACCATGTCAGTCTACACAGAGAAGCCACTGAAATCCACAAGCATGTGGACAATTTCAACAGAAAGGAGGAAACCATAAAAATAAACAAAATCTGGCTACCAGTATTTAAAAAAACTCTAAAATCAGGAGAGTAAATAAAGAACAACACTAAAAAACAGGGGAATTCCATACAAGAATCAATCAGGGCCAGCTAATACCTCCCAACAAAGGTTCCCCTGGCAGCAATCAGCCAGGCTTTGAAGCTACAAGGCTACAATGCCAATCAAGGTGGCCAACTGCAACATTCACATTTGCCTCAAGCAGACAAGAGTTCTTCCCTCCCTCCCTGGATATACCACAGATATATAATCTCAATTTGCTAAGTTTCCAACAGACCTCACAACCTCTGAGAATGCCTGCCATAGCTGTGGGCAAAATGTCAGGAGAAAATGCTTCTGGAACATGGCCATACAGCCCAGAAAACTCACAGCAACCTACATTTGTTCTCATTTTCGTACAGGTCCTGTGCCTCTAACCTCAGTAAAGGTGGAAGGCTGGCTGTACTTCATTATTTACTGAGGTTCTGCTTTGGAAGCCACAATCTAGTGAGGCTAGAAAGATAGTGAAAGGAAGCATTGACCACACCACCCATTGTACAAAAGACACAAGTTCACTAAGCAATCTCTTATTATTTTAAGATGATTTATGATATATTTATTTTGAAAGGCAATGGAAGGTCATGGTCGAATGCTTTTTTAATGATCTTTTAGCACATAGGATCCAGCTTTATCTCTTTTTTAAAAACTACAGTTTTATGTTGATTTATATATTTGTAAGCCCCAGCAAGTGAGGCAGAGCGTAAAAACGAATAAAAGTTAAATAAACACAGATAAGTAATCCTTTGTCTGCCAGCTAAAGTGGGACTGTGAAACTCCCGAGGGAGCCGTGTGGGAGCTGCGGGCTGGAGAGGATGAAGAGGGCTTGACCAAAGGAATTAGAAGTCCTTCCCAAAGATCAGTTGAGACAGATATAAATGAGGCCATTTGTCCTTGTACCACTCACTCTATTAGCTACAGCATTTTGCTGCCAGAGACCATGCTAGCTAAAAGATTGTGTCAACTGTAGTTTAAAAAATAACGTTTCTAAACTCTGGATGAGGAGGGTACAAGTTTCCTTCTGTCACAAAGTCATGGCCTGAACAAAAATCTTTTCCGTTGAATATGTATGGTGGTTCCATAAAACTTACCTCTACAAAATTTCTCCTTTGGAACTGCTGTGAACCCTTTGATTTGTTTCTAGAACCAGGTAGTCATGAGATAAACTACAATCGACCCTTGGTATCCACTGGCAGTTGGTTCTAGGAGTGCTCTAGCTGGAGGTCAGCTGAGACCAGCAATGCTGTAAAATTTGAAGAGGCACAAATGGAGGGTGAAAGACAGAAATGTACCATAAGGAAGGCACATCAAGCCAACTCTGGCCGGGATCACATTCCACCTGGAAACCGATGCACTCACTGCGGGAGAACATGCGGGTCATGAATAGGGCTCCACAGTCACCCACCGCCAGGACAACGCACTTGGAGGACAATCTTATTCGGACAACTAGGGATCACCTAAGTAAGTAAGTAAGGTCCTAGGACTCCACAAAATCTATGGATGCTGAAATCCCATCATATAAAATGGCACAGTAAAATGACGAACCATATATAAAATGGCAAAATTAAGATTTGCCTTTTGGAATCTTTTTAAATTCCAGGTTCATCTACATCCATAGATGTAGAATCTGTGGATATTGAGCAGTGGTTCTCAACCTATGGGTTCCCAGGTGTTTTGGCCTACAACTCGCAGAAATCCCAGCCAGTTTACCAGCTGTTAGGATTTCTGGGAGTTGAAGGCCAAAACATCTGGGGACCCATAGGTTGAGAGCCACTGATATAGAGAATTGACTACTGTCTTCAGTTCACTAATGCTTCTAAATCTTGGATCTTAAATAAAAGGGGTAAGTGTCCCTCACACAGGTGATCCTACCATTGTTGTCAAGGCTGGATCAATAGGTCAGCTGAAGCAAATGAGTTAGGTGAAAACTGGAGATTGCTCCCCTAATGTTAGTGGGGCAATGGGTTAAACCCTTGTGCCAGCAGGATTGAAGACTGACAGGTCAGAGGTTCGAATCCAGGGAGAGCGCGGATGTGCTCCCTCAGTCAGCTCCAGCTCCCCATGTGGGGGCATAAGGAGAGTCTCCTACAAGGATGGTAAAACATCAAAACATCCGGGCATCCCCTGGGCAACATCCTTGCAGGTGGCCAATTCTCTCACACCAGAAGCGACTTGCAGTCTCTCAAGTCACTCATTACATGAAAAAAAGTGAAGAAGATAGCATTTCAGCATTGTTGGGTTGTTGTAGGTCATTCAGGCTGTATGACCATGTTCTAGAAGCATTCCCCACTGACACTTCGCCCACATCAATGGCAGGCATCCTCAGAGGTTGTGAGGTCTGTTGGAAACTAAGAAAATAGTTTCCTAGTTTCCAACAGACCTCACAACCTCTGAGAATGCCTGCCATATATGTGGGTGAAATGTCAGGTGGGAATGCTTCTAGAACATGGCCATACATCCTGAAAGACCTACAACAACCTAATGATTCTGGCCAAGAAAGCCTTCGACAATACATTCAGCAGATGTTGTCTGTTAGTTGGTTTTATGACTATCAACATCTGCCGAAATTTCCTCTTTAAATGTACAAGAACACTGTCTAGTTTTCAATCTAGTGAAGCTAGGATTTCAATACATGATTCAGCTTGCGCTCACTACAGCTTTCTTTGTGCAGTGATGCTGCCAAGAGAGACAATCCTCTTAAGAAGAGATGGTAAGGTCAGTAGATGCATCTCCCTGAGCCCTTCCCAAGGAGTGATATACTTACCAGACACTTCTGAATGAAGAGGCGGGCAATGCACCAAGCCCACTGCCTTTGTGAGTCTATACAGCAAGCTCTCCACTTTAACAGAGATGTACTTTATCCTCTTGGTGGTACCAAAGGTTTTTTAATGTGTTCTGGGGGAGAAGAGAGGCATAGGATTTCTTCTTGTATTCACAATTTATCAACCACTTTCATCTTTCCATTTTCTTCCCCTCCTTCCTTCTCACTCCCCACCTGCTTCCATCCAGAAACCCACTAGGGAATCCTATTGTACTTGAATAAACACAAATGCACTTGACCGCCATAATGGCATTTCAGGGAAAAGGTTCAGGCAACCACAACAAGCAATTCATTTCCCTGTAATGATTTTATCAGGGCCTAGGAACATAATTCCCCAGCTTCAGGAGAACCTAATGGTCCTGCGGTGATGGAAACCCATCAGTTTTCCCTGACCCAGGATGCCTTGCTGAACAAAAAAGGTAGCGGCCTCAGGGATGGAAAAGAAATTATTATTATGGTGGAGAAAGAGTCTGTTTAGCAAAAAGGACAGGTAGTGATATAGCATAGAAGACTACATTTGTTGTGAACAATGAGATATTGGATGGGAGCTGTCCTTCTGTGTAGCCAGGGACACGCAAAAGGAACCCTTCAAGCCACACGCAGTGCTCCTGGGTTGCTTTATAGAATCATAGAATAATAGAGTTGGAAGAGACCTCATGGGCAATCCAGTCCAATCCCCTGCCAAGAAGCAGGAATATTGCATTCAAAGCACCATTGACAGATGGCCATCCAGCCTCTGTTTAAAAGCTTCCAAAGAAGGAGCCTCCACCACACTCCAGGGCAGAGAGTTCCACTGCTGAACGGCTCTCACAGTCAGGAAGTTCTTCCTCATGTTCAGATGGAATCTCCTTTTTTGTAGTGACCTTCATTTATTGCAAGCTTCTTCAAATGACTTTTTCTGTATTTTGCCTAAAGGGGTAAATTAATGCATGCAGAAGCCACAGAGCGGGAATACAACTTTTAAATAGGTTGAACAATTAAACATTTTGAAAGCATGTTTTTAAAACACAGCCAGATCCTGTCTGATCTTGGAAGCTAAGCAGGATAGGCCTTGGTTAGTATGTGTATAGGAGACTGCCAATGAATACTGTAGGTGCTGTAGGCTGTATTTCAGAGGAAGGAAATATTTCTTGCCTGAGAAAACTGTGAAATTCATAGAGTCGCTTTAAGTCAGAAGGCAACTTGGAGGCACATATAGTAAAGGTAAAGGTAGTCCCCTGACATTGTCCAGTCATGTCTGACTCTGGGGTGTGGTGCTCATCTCCATTTCTAAGCCAAAGAGCCAGCGTTGTCCGTAAACACCTCCAAGGTCATGTGGCCGGCATGACTGCATGGAGCGCCGTTACCTTCCCGCCAGAGCGGTACCTATTGATCTACTCACATTTGCATGTTTTCGAACTGCTAGGTTGGCAGAAGCTAGGGCTGACAGCGGAAGCTCACGCCGCTCCCCGGAATCGAACCTGCGACCTTTCGATCAACAAGCTCAGCAGCTCAGTGCTTTAACACATTGCGCCACCGGGGACACATATGCACACACAAATTTGTAATTTCTCTTTTCTTTGTGGGGCATGCTTGGCAAACCATGCACCTCAGAAGGGACCCAAGACTACAAAATGGCCTTAGAATCCATTTACACAACCAACTTTGGTGCCTGCTACTTGAAAACGCTTGAAAACATAATCAATAGTAAGGGTGTAGCTTATCAAGTCCATATGACCCTGCACCTTACCTCCTGAACATAAGTTTCCCAGTGCAGTTCATGTGCCCTGGCTAATCTTCCAGTACTGTCTCAGCCATGTTTGCATTGACTCCAATGCTTGCATCCCTGTGAACACACACCAAAATGCTTTGACAATCACATTCCTGAAACATGTCAAACAAGCAAAGCTGGAGATATTTACACTTGCCTTTTCTACTGAAGGTTTTAATTGTATGTAAGAGATTAAGCCCAGCCTTTAAGCAAACAGCTGTTTGTGACACCTCCGAATCCCCTTTCCCTTTTTATTAGTGCATGGAGGAATGCTGTCCTCATATCTGACATTTCTGATTTTTCCTGTTTTACTTATTTATTTAATACCTGTGAAAAGAAATGGCTGTGACTCTGGGGTTGTGAAATGTTTTCACAGACTGACTGATTGACTGACAGCCACATTGAGCTGTGCTTGCTCTTTGGCATCATCTGTATACGTGGCATCCAAGACATTCAGACGTTGTCATAATAATTTCCAGGGGCAGGAGCTACATTAGAGTGCATTTACATTGTAGGATTAATGCAGTTTGACAACACATTAATTGCCATGGCTTAATGATATCGCTCGGCCGACAGGGATCTCACTTAGTGAGGTCACTAAGAGTTGGAAGCGACTGAACAAATAAACAACAATGATATCACACAAAATGCAAAAGAATGAGCAGTGGGTTTGTTGGCGGTATGGACAACAGATTGGACCAGATCCAGTCTGATTGGGCTGCCTACACTTCCAAAACAGTAGCATCATTCCAGAGTCTCCAGGAAGTTCTGGAGGAAATCCTGTCATTTGGTTTAGTGGATTAATGACTGGATGCAATGGTCGTGTTGCAGATCTTGCTGTGTTATCATGTGAACTCTCAGGCCCCCATCTACACTGCCATATAATACAGTTTCTGAGTCCAGATTGTCTGCTTTGAACCAGATTATATAGCAGTGTAGACTCACATAATCCAGTTCAAAGCAAATAACTTGGATTCAGAAACTGGATTATATGACAGTGTAGGTCCAGCTTCTATAGTAGCTGAGCAGTGAGTTCACATTGTGTTGTTGAAGGCTTTTATGGCTGAAATCACTGGGTTGCTGTGAGTTTTCTTGGCTGTATGGCCATGTTTCAGAAGCATTCTCTCCTGACATTTCACCCACTTCTATGGCAGGCATCCTCTGAGGTTGTGAGTTCTGTTGGAAACTAGGCAAGTAGAGTTGATGTATCTGTGAAATGTCCACACAACCTTTGAGGATGCCTGTCATAGATGTGGATGAAATGTCAAGAGAGAATGCTTCTGGAACATGGCCATACAGCCAAGAAAACTCACAGTAACCAAGTTCACATTCTTTTAGCCATGTAGACATATCATGGAAGATATCATATTAATAAAATACAGATCTCAAGTTTCCATTCCATGGAACTATGAGAGCTAAAATGATATAAAACTTAGCTATATCATATGGCAGGTGCACCTCTGCAGGTTGAGGCCCATTTTATTACTTTTCTGCTACATCAATCCTGAACTAACAATTTCCAATGTCCCAAGGCATTTACCATTACCAAATAAAGATTCCAGGCTTCATTTATGACACTAATTCCAATTAATTTTCTTATTTGGGTAGTCAACCATGCCATTCCCTATAGCGACAGAGCACACATACATTCTGGATTTAGGAGCTTACGTATTTAGTTGATGACAAACTGGGAGAAACCCAACTTCTTGAACCACATATGCATTTGTCATGAAATTCTTTCAGCCTTATTATAGAGACCCACAAATCATTGCCACGCAGACTGTGGACAGAAAAGGATCGAATTTTCCATTCCAACCTAGAAACGAATGTCACCGTATTGGCAGGCAAAATCCTTCACTCGCTGTCACTCCGTCAGACCTCACCTCATAAGTTAAATGACACAACCAAGGCCAATCAACAGTGACCATTTAGATTGGCCAAAGTCAACCATTTTTCTTCTCTCCAACTCACAGCCAAATCATTAATAGCAAGATATTATTGGAATATGTACTGTATATGAAACCCCGCTAGGCAAGGGAGGGTTATGGGAAGGGGGGATTATGTACTTTTTCTAGAACATCTTCAGCCACAAGAAAATTATTGCAGCTGCTTTGGTTGTGCATTAAGGAGAAGGACAGCAACAAGAAAGATAGTGAAGCTTGTCCTATGCACTTTCCCAGGTATGCAGTTAGTCCAATACTCCACACATTCCTAGAGGCCACAGACTCTGCAGAACTTGAAAACGTTACTTTTGGCTCCCAAAATTCCCCTGCCAGTATTCAAGTTATTTTAAAAGTCTGCAGAGTAAACAATAGAGTAGCAACCTGAAATACACTGTAGAATTAGTGCATTTTAACACCTCTTTAAGTGTCATGTCTCCATGCTATGGAATTCTGGGAGTTGTAACTTTATTTGCAAAAGAGTGCTGGTATTTCACCAAACTACAAATCCCAGTATTCCCTCACATTGAGCCATGGCAATTGAAGTGCTGTGAAACTGCACTGATTTGATGACAATGTGGCTCAGACATGGACAAACTTCAGCCCTCCAGACGAGCACCAACCCCAAAGGGAAACTGTGACAAA
This sequence comes from Anolis sagrei, assembly GCF_037176765.1. Lineage (NCBI taxonomy): Eukaryota > Metazoa > Chordata > Lepidosauria > Squamata > Anolidae > Anolis > Anolis sagrei. The sequence continues at coordinate 228,566,534 of NC_090024.1, forward strand.
GCAGCAAGCGTGGATGACGGAGGCAGAAATCCCGGGACCAACAGGTCTGTATCTGGACATCTTCTCAGGTCCTGTTTTATTTTAATTCTTTGTCCCTGGCTAAAACTCACGATTTGCTGCTGTCTAGAAAAGACCTGAGTCACAATTTTGAAAAAGACAGCAAAACTCAAAATTACGATAAGACCCATAGGCTTTGCCAAAGATGGATACATAAGGCCAAAGTTAAATACTTAGCAATGCCCCTGACAAAAACATAACCCAATGACACAACCCAAAGCTGGAGAATAAATTAACCAGTAATGAAAGAAACAGAAATACTGCCTTGCTGGATCATGCCAAGGTCTTCTTAGTTCAAACCATTCTGATTCCAACAAAACAATTCCCTCTAACATTTTGGAGACAAAAATTGAAGCACAAGTGGCCAAATCATACCAAAGTGTGGTCAAGATGGCCACCAGGATATTCACAGGGTTTTTTTGGGTTTTTTTTTTTTTGTTTTGCCATTTGTAGTTATTGTTTCCGCGTTTACAGGGAATGGCTTTTGGCCACCCTCCTGTTTGCTGCAGGAGCGCCTGGGATAAAGGTACTGTTCTGGATGGGCCCTCAGCCCCATTTACATTGCTAAATAATGCAGTTTCATAATGCATTATATGGCAGTGGAGATGGAGCCTCAGAACTCTGCTTATGCAGTAGCATATATGTGTTTAAAAGTGTATATATATACAGAGAGAGAGAGAGAGAGAGAGAGAGAGAGTTAAATATCAGAATTATCCACGACACAGTATTTATGATAGTGTATGAATGCTGGACTATGAGGACAGCTAATAGGCAGGAAATAAATTCATTCCAAATGCAATACTGGAAGTGTTCTGTCACGTACTGGGTCTGAACAAATTGTCTTTATTCTATAGGGCATATACTTTAAACCCAGTGGGAAGCCGGGGTGCCTCAGAGATTCTTAGGGATTTCCTGAAGTGATAGTCTTTAGTCTTTAATGGTACAACAAAGCTTTATTAAGGAACAAATAACAAATCTTCAAACAACACTTCAAGGCTTTCTTATTCTAGTCTTTAAGAGACTGGCACTGACTTGGATTAACTGTACTCTCTCAGCATGAGGAAGAACCCTTTATAATCTCTCCCAGGCTGACTATCATCTGGGCCTCACTGGTCTGGCTTTTACTACTGATCCCAAATGCGTCTGGACATCGAGTAAACCTACCAGCCAAGGCTTGATGATACTTCAGCTGGAATTCAGTGGTTCTGTAATGCTGTCCTGTGGGAACTTCAGGGCTGTTTTCCCCTCTGGTGCTGTGAGGCTGAGAGGCTGTGAGCTCTCAGCCAGAGCCTTTGGGATCTTTTCCTTCTGTTTCTACTTCCCTGAATGATCCCCAGATGATCACCAGATGGTCCCTGGATGATCCCCGGATGATTTTGAGGAATGAAGCTTTTCCTACGGGACGAGCTGTCTGCGTCCTATAGACTAGCTTCCTTGTGTGTGACTGACTATAAATGGCTCCCTTCCCTCCAAAACCCAAAAAGGGGGCGGAACTAAGGTGGCCTGCCCTATAACTGCAAACTTTAACAGGAAGCCACCCGTCTGCAAAATCCCAAGCCTTGGACTGCAAGCAAACACTTAATACAAGGCAAATAAAGTAGGAGCTTCTGGTACAGCTGTACCAGCACAGGAAGAGAGTTCTGTGTATACCCTGGACTGACAAAAAGACAAATAAATGACCCAAATCAACTCTCTCCTTGAAGCCAAGGTGACTAAGCTGAAGCCAGCATACTTTGGGGGTATCATCAGATGGCATGACTCAGTGGGAAAAAGGTAACACAAGTTCAGTCTCTATTATCTAACATTGTCGGAACAAATTTCATTTTTTCCCATTTTTTTAGTTAAACTACATTATATGAGTCTACACCGACTATGTATACGGCAGTGTAGATGGGGCCTTATTTGTAGGCTCACCATAACTTGAAACAGACTTGATGGCAAATACCTAAAGGAGCAACAGCTCCACAAAGTCCACATCATGTTTTACTTTCCCTGCTTGGCTCCCATCCACGCCAAGCCGCCAACGTTTGAAAGCGTTTTGATTAAAGTCTGCCATTGTGATAATTATACTGTAGCCCTTCATTAGACTGTTGATTCTGTGTCATATTTTCTTTCCACTGACTCCCATAATTTTTCTTCCATTTTATAGCTAATTAAAGTCTTTATAAATAAGTTCCAATTTTTAGTGCATTGATTATACCGCGTGAGTCATTTGTATTGAAATCAGCTTTATGTTAGAAATGAGAAAATTGATGTTATGTCAAGCCAATGAACCAGCTGGGTACAATATTATCATAGGAAAGGTCAGACCAAACACAGGGAGACCTACTCTTGCTTGCCTCCTGCTGCTTAGAAAGAGAAATGCCACCAGCCAGTGACCTCTTTTTTTTTCCATCACAGTCCTGCTGAAGATGATTAATGATGAAATGATATTTAATATAAAGCAGAGCCAGGCTATTTCCACTAAAGTTCCAAGAAGAAAATATACATTATGCAGTGTTTCTGAGCTTTAAAAATATCTTTGTTATTTCACTGGTTATTTTTACATTTAAATGAGCAACGGCTATTAATTTCTTTGGAAAGACATCTTTAAAGCAGTTGTTGCATGAAACAGATCCGTCCCCGATTAGGGCTGTTATTGCTGGAAAGAACATCAGACCACGTTCAAGCACATTAACTGCTGTATGAATCAACTTGCTTCGTTTTGCTAACAGGGAGAAACATTCAGATGCAGAAGATAAGCCCTCCGAAAGAAGGTGCCTGCCGTAATTATTAATGGAGACAACAGGATCAAAGGCAGCAAACCGAGAGAACACAGAAGCCTAACACTGTTCTTCCCATTGACACAAAAATAGGGTTGCTTTTTCATTGGAAAATGCACTAAACTTTCTCCTTAAAAGTCATCATGACATCCAGACATAAGTTGCAGCCCTGTCTGTTTCACATCAGGCTTGACAGCTAGATATAACTCACAGCTTTGAGACCTTCAGACTAGACTACAGTATATATTTCACATGGGACTGCCCTTACAGACTTTTCAGCCTCTGCTCAACTTGGTGGACTGTTAATACCTTGGGAAGTCTGACTTGGCCACGGTCTGGTTACATCCCATATAGACTACTGCAACGCACTCTACATGGGGTTGCCTTTGAAGACTGTTAGGAAGCTCCAAATGGTCCAACGGGTGGCACTCAGGTTGTTAACAGAAGCGGTGCTTAGGGAGCACACAACTCCTCTGTTGTGCCAACTCCACTGGCTGCCAGTCTGCTACCAGGCACAATTCAAAGTGCTGGCTTTAGCCTATAAAGCCCTTAACAATTCTGGCCCAGCTTACCTGTCCGAGCGTATCTCTCCCTATGAACCACCTAGGACTCTAAGATTGTCTGGGGAGGTCCTTCTCTTGGTCACGCCTTCTTCACAGATTCGGTTCGCGGGGACAGGGACAGAGCCTTCTCAATGATGGCCCCTTGGCTGTGGAACACCCTTCCTAGGGATATCAAATTGGCTCCCACCCTCCTAACATTTCGCGAAAAAGTTAAAACCTGGCTTTTTGAGCAAGTATTTACAAATGCAGTGTAACAGGCAAACTTTGATCTATGGAACAACTGGACAATGCGATTGGATAATGATTTTAGTAATGAGACGCTGAGGATTTATGTTTTTATTGGTATTTACTGCTTGTGTGATATTTTTTATGCTAATTGTTTAAATTGCTTTTTATGTTGGCGGACATCAAATTGTGCCATTTGTAAACTGCCCTGAGTCGCCTTCGGGCTGAGAAAGGCGGTATATAAATAAGATAAATTAATAAATAAATAATATACAGTAAGATCTCCATAACTGTGGGACCCATAGCCATGGTTTCACTTACATGCTAATGGGTTTTTATTATGTAGATGCTTTGAGCGTGGAAGGGCTCGGCCGTTTGACCAGAGGCAAACCAGATCATTTGAAATAGTTATACCTTCCTCTAAGAGCACCACATTGCCAGAGTCAAAACACAACGGGATGAGCAGAGGTATGAGATAGGATAGCTTGCCCTTTCAAAAGGAATGGGTACAAGCAGAGTTAAAAGCTTACTTAGCTATTGATCCCAGCACCCCATTAACATGCAAGGAATATACATTCAGAAATGCCAGTAAAAAAAAAGAAAACTCCACATCACCTGGTTAATGTAATAAATGATAGTTTACTCACAAATCCTGAGTGAAGGTTCACACAGGTACAGCATATCTTGGTTGCAGTATATCAAAAGATACAATCCAAAAATAGAGAGTAGAAAGGTAGCATTCTCTTCTACATCACAGTCCTGTGGAGTGGAGAACAGACAAAGAAAGCACCCCTCTTTTGTAGACTCCTGGGATCAAAGAACTATTAGACTTGTCTCATATCCTCAATGAAGAAGCTCCCCAAACCTCATGCAAATTACTTAAATGAGGGTGCCATAAAACTTAGCAAGGTAAGAGAGTTAGGTTAAACAGAAACAGAGACTACAGAACCATTTTAAAATCAATGCAAGATTGTTAGTTTGCCCAACACATGCATCAATGGAAAAACTGTTTCTCTGAGAATTTGCTAGGTTCTCCAGACAATTTCATGGCATGCTTCTCCCAGAAGTTAAACAAAATTGTATTGGAGGATATAGTAAATTCCTGGAGATAATATGTTGGGAATTCCTACATCCAGTGATGTCAAGAGGAATCTCCAGCCAACAGGAGCCCAGATCCAAACTGGGCCGTATTTTTAGCCAATCAGGGTATGGTGAAGGTGTTTGAATGTGTTACGCTAGAACCCTGAAACACTTTGTCACCACAAACCATACTCTGTACAGGTAATCTAGTAAGTAAAGGTTTATTAAGAGAAGAGTATATAAAAATAAGCAAATCTAAAAAGGGGCATCAAAGTTCAAACAGTTTTTTTTCTAAGAAAGCCAAGATTCTAAAACCCTTTCAAATATAGTCTCAAGAGTCAATCCCCAGATATATCCATAACATTATAGCATGAATCCAAGGCAGGCAACCTATGGCGCACATGAAACTCAAACCAGGAACAAAGTTAGAAACTTGAATACATGAATACACAAATGTAGGACTAGGAACCAAGAGCTGTTTACCTAAATACAATCTTGCTCTCACAAAGGATTGTATCAGTAGAAAACCACTTAAAAGACCTCAAAGTCTCCCATGACATAATTCCTCACAAATCTGCTTTTCCTCTTCTTATCTCTAAGTCACTGGGAAAAACGAATCTGTCTCTGCCTCCAAAGTTGATCTGGACAAACATTAAACTCTCAGCCTACATTTCTGGCATATTCTGATGAGAACTGATATTGCTTTCTCCAGTCTCATGGGAACTGCCAGGAGATTCTAAAACTCCTCTCTCCAGGCCACTTCAATCCTCCTCTGGGCCCTCCAAATCTATCCCAGCATCCCCTTCCTCATCATGTGAGGACTCAGATTCTGACCAGGCTACAACAGAATGACTGTCAAAGTGGATACAATGTTCTGTACTTCCATTCATGCTTTATGTCAGTTCTCTTGAGTGCAGATTCTGTACTGACAAGCTTTCTGGCTGGAAAGAACAAACCATTGTTAATTTTGCCTTCAAACCTGGATCGTATTTCTAATCTGGTCTTTGGAGTAGCAAAGCGCACTGGGCTCTGAACCCACGTGTTAGCAATTAGCAGACATCACTGACTGACAACTGGGCACCAAACAGGGAATAAGGCATTTTACTGTCACCTTATAGTGCTTTGATACCACTTTACCTGTCTTGGCTTCATTCTATGTCATCCTGAGATCTGTAGCTTCACGAACTACTTGGAATTCTCTGGCAGAGAGTGTAGTGTCTTGCCAAAGTACAAATCCCAGGATTCCATAACTATGAGAATTAAAATGGCATCAAAATGATACTCAGAACGAATTATACAAAACAGAAGACACTGCAAATTTATTGTATAAAAAGGCAAGAAAAAGAAACACAATTACTGCAAAACAAATCAGGCTGATATTAGTTGAATCTATACTTCACAACATCCAAACAACAACTCTTTCTCTTGCTTATAGATTGTTCCCACTTGTGAATTATACAATATAAATGATGCTTCAGCAAAATAAAGGAATTGGAATATCAAGAGTTTCATTTGTTTGCATTACCCAGTAGCACCCTCTACAGTCATTTCAATGCTGCAAAAAACATGTATGAAGAGGAAGCCATGCATTAACAGCCAAAAGAAGTTTTGTTCACTTTTTTTTTAAGGATGGGAAGCATCAGTTGTTTAAACTTGCATTATATGGCAGTGTAGATGGAGTCACAGTCCCAAACAAAGCCTGGACTTTTCTGAAGTGACATGTTACATTTCTGAATTTGGGCCTTGACCAAAGCAAATGTACAGTCCTACCATTGGCTCTGTGCACAACTATTCATTCCTTGTCTGTTCTGGCATCTGGCTTTATGTTCCTGGATCCATTTGATTTCCCACATATTGCTACTTATGACTCAGGACTGACTTTAAGCCAAAAGCAGCAAAAAAGAGACAACTTACTCGCTCACTCGCTTCCAATAGTCATGCTGTGCATTGTCACATTTTTACTCAAGATTTGGCTGGACATTCTAAGAATTGTTCCTGTAGCATCCAAGTTAACAAGGTGCTAAAGCACAAAACACAGGTAACATGAAGACATATATATCTGTCTGTTTGTTTTGGCATATTTTTTGAAGTCTATCTGACCCCTGGGAATTGTCCACTTCCATTAATCTTTTTAGAATAGAATATTATGCTGTAGAATCATAAAATCATACAATTGGAAGAAACTACATGGGCCATAGAATCCAACCCCCTGCCATGTAGAAAAAGCATGAAGTATCCCTGACAGATGGCTATCCGGCCTCTGTTTAAAAGTTTCCAAGGAAAGAGCTTCCACCTCACTCTGAGGCAGAGTTCTGAAATACAGCAATTTTAAATGGCCACAGATAGTGAGATCCGAGCCGCGGATAATTAAACCTGAAGTGCAGGTACCAAGTTCCAATACTTGGTTACAGGTAATGGCAACAGGCCGTCCTGTAGGCCCATGCACCTGGAGAGACAAAGAAGTCCAATATTCTTAAATAAATCTCACCAAGTTGAAGAAGTAGCCACTGACATGTTTACTGAAATCAGCTGAAGTGATGCCAGCCTGCGATAATCCGCCAAAGTAAACTGAGATACCAAACATTGCAAATCATACATTTTTATACACTTTAACCCTCTGAAAATCCGTCTCCCGCCCAGCTGGACCTGGCTTCGCCAATGACGTTGGAATAGCTGTGGGAAGATTCCTTGCAGAGACAGGACTGTGGCACTCGCTGGTCAATAGGAGAGCATTCCCCACTCTCAATGCAGATAGTCGCTCTCCTAATGAGGGGTTGGTTAGTCCAGAAGACAAAGGTGCTGAAATGTGTTCTGAATGGATTATCGGGTCCCTGCCAAGAGATAAACAAAGGGGGGCGCATTTGGTCTCATGAGTGTTTATTGTTAAGATGATTGCCATCTGAGTCCCCAGCGAATGGATCCAGCGTCTCTGGCACTGTTATCCACAGAGCCAAAAGCAGAAATATTGTTCATGCTGATAGGATTAAGTGGTTTGTTCCTCAGAAAGGGGAAATGTCATTGTTGGAGATGGGGCATGCTCCGCTGGCATACTGGATGATCATGCCAGGTGAAGAATAGTATTGCTATGTCCAAGTGACTGGGACAAAGGATGGGCAGCCCAGCACATGGATCCTATCATCATCTGCTCAGTCGAGGGTCTATGAGGCCAGTATAGATGGACTGTCCTGAAGGTGATGGGTGATTGAGTTGTTCTTATGTAGATGATGCTCAGGAAAACAGCTGGATGCTGGATGGACTTCTCGGGTCAGGAAATGTGGGCAAAAGATCGTCACAAAGACTTGGTTGGTGGTATGCTTCTCCAAGAAGGATTTTATGTTGAGACATAAAATATAATATAGTAATGGCGCACAAAAAAGTTCCATGGATATCGAGGGAACCCTGTGAATGGATAGTTAGATAAATATTCATGGGGAAGGGAAGATGTATACAAGAGATCTGTGTATATCTGGGGAAACCAAGCGACTGGGTAGGTCTCAGTATCCATGGGGAAGGTTAGCATTGACACGGGGTTACTTGGGCAAAGTTTAAGTAAATGCAAGGGGAAATGGGAAGGAGAGTTCTGCTGCTAGGGCCGTGGAGGGCTGTGGGTCATGTGGCCCAAGCAAACACTTGGCCGACTGCAGACTGCAGAAGCGAGTAAGAAAAGGACTCAGAGAGCAAAAATAGAGACGGAGAGGCAAAAATTAAGGATAACCAGGTTTATTTAAGGATTAGAAACCATATAACTAGTAGTAAGGGGAACATTGAGGCAAAAAGTTTCAAAAAAGGTCTCCTGGGCGCCAGTAGCTGCTGCTGGGCTTCTTCCTACATCCCCAAGCTAATTCCTTGATCCCCGCTGTGGAACTCTTTGCTGCAGTGCCAACTTTATCAATTTAGTATTTTGACCCCCAGGGAGGGGGAGGGGTCTATGCTCGGCAACAGTTCTTCCGTTGAACAGCTCATACGGTCAGGAAGTTCTTTCTAATGTTCAGGTGGGATATCTTTTCCTGTAATTTGAGCCTATTGCTCCAAGTCCTAGTCTCCAGGGCAGGAGAAAACAAACCCGCTCCCTCTTCCTTATGACATCATTTCACATATTTATACATGGTTATCATGTCTCCTCTCAACCTCTCCAGTAGGCTGTTAGGAATTGTGGGAGTTGAAGTCCAAAACACCTGGAGGGCCCAAGTTGGCCCATGCCTGGCCTAAATCCATGCTAAAGATTTATTAGTTAGGCTGTTAGGAATTGTGGGAATTGAAGTCCAAAACACCTGGAGGGCCCAAGTTGGCCCATGCCTGATCTACACTGTAGAAGTTTATTTGTTGTGTCAGAGCAACCAGTCCATTATATTACATTTCTAACAGAACAAAGCAAACAAACAGACAAATACAAAACTTGTGAGTTTGGTAGTTGGTTAAATGTCCTTTGACCAGTGTCTGGCCACTTGGAGTGCCTCTGGTGTTGCTGCAAGAAGGTCCTCCATTGTGCATGTGGCAGGGCTCAGGTTGCATTGCAGCAGGTGATCAGTGGTTTGCTCCTCTCCACACTCGCATGTCATGGGTTCCACTTTATAGCCCCATTTCTTAAGGTTGGCTCTGCATCTCGTGGTGCCAGAGCGCAGTCTGTTCAGCGCCTTCCAAGTCGCCCAGTCCTCTGTGTGCCCAGGGGGGAGTCTCTCATTTGGTATCAGCCATTGGTTGAGGTTCTGGGTTTGAGTCTGCCACTTTTGGACTCTCGCTTACTGGTGTGTTCCAGCAAGTGTCTCTGTAGATCTTAGAAAACTATTTCTAGATTTAAGTCGTTGACGTGCTGGCTGATACCCAAACAGGGGGTGAGCTGGAGATGTCTCTGCCTTGGTCCTTTCACTATTGGCTGCTACTTCCCAGCGGATGTCAGGTGGTGCAATACTGGCTAAGCAGTGTAATTTCTCCAGTGGTGTAGGGCGCAGACACCCCGTGATAATGCGGTATGTCTCATTAAGAGCCACATCCACTGTTTTAGTGTGGTGAGATGTGTTCCACACTGGGCATGCATACTCAGCAGCAGAGCAGCACAGCACAAGGGCAGATGTCTTCAATGTATCTGGTTGTGATCCCCAGGTTGTGCCAGTCAGCTTTCGTATGATATTGTTTCTAGCACCCACTTTTTGCTTGATGTTCAGACAGTGCTTCTTGTAGGTCAGAGCACGGTCCAAAGTGACTCCCAGGTATTTGGGTGTGTTGCAATGCTCCAGTGGGATCCCTTCCCAGGTAATCCTCAGAGCTCGGGATGCTTGTCTGTTCTTAAGGTGAAAGGCGCATGTCTGTGTTTTAGATGGATTAGGGATCAGTTGGTTTTCCCTGTAATAGGCAGTTAGAGCACCTAGAGCTTCGGAGAGCTTCTGTTCAACCATCTCAAAGCTCCCTGCTTGAGCAGTAATGGCACGATCATCAGCACAGATGAAACTCTTTGTCCCTTCTGGCAGTGGCTGGTCATTTGTGTAGATGTTGAACATGGATGGGGCAAGCACGCTCCCCTGAGGCAGGCCGTTCTTCTGTTTCCGCCATCTGCTTCTCTGGCCCTGAAACTCAACAAAAAAGCTCCTGTTTTGTAGCAGGTTTCCTATGAGGCGGGTGAGGTGGTAGTCCTTTGTGATATTATACATTTTTCTCAGGAGGAGGCGGTGGTTCACAGTATCATAAGCCGCTGACAGGTCTATGAAGACAGCTCCTGTGATCTGCTGCCTTTCAAAGCCATCTTCTATGTGCTGAGTCAGGTTCATCACTTGCGATGTACAGCTTTTGCCTTTTCTGAAGCCAGCTTGCTGTGGGATCAGACAGGGGTCTATTTTTTCCATAATTCTATGCAAAATAAGTCTCTCCTGTAGAGACTGTAGAAGTAATACAGTTTAACACCACCAGAACTCTCAGGATTCCACAGCATTGAGTGATGCCAGGCTGCATTCACTTTACTGTGTGCAATCCCCAAACTTTGGTCCTTGGAGTGTTTTGGACTTCATCTCCCAGAATGCCTGATCAAGGGACAGGCTGCGTTAGGCTTCTGGGAGTTGAAGTTCACTTTTTGTTTGATGTTCAGGCAGTGCTTCTTGTAGGTCAGAGCATGGTCCAAAGTGACTCCCAGGTATTTGGGTGCGCTGCAATGCTCCAGTGGGATTCCTTGCCAGGTGATCCTCAGAGTTCGGGATGCTTGTCTATTCTTAAGGTGAAAGGCGCATGTCTGTGTTTTAGATGGATTAGGGATCAGTTGGTTTTCCCTGTAATAGGCAGTAAGAGCACCTAGAGCTTCGGAGAGCTTCTGTTCTACCGTCTCAAAGCTCCCTGCTTGAGCAGTAATGGCAAAATCATCAGCATAGATGAAACTCTATGAGTTTCATCTAAATCCATGCTAAAGATTTATTAGTTAGGCTGTTAGGAATTGTGGGAGTTGAAGTCCAAAACACCTGGAGAGCCCAAGTTGGCCCATGCCTGGTCTACACTGTAGAAGTAATACAGTTTAACACCACTACAACTCTCAGGATTCCACAGCCTTGAGTTCAGGATTCCACATCACTGAGTGATGCCAGGCTGCATCCACTTTACTGTGTGTAATCCCCAAAGTTTGGTCCTTGGTGTGCTTTGGACTTCATCTCCCAGAATGCCTGATCAAGGGACAGGCTGCGTTGGGCTTCTGGGAGTTGAAGTTCAAAGCAACAACTGCGCCTCTCTCTCCTTCCTCGTTTCCCTACATCCGGTCCTGGAACCGCCCGGAACTATTCTTCCTCGGCTCCTTACTGCGCGGGGGAAAGTTTTTCCCGGGGCACAATGCGGAAGTGAGCTGTGCTGAAGGGGTCAGAGGCAGATCCATCCGGGGCCGGGGAGAGGAAAGATGAGGGGTGCTGGAGGGGGCCGAGAATAGGGCTCTGCCTTGTCCCAGAAGGGATTATTCAAGGAGAGGAGCCTTCAGGGTGCCTTTAAGGGTCATGGTTTCCAAAAGATCCAGATATGAATCAAGGACTTTGTCCTAACTTAGGAATTGGTGGGGAGAGGGATAGAGGAATGGCCTCTGGATTGTTTTGGTTCAAGGGGATCTCTTGGATGCCCCTGTAATTCTTCCTAAATCTTCTCAACCTTCTGCTTTAAAAGAAGTCCAGATTTTGTCTTGAAGGAAAGCTCCTTTAGGGGTCTATAGAGAAAGAGAGAGAGCACACTTTTTGTGGAATTCATAGTTTATTTAGTGGTTTAGTCCTGATTTTTTTAAGGGGGAAAAGCTAACTTAAGGATCTGGGGGAGAGAAAGATAGAGGAAAAGGCCACAACTTAAAGGAGGGATCCTTTTCATGCTCCTTTCATGGTTTCCAAATCCTCTCAACCTTCCACCTGAAGGACTTTACACTGAGAGGAAGCCAACTTGGGAATCTGGCCCACCTGTGGGAAGCATAGGTTAATATATTTGGGTTTTTGGTGATTAAGGGAGTCCCTTAAGAAGCCTAGCGCCATGGCCACCCGGCGTTTAACAGACGCGTTCTTGTTGTTGCGGAACAACGCGATCCAAAGTCGGCAGCTGCTGGCTGAGCAAGTGAGTAGTTACAGCTCCAGCCCTCTGACTTCACGTAGCATGGCTGCTGCGGTGAGTCCCCCTTCGTCCTACTGTATCCCACATTTCGCTGTTTTTAGAATTGTCTGATAGCAAGCATCTCTCTCTCGCTCTGTATCTCTCTTTGTTTCCTCTCTCATACTTTCCTCCCTCTTCTGTTTATTTATTTTACTTTGGGGGCCCTGGTGGTGCAGTGGGTTAAACCACTGAGCTGCTGAACTTGCTGACCGAAAGGTTGGCGGTTCAAATCCAGGGAGTGGAGTGGGCTCCTGCTGTTAGGCCCAGTTATTGCCAACCAAGCAGTTTGAAAACATGCAGATGTGTGTAGATCAATAGGTACCGCTTATGCGGGAAGGTAATGGCCCCCTGTGGCGCAGTGGGTTAAAGCACTGAGCTGCTGAGCTTGTTGATCGAAAGGTCACAGGTTCAATTCCGGGGAGCGGCATGAGCTTCCTCTGTCAGCCCTAGCTTCTGCCAACCTAGCAGTTCGAAAACATGCAAATGTGAGTAGATCAATAGGTACCACTCCGGCGGGAAGGTAACGGCGCTCCATGCAGTCATGCTGGCCACATGACCTTGGAGGTGTCTACGGACAACGCTGGCTCTTCGGCTTAGAAATGGAGATGAGCACCACACCCCAGAGTCAGACATGACTGGACTTAATGTCAGGGGACTACCTTTACCTTTAATGGCACTCTATGCAGTCATGCTGGCCACATGACCTTGGAGGTGTCTACAGGCAACGCCGGCTCTTTGGCTTAGAAATTAAGATGAGCCCACCCCCCCAGAGTCGGACATGATCAAACTTAATGTTAGGGAAACCTTTACCTTCTTTATACTGTATTTTTCCCTGCTCTATCTCAAGCCCAAAGGGGGCTCAGAGCAGCTTCCAAATTGGCAATAATCAATACAGCAATAAACATAAACATACAAATACAATATGCATTATACATTGAAATCAACAAAAAAATCATAAAAACCATAACATGTTTATTTTCTCCATAAGGATTTGTTGCATTAAGAGATTCATTCCCCCAGGTGGGGTTTTTCATTCTGTTATGGGACTTGCCTGTTATGAAGTTATGTAGAATGAATGCAGCTTGACACCTCTTTAACTAACAAGCAAGGAAAGAGGCAGTGCAGCCTATGCCCCCAAACTATATTTGATCCCTGATAATGTCCCAACCATCTTCCCTTTTTTCGGTGTTTCAAAAACATGGAACCTTGATCTATGCCTGTTCTCGCCGCCTATTGTTTTGTTATTGTTATTTTTAAAGCTAATTGTATTGTTTTAATCTGCTTCTGTAAACTGCTCCGAGCCAAATTGGGAGTAGCGGTATACGAGATAAATAAATAAATAAATAAATAAATAAATCTACATGGGCTTTAAAGGAAACCCTCTTAAGGTGCTTCTGTACTATTGAGTTAATGCAGTTTGGCACCCCTTTGGCAGAGAAAACTAAACCTTGCAGGACAACAACTCCCATGATTCCATAGCATTGAGCCATGGCAGTTCGACTGGTGTCATACTGCACTCATCCTACAATATAGATCCGGCATGGGCAAACTTTGGCCCTCCAGGTGTTTTGGACTGTTAGGAAGGCTGTTAGGAATTGTTGGAGTTAAAGTCCAAAACACCCAGAGGCCCAGAGTTTGCCCCTGCCTGGTGTAGATTTTTTCCCCTGGGGAAAGAGTGCTGAGAGTATTTTGGCACATGCATTTCTGTCAGCATTTTTTAAAAAATGATAAAGGATAGTGATTATTATAATTCAAAATGCCCAGAGGGTGTAAATTTCTCTACCCATTGTCATATTTGCTTTTTAAAGGTAAGCAATGTCAAACATGCTTAGAAGCAAATAATTTTTGTTCCTGTGTATTCTTAACAAGGACTTGTAGCCAGTCACAGCTCCATGATGGGTGCAGGTCTTCAATAGTGTGTGTTATATTCCTTACAAATAGCTAAGGACACCTTTATTTTGTAGCTGACAGGAGGGAAGGTATGGGTCTTTTGGTGGCTGCAAGTTTCACTCAGGTTTTCTACCTTTTGCATTGCATTTGGAAGGGAGGTGAACTGGTTTTCTTTTCATTTTCTTATTTTGTACTCCTTTATTTAATGTTTATCCTGCCTTTCTCCCAGTACAGGATCCAAGGTGGCTTACAATTTATGGTAAAACAAATTGAAGGCCCATGATGGGGGATCCCATGATAGGATTGCAATAAGTTGGAAATAGCTTGAAGGCACAAAATAACAAAAACTGTGAAGTACAGTGTCCTCTAGAACATAGACATGTGATTGTATCCCTTCAGATGTGTTCTTGGCTTAAATTGGGAATCATTTGTAGCCAACATAGACAAGTATGATGGATTGTAATGAAAAGTTGCCATGTGTGCGAAATTTGTTCCTACCGTTTCATTTGTGTCAAGCCAAAATCTCCTCCTTGCCTGCATTTGGGCAGGCCTGGCTCTAGGCTGCAGGCACACTCTGGGCCTGTTTGCAGGCCCCACCACACACTCTCTCTCCGAGAATGTGGCGGGGCCTGTAGGCTGTCTGCATGCCCTGCCACACACTCTCCGAGTGTGGTGGGGCATGTGAGGCGGCTGGCGGGACCTGCAGGTTCACTCTGGACCTGCCTGCAGAGGAGCAACAGCGGGTGCCAAGTAAGGAGAACTTCAGGAAGAGGTGCCAGTGGATGGGAAGCCCCCCCCCCCCCCCCCAATATTGGTCCAAAATTCGGTGTCCCAATCCAAAAATACATCCCGATTTCGGGAGGCTTTCGAAAACAGATTGGGGGTCGCAATGAAAGCTGGGGTGCAAAACTGGGCAAGGTTTGCCCTGAAAGCACATGAGTAGTCAAAAGACATCTTGAAGGCCACATCTGCCTGCTTCAGAGACAAGTAAGCTTTCTGAATGGGCTACATTCCTTCAGAGCAGGCCTGCACCACTTTGTCCCTCCAGGTCTTTTGGACTTCAGCTCCTAGAATTCCTGACCATTGAACAGGCTGGTTAGGGCTTCTGGAAGTTGGATGCCCAAACACCTGGAGGGCCGCAGGTTGTACAGGCCTGCTTCAAAGTAATCTTAGCAGGCTTATATGCCTGTAATGTGTGGTTCTGAAGTAAAAAGTGGACAGAGCCAGAGCCAAAAGGAAATAT